>NC_056498.1:20313364-20343349 GCF_014905685.2 Nematolebias whitei
TTCCATTGTAGACCTATGATCTGACCCATTCCATTGTAGACCTATGAACTGACCCATTTCATTGTAGACCTATGATCTGACCCATTCCATTGTAGACTTATGATCTGGCCCATTCCATTGTTCAGATTCTTGTCCTGCTGGAAGGTGAACTTGCACCCCAGTTTTTTCAGTTCTTTTACTGCCTCTGACTGGGTTTCTTATAGGACTGGCCTGAATTTTGCTTCATCCATCTTCCCAGAAACAGAGACAAATAGAGACAAACTGAGGAATGGGTAGCTGATGGCACAGGGAAACCGATAAAATCATAAGTTACACAATAATCACAAAACATGCATAAGGCTAATCATAAAACACAAAAGACTATGAATAAACTAACCCCAAAAAACACAAATCCTGACACAAAACTTATCAACAACTTCCTCACTGACCTGTCTGGTGTGTTCCTTGGTCTTCATGATGCTGTTTAGTCACTAATATTCTGTAACAAAACTCTGAGGCCTTCACAGGTCAACTGCATTTAAACTGAAAAAAGAAAAAAAAACGTACAGGTGGACTCTTACTATGTAGGTGATCCTGAAGGCAACTGGTTGCTCTTGATTTTAGTTTGGGGTTTTATTAGTAAAATTAAATAAAAAAAAAGAAAAGAAGAGCATGTATCATTTTTCTTCCACTTCCAATAATTCTCAAAATCCCAGGTAAATACTTCTGATAGAAAAAGATTATATGTCAGAGTCTTTCTCTGGTGTACCAAATCACAAAGACATGAAAACATGATGAGAGTGTCTGCCAGCTGGAAAATCCTTCTTCACCTGGCTCAGCTTGGACTGTATACATTATTATTAGGGATGCATGATATTATAATCGGCATGGTATTGGTATCGGCTGATATCAGCAATAAAGTTATATATATATATATATATATATACTTTGTACATACCTGTAGTGTTACATCATTTTCAGCCCCCTTTCTGGCATTTGCATTTGGTAGCAGGCCAAACTGACAAAGACCATGCAGAATAATGTAGTATTTTAATTCCACAGCAGTGAAAGCTTTGTAGTCTCTGTAAGTACAGTCGGTCTAGGTAAAAAAATATCGGTATTGGTTATCGGCCAAATAAGTTTTAACATATGGGCATATCGGCCAAAAATCCAATATCGTGCGTCCCTAATTATTATTTCTGTGTTTATGTCAGAGAGATGTTGTTCATGCTGTAAGGACGATACTCCATTTGGATGGAAGGACAATATCTCCTTCCTTGCAAGTTTCTTTTATTGCATTTTGTCAAAACTTCCATCCTGGACTCCTGAGGGATTATTTCTCAGGAATTTTCCAACAACTTTAAAGTCTGTGATTTTAATCCAGTATGACAAAACGTGGCAAAGTTCAGTACCGACACAACATGGTTCCAAGTAAAACTGTGTGTTTTCTTGCAATTTTATGTAAAAAAAATAGTTGCAGCCCCTCCAGAAACAACTGAATACTGAAAATAAAGCAATTCACAAACAATAGAATAAACATAACTGCCTATTAAGAGCTTTCACCTTCTCTTCCCCTGCACACATTTATAGCCACAGAGATCCAAATAGGATTTGATATAATCTGACAGGGCGGGTCATACGCTGGGTCCAGGTCATCCTCTGCACATTGTCTAAATGAAGTAACGCAGTTTGGACAGGAATGATGAAGAGATACGTTAAAGGACAAGTTTAAAGGATCCTTTAGACCTCAGGAAAACAGGAAGAAATGGAATCTGTTCACACTGAGGTATCTGGGATCAGATGATTTGCCTCGAATAGCAACCCCTGTTCATCTCTTCAGTGTACGGTAGGACATTGTAAATATAATCAGCATTACAAGACTAGCAAGAGGATTTTAAAGGTGGTACAGCTGGTAGAGGCTAAAACGTCTTCAAGTTGGTTTCAAAATAAAGGTTTCGAAGGAAACAACTGACTGCATGGAATCTGTTTTTGTTCTTTTATTTTCAGGATACATACTTTCTTGAAAACAAGCCTTAAAAATGTACTGACTGTTGTTTCATTAAATAAAAATGAGTCGAACCGTTTCAGAATAAAGCTGTTGAAAAGATAAATGAAGTTGAAATGAAGGAGGACAGCTAATGCGCTCGTCAATATTTTCTCAACATTAAAACATTTGATTTAATTTTATCGTCCGCTGCCAGAACTGAGACATGTTTTTTGTCTGTCGTTTATCTGAACTGTTAGCAAAATATCTTAAATCATTTGACAGATTTGAATGAATCTCTCTTAAAGTAATCAGTAGATGTATGTCTAGAACTTATTAACTTTTGGAGTCAAAGCCCGTTTAAGATGGCCGCCACAGCTATGCAACCTTAGCTAACACAAAAACAGCTAAAACTCTGTCATTTTCACAGATATTAAACTAACACTTGGTGTGGTAGTAGCTGTGGATCACTCACAGAATATATGTTGAGCATGAACAGATCACATAAAGTCTGTTTTAAAACTTTGCTTCAAACTATTTAAGTCAACCGTGTCTGTCTGTTAGCAAAATATCTAATGAACCATCCAATGGATTTTCGTGAAATTTCCTGAATGTAATCTTTAAATGTACATTTAAAGCTGATGAACTTTTGGAGTCACCTCAATTCAAAATGGCCACTACAGCCAGCTGAGTTTTAGAAACACAAAATGGTTATAAGTCAACAAATTGTGCATATATTGAGCTACAATTTGGTGTGGTAGTAGCTGAGAGTCATACACTGCACGTAATTTGAGCTCTACACATTGCGCCCAAAACTTCGCCGTTAATATTTGTTAGCAAAATGTCTCGTGAACTACTGGACAACTAGGCCTTTAATTCATGTTTGAATTATCTTTCAAGATTTTTGTGAGACCTGCAGACAAGTTCATCCAAAAATCAGAACCAACAAACTGAACTTATTTGGTTGTTTTAGTTCTCTACTTGAGAAAACAGTAGACAGGGACCCACAGCAGACAAGTCTGAATCAAACACTTTTGTCCTTTAATTTAGTTTAATTTTTTTAGTTTCTTATCTCTTCTTAGTAAAAATCTCCTTTGTTTCTTTCCAGGGCAGCTCTGCTTCCCCCACCGTCCGAGCTGTAGAGGTGGTGAAGCTCGAGATGCATCTACAGCGGCGTGCCTTCATCTATTTCCATCACATATGGAGGAAACAAACCAACAGACCATCTCCTCATGTCCTCCTGTCCTCCCACCCTGACTACAATCCTCTGGTTTCACCTCAGACGTCCTCACCGTCACCTCCAGTCCTCCTCTCTTTTGTTCCCCTTACTGCTCGTTCACCCCGTCCTCTCCATGACCCACTTCTAAGGTTCCTCGTGGTCCTTCTCACCTCCCTGTGTTTAATACCTCACCAAGCACATGCAGCCTGGTTTCGGATTGGGGTGGTGGGACCGTGGGGGTGTGACCCCATCTTCGGTAAAGCCCTTCCATACGTTGCAGCGCAACTCGCCGTCAACCGCATCAACAGAGACCCCTCGCTGACGTACGGAGCGACGTTTGACTACGCTGTGCTGCAGGTAGGACATTTTTATTAGATGCATTTTTATTTACTTCTCTTTAAATTTAAAATGTTTGCGATGAAATATGGAGTTAAGACAACTTTAAAGAATTATAACGGGTTGTTTTAATGGTGTATTATGTAATTATCAAAAAAAACTAAATCTTACCTTATGTTCTTTACGTTCAGTCCTTGTAAGGTCAAGACTAAAGTAGACTGCTGCTTTGAATTTTATTCATTAGTCTTGAAGCTTTCATGATTTTCTTTTATGTTTTTTTTTATTATAAATATTTACTATTAAAATTATTCCAAATATTCATTGACAAATAAATGTAAAGTTTGTTAAGTTAGTACCTCACTTGACTGCGACCGATGGAGACAAATTGCAGACTGTATGTATGGGGGATTTGTAGGGGTCCTCAATGTCCACATGCGAGTCACATGACCTTGTTTGTCCAGGTTTGAAAATGTGGTTGAACAAACTGTCTCAAAATAGTCAGAGTTCTTGTGGACATCTGGGATGCGTCTCAATTTAGATTATGATTCTTGCATGGCGTTCTGTAATATTTGGTGGAAATCAGAATCCCAATGCAAAACCAAAACGCAAAAATGCTCAAATATAAGAAAATAACTAATTTATTAAACAAGACCCAACACAAAAGGCTGATGAGGCAGAACTAAATTACAAATGAAAATTCGAAGGAGACTCGAAAGAATAGACGTGAGTGGCTTACAAGCACAATGCACAAACGAGGGACAACAAAGTATTTAAAGAATACTTTTAATGATGGGTAATGACAAACACCTGGGCAAGACAATGAGGATCAGGTGAGAGTGGGAGGGAACAGGAGCTGAACTACAGGAAGAGAAAACCACTGCCGAAGCTGAAACACACATAAAACAAAATACAAGAATCAAAGAAACACTAAATGAATAATTCAATTCAATACAAAAAATACTTTATTAATCCCAAAGGGAAATTAAATGTTGTAACTCATCATCCTCGTTTCATTGAGATGTTATAGATGCTGATGGCTGTAGACAGGAAGGGTCTCTTGTAAAACTCTGTCCCACAGCAGATCCGAAGAAATTGTCCGCAGATGCCGTCCGATATGTCCACCCAGAGTCGACTGGCCTCTTGGTTCCCCTGGGTTGCAGGACCACCCGAATGCGGGCAGAACTCCTCCCAGAGCAATGACCACTCCTCCCAGCAGCCTGCTGAGCTGCTCTTCGCTGCGGACAGCAAGCTGCAGATGTCAGGGGGTGATCCCGTCCTTCTGCTGTCACGAGCCACATTTCCTGCCATTTCCAGGATCTCAGTGGTCAGGCACTCGAGCACAGCCAGCAAGGAGACAGGAATGCATCCACGGCACCTCCTTTTCAACTCATTTGAGATTTGGGGCTGTAGCTGAGATATTGTTTGAGCGTTGAGATGTTAATCAGCTGCTCCCGGTTATTAAAAAAAAAAAAACAGAAAACTTGTTGTTATGGTTACAGATCATAACAAATGTCCAAACTAAAAAAGTTTCAGTAAAAATCCTTCCATCTGCACAGCATCTGATACCAGCGAAAACAATCATCCAAAAACACAATAACACACAAGACACAGACCCTGACACATTCTTTGACACTATGTATACAAACTGAACATTTCAGCTCAATTTTTATCTGGAGTACTTTACAAACGTGTGATTTCAAGCGAATATTTGAATAGTTTCTTGCAATTTTGTGTCTCCAACTAATTCCCAATGGTCAGTGAAGCACTACATTTAGTCTGAGGTTAGCATTTCCCTACAAGTAATAGTTCATATGATACGTATGTTGCAAAAAAGGTAGAACAAAGATGTGGAGTAAAGTTTAGGTGTTTGCTAGAAGTGCTAGGAATTTTAGGCTTTTACTTTGCCTGGTTGCACTTAGCAAGGCAAGATTCATTTGGACCAATACAACAGACTTCTATGTAAAACGACTGTCTAATCTAATGCAAAAGTGACAGCAATGTCATATTTTCTGAAATGATGTTTGCTTGAATCATTTAAAAATATATATATTCGATTAGAATAACCATCAGCTCGACTGCTCAGGGAAAATGTCTGCCTGATATTTCAAGCTGCTAACGCTCTGAGCTATTCTAATTCTAATGAAATATTGAGTACTGATAACTCCACAAAACATAATTTCAAAACATTCGATCTGTTCAATGGATTAACTCAGTAATGAGCATAGATTAAGCTAATCTAAAGCATCAGATTTAACCTTTTCTCCGAGCAAACAGTGACACAATAGACTTAAAATTATAGCAACAAAAGTTCATGTTGGGAGAATCACACTCCAGTGGTTGCATTAGTACAAAGACACAGGTCTCCTAAAAGCCAAGCAAATCATGTCAGTGCACAAAAATATAAAAAATACATAATCTGCATAGAGTTTTGTGAACAGAACTGGCATTTTCATCATGTTCTTTTTTTATCAGTATGTATAGTGAATGTGGAACATACAGCTCTTGTACCCGTATGCAATCATTTTCCCTGAAAGAAATTAAAAGTAAAGGTAAATCCCTTAAAATGAAGCTAGATCAAGTGAGGATTAGATTCAGTGCAGTTTTTTATTTTTTTTGTTGTTGTTCTTTATTGAGTTATTTTTGAATAATCAACAAATCTTCCTTCAGGAACCGTGTGAGACATCCAGGGGTCTGGAGGCTTTTGTGGGTTTCCACACCAAAGCTTCTGGTTACATTGGACCTACCAACCCTGGATACTGTGATGCTGCTTCAATGCTGACTAAAGGCTGGAACAAAGTATGTTACAATACTGAAAGAATATTGAGTTCTTTAAAGGGATCTTCGACAAGTTGGAACAAAATACCTTATTCTATAAATTACTTCAGCTATAAAAACAAGACTGTAAAAATCCCGTAGGCTGTAAAATTTTAATAATTTTCTAAAAAATAACAACACATGGATGTCACCGTTGTATTTATGTGGCATGCATTCTGGGTAAATGACATAAACGAGATGTTCTGGTGCAAGCACCGTTCAGCTTGAATGCTAAGTGTGGACATTATCTGACATTTAGTCCTTTAATTTGAACTGGAGCGCGTTGACAGAGAAGAGACTAAAGAAATAATTCTAATTACTAATAGCATTAGCTACGGAACTGACAGTGTTAGCGCTGGGACTAATATTTATAGTAATAACCCTGGAGTTAATAGTGTTCGCTCAAAGCTAATAGCATTAGCATTACATGACATTGCTTCAGAGTTCAGTGTTTCCCCTAGATGACTTGCCATGGCTGGACGCTCATCTCGTGCATTGCACCGGAAAAATAATGACAATGGCCTTAGGTGAAAAATGCAGTAAACATGTATATTTTTAATGTAATTAGAAGTTTTCACATGTCACAAACAACTTGTAGTAGAATAGAAAAATAACAACATATTAAAGCAAACGTGCAAGTAGTCAAAGAGACGTGAAAGTTATAAAAGTTTATGGGTACATATATTAAACGGTACAGTTCAACTGGTTTCGTTTAACTCGTATAGTATCTTTTTGTCAGACTAAAAAATTTATATCTGCCTATAATATCATCCCTTAGGCAATATTTCCATGGGCTTGTGTAGGCTACGAGTTGGACAATGTTCGAAACCATCCAACCTTTGCCCTATCGATGGCGAGGCCCACCCAGGTGCTAAACAGAGTCATGAGCTACTTCAGGTGGGCTCACATTGCCATCATCTCTTCCTCAGAGGACATCTGGGTGGAAACAGCAGCTAAGGTTCGAATGTTGGCCTTTTCACCATAATTCTGCAAAATACATACATTCATAAATCAAGATAATTGTGTTCAGGCAAAACAATTCCAAAGATAGAAAAAAATGTTTATTTTTTAAATTAAGAATTAGTGGTATCTTTTTACAGTAATACATAATACAACCTGGTGGCTACACACCTATTACTTACTGTGTATGTGTCTGGTACTTAGCCAGTATATATATATATATATTACTGACTATTTACATGGTATTTACATGGTGCACACCTCCCGCGCATGTACCTGTTACTTAATTGTTAATTACCATTTACATATCTGGTACTTACTCACCTTGTACATACATGGAACTTACCTAGTACATGCTTGCTTACCTGGTATTTGTTACATACTTGGTACTTGCCTGGTACTTACCTGGTACATAATGGTACCATGCTGTGAGTTGTAGCACTATTTTTTTCCAATATTTGATTATTTTGTTTTCTTTTGTTTGAGTTCCTAGAATTTATTTTAGTATTGTTGTCTTGTTTAGGTGGCTGACTCCTTGAGGAGCCATGGCTTTCCAGTCAGACTGGTCAGTTTTATGGAAAACACACCTCATGGAATTAGACGAACTCTGGCCAAGGTCCGCAAGATGAGAGAAATACGTGGTAAAACTGATATATCTACATGGCCTGACAATGTATGTAAATCTTTTAATAATACTGAATTTTTGTTATACTTTTTTGGTGGGATGTTGCTAAAAACCTCCCACAGTAATGCTTGATGGTAAAAAGCATTTATTTATGTTGATACACTGGAGTTTAATCAGACCAATGTATAATTATTATTTTTTTAACAACAGAAAAGTTTCTAGTTCATTTCTTTTACTTTTGTCAGGTTAATTGTTTCCAAATAAAAACAATTCAGTTTTTGTTGGACAGATCTTGAAACTTATTATCATGTCCTGTCCTAGCTGTGATCCTCTGCATGCACTCGGCACTGCTTGGTGGCTCAGCCCAAAAACTTCTCCTGGAAACGGCCTACGACATGCAAATGATTGACGGCTCCTTGGTGTTTGTGTCCTATGACACTCTGCTCTACAGTCTGCCCTACCGCAATGTGACCTACCCAGCACTGAAGAGCAACAGCAAACTCGTGCGGGCCTACGATGCTGTGTTGACCATCACTATCGACTCCCCCAAAGTGTCATTCTATGATGCCTACAGAGAGGCTATGGAGAGAGGAGAGGTGGTGAGAACCCTGAAACCTCAGCAGGTAAAGTGTGTACCAGTGTGTTTGTGGGTGTTGTATTCATAAGCAAGGCAGCTGAAACTGACACGTGTCTTGCAGGTGTCTCCTCTGTTTGGTACCATCTACAACTCTATTCTGTTCATGGCTCATACAGTGCATCGAGTCCGAAAGTCAGGAGAGTGGATGTCTGGAGGAAACCTTGCACAAAGTACACGTAACCTGGACTTCCAGGTGCTGAGAGGACTGTGAAAACATTTACATGAAGTATTCAAGACAAAAGCTAAATCTAGCCTTGAGCGTGAACAGACCAAAGTACTTTTAGTGCTTGTCCTAAGACAGGATAAATGGGAAGGGTTGCATCAGAACAGGCATTCTGTGTCAAACCTTTGCTAAATCAAACATGTGGATGATCAAGAAGAAATCTGTCATGATGGTGAAGTGTGTGAGAGTAGTGATAGGCATGTAAGAACTGTGAGGCAGAGGTGGGATCTGCAGTAGGAGTGACACATGGATTCAAGGTGGAGATGGGAGCACTTCAGGGTTCAGCTGTGGAATCCTTCTTTTAATGACAAATGAGGTCAAACAGGAGTCCTCCATGAACTATAATATTTGCAAACAACATTGTGCTCTGTAGAAAGAGAATAGAGAAGCTGGAAGAGAGCCTGGAGAGGTGGACATATGATCTGGAGAGAACTAGAATGAATGTCAGTAGAAGTGAAACAAAATACATTTTACAGAATACAACTTGCCAGAAGTAGAGGTATTGAAGGCGAATGAAGATTGCGACACTAACAAAATAACAAGAAGCAGAACTGGAGGTGATAGATATAAAGATGTTGGGATTTTCAATGAAAGTGGCCAAAATGGAAAGAATTATAAATGAGTTTATCAGAAGGAAAGCTCAGTTTGAGAGTTCTGGAGACAAAGTTAGAAAGGCTGTGATGGTTTGGGCATGTGCAATGGAAGGACAGTGGATATACTGGACTAAGGATGGTGGATTTGGATCTGCCTGTGAAGAGAAAATAAGGAAGATCACAGAGGAGGTTCGTGGATGTGGAAAAGAGAAGATGAATAGGGTTGGTGTGACTGAGGAGAATGTAAGGGATAGATGGAAGTAGATGATAAGAGGAGGCAACCCCTAATGGTAGCAGCTGTTATGATCCATGTGTCCAGGAGTGATTCACAGGACACACAACATATGGAGTCTAGACGATTTTAAGTTTTTTAATAAAAAATTTTTTTTTATCTATTTGAATAGGAAAAGTAACCCCAGCTAAAACAAACAAAAAGAGGGAGAAGCCCCAAACTGGCCAGTAGTTGACTGTTGGATTTAGGAAATTCCCTCACCCTGTAGTCCAGGACCTAGCCCTGCGACCAAAAAACAAAAAAATATAGACTGCCGTTAACTCCCAAACCCAGCAAACAGTTAAGAAAACAAAATGTAGCAAGGTGAAAAATCTGGCGTTTAAAAAGGAAAGGAGCGAGAATGAGGCTGGTAAGCAGAACCCACAAACATTCGACCATGAAAAGGTGACACAGGGACATGTAACAGCAGCTAAAAGAAAAACAACTTAAAAACCAATTATTGCTCGGTCTGTAGGGTAGTATAGGCCAAACAAAAGTAGTGTTTTCTGTTAAAGTTATCTTTGTATATGTAATGTGTATCTAATTGTCTTGATAGGGCTTTAGCCACTCCATCAGAACCAGTAGCTCTGGAGAGGTTCAGCTCGACTACCTCATATTGGACACAAATGGGTTGTCCTTGCATCTGATGCCAACATACAGGTAAACATGAGCTAAGATAAAGTGTTTAGAGTGTCAATATGGGCAGCAATTGATTTTTTTTTTTTTTTTTTTTTGGCCTTAACATCCAGTTTTCCATGGGTTTGTACTAGGTTTCTCAAAATTTAGCTAAAAATCTTGCTAACCAACAAAATAAATCAACTTATCAACTGTAGCCTCACAAATAATTACAGATCTGTTCAACAACAGGATTGACATGGAGACTGGGATGATCCGCTTCTTGGGTAAAGACATTCACTTCCCACAAGGCTATGGGCCCAGGAGGGATGCAGCCTGCTGGTTTACACCTGGAGTCATCTGCTCAGGGGGTGAGGGCCGGATCAACAGGTGTATTTATCAAATTAAATAAACCTTTATTGTTATTTTAGATGGACATAACAGCAGACATTTCTCACTGGAGATCCAATAAAAACAATTACACCCACACACCAACACAATCATATCCCTCACTCCTACCCCCAAAACCGACATCCTGATGTATGTTAGAACATTTTCCACCACACTCCTGCAAAAAACCCTGAATATTCTGGTGGGAGAGAAGCTTGTTTCAGCTTTCTCTGAAAGTGCAGTCTCCTCTGGGCCTGTTTTGTGATTGCTGAAACATTTCTGTTCCAGCCCAGGTCCTTCGAGATCTACACTCCGAGAAACCTGACGTTCTCCACTCTCTCCACTGTGCGGCTGCTAATAAGGGTGGTGTGCTCAGGTTGTGAAAGTCAAAAATCATCTCCTTAGTTTTTTCCACATTAGGCAACATATTGTTGTCCTTACACCAATCCTACAGATGTTTAACCTCTGCCATTTTCATGTATGAGCCCCACCACTGTGGTATCATTCACAAACTTCATAATGTGGTTACCCCCGAATCTAGCTACTCAGTCATGCGTTAGCAATGTGAATCACAGAGGGCTGAGGACACAGCCCTGAGGGGTTCCTGAGCTCAGCATAATGGAGTTGGAGGTGTTCTTTTCAAAATGAACAGACTGTGATCTCTGAGTCAGAAAGTTCAAAATCCAGAGACATGTGGCATTGTCCAGGCCAACAAGGAGGAGTTTTTCCATTAGTCTCTGAGGAATTATGTAGTTAAATGCTGAGCTGAGATTAATGTACAGGGTTATGGCGTAGGTGTCTTTTTAATCCAAATGTGTGATAACTTGGTGCAAGGTAGAGGTAGAATGGTTTGTGTGATAGGCAAACTGAAATGGGTCAAATATGGCAGGAAAGTCTGACGAGTTGTTTTTGGCAACATTAAACTTTATGTTTATTTCTTTTCTGTTTCAGGAGTGGATCTGTTTTTGACCTTCAGCACGTTCATCGGCTTGGTGGCTGCTTCTGTCGTTATTATGGCTCTCTTGTACTTCATCCGGTACAGAGACACAAAAAACTACTAAAGCACATATTTGAGCCAATATTTAAAAAAGCAATAAGAAAATATATTACATGTTTGTAACTTTTCATTGACTGCCTTGTTTCTTGTTGCAAAGGCGTCGGATCATTCAAATTCGAATGGTCAGAGGCCCCAACAAGATCCTGCTGACTCTTGACGATGTCACTTTTATCAACCCGTCACTAAGCAACAAGGTCTGAATAAAGCTATAACTTAATTATAAATCCAAAACTCTAGAAGGTTAAAAACAAAATGTTTGCTTCCCATCTAGGTAGCTTTTAGAATTTAAAACAGAAGAATTTGGAGTTCAAACTTTAAGAGATGCTTTATTTCTGAGTTAAATTCACCCAAGTTTATTCTGATGTATCCAACTTCCTCCTGAGGGTTATTAGGAGCTTGATTAGCCTGGCTCACAAGCAAGATGTTTTGTCCTAAAGACCTTCTTTAAACAGAAGATGAAGTCTCAGCTATCAAAACTCATTTTCCCTCTAATTCATACCTTCATGTGACCAAAGCCTCTCTTGTGAGACAGCAAACTAAGACCCTAACAACCCTCAGGAAGACAGGGAAGTGGAAGTAATTATCATTGTGCAGTTAAAAACTTGAATGCCATGGTGTCCAGTTTTGAATTGGACAAACTGACGATTGGAAACGGATTGCCTTCAGCTACAGAATAGAAGTTCAGTTGCTTCTTTTAAACATTTTGGATTTGCCATGTTCTGGATGATTATCTCCATTTGCATGAATCCAAAATGATTCAAGTTGTTTTAGTTTGCTGAACTAGCTTCAAACAAGCTACTTAGTTTAAAACGTGTTTAAAGTGGAAACCCTTTCATTTACGTAGAAGCTGAGTCTGGATGACAGCAGGGCCAGCGCTGCCAGGAGCACGTCTGAACGCAGCTTTAACACGTCACTCTCCTCTCAGTCCCCGGCCACTTACGAAAACTCTAATGTTGTCGTTTTTGAGGTGAGATGGATTTACTGTACAAAATTTTTAAAAAATTAAAAATTCCATTTTTTACTAATTATATAAAGTTAGAAAAATGTGGTAAAACTTGGGATTATTTATTCAATAACAAGACAATTAGGACTTTCAGTAATTTTAGATCACTGGACAATTTGAGGGCAGCACGGTGGTGCAGTTGGTAGAGCTGCTGCCTCTCAGTGAGAAGGTCACCAGATCAAATCCCAGCCAGGGGCCTTTCTGGGTGGAGTTTGCATGTTCTCTCCGTGCATGTGTGAGTTTTCTCCAGGTACTCCAGTTTCCTCCAGACCAAAAGCATGCATGTTAGACTGATTGGTAACTCTAAATTGTTCCTAGGTGTGAGTGAGAGAGTGAATGGTTGTTTATCTTTATGTGTCCCTGTGATGGACTGGAGACCTGTCCAGGGTGTCCCCCACCTCTCACACAGTGACTGATGGACAGACATGGGCACCAGTGACCCCAGCAACCTAGAACAGAAGAAGCGGGTAAAGATAATAGATGGATGGATGGATGGATGGATGGATGGATGGATGGATGGATGGATGGATGGACTGTTTGGAAACTGATTATTTTCACAAGTGTCAGTTCACTTTGTTTCAACTAAAGTTGTTTCTTGGGTGCAAATTCCAAAAATAGAAGTCTAACATATTTCTGTGGCCTTTTAAATTGATCAAACTTTTTGAAACATGTCTTATGCCATTGTTGTGGAATAGCTCATCTAAAGCTACCACATCTCAAACTAAACTTATCAAGTTTTGTTTTTTTTCTTCAAAATATACAGCAGATTCCTGTTTCACAGTTTTCGTCATCAGTTAGATAAAAATTGTATGGGAAACGTTTTTGTGCATCAAGTAGTGAAGTTGAAGTTCCAAAACATAATTTGGCCACAAAACTTTTTTTTTTCTTTAATTCTGTTCTGGGTAGCGCTGATGAACATATGTTGTCATCTCTGTTGCGGAAGTATCTGAGAAACTCTGACGTATGTTCTCCAAACACACATCTTAGTAAATTTCAAGTCAAAGAAGGTATTCAGACAAAAGTTGGCTCAACCAAAGGATAAAATACAGGAACGCAAGCTTAGTGAAGTTTTTGCACACTGTCCAGTGCAACAAAGAACTTTGAGACCTCTATGTAGGAGAAACTAAACAGCCTCCATGATGCATGGCTCAGTACAGGAGATCCAGCTCCTCAGGCCAAGACTGCACCAATGTTTCTACAATAAGGGATCCAATTGAGGATAGTAATGTTCACATTTCACAGCTGAACAGCTGTGGCTTAGTGGTTAGAGCAGTCATCCTCCAATGCAAGAGTTGGAGGTTCGATTCCACCAGTAGTCACATGCCGAAGTGTCCCTGGGCAAGACACTGAACCCCTCATTGCCTCCGATGTGTGTCCCACTGGTGTAAGAATATGATAAGGCACTGATTAGTCATTGTATAGATATAGTAGAGTGCTGTATGAATGGGTAAATGAGAGCACAGATTGTGTTGTAAGGCACTTTTTGTATCTTGATAAGATGGAAAGGTTCTATATAAGTAAAATCCATTTACCAAGTACAGACCATTTTGTACAGAGAAGACAGATGGTTTGAGAAAAGGGTGAAAGATCTCATCTAGAAAAAGATGTATGATGTTTTTTGCTAAAAGAAGATACTATGTAAAACACTCTACATGAAAGTAAATCAAGATTGACTGGCTTTGATTAAAGACAGAATCTTGATTAGTTGTTGTTTCTCTCCACCAGGGGGACTGGGCTTGGCTGAAGAGACTTCCTGATGGAAACTTTGGCAGCATCAACTCCAAAACCAGTGATGTCTTCGAACTGGTACATGGCATGATAGAGAAGCATTGAAGATCATATCTAGTTCATCCTTATGTCCAAACAGAAAATAGAACATGACTTGGCATCTATAGTTGGACATATTTTCTCAGAAGGACCAGAAGTGGTGTGTTCATAACATTCCTGCATTTTTCTGCAGATGAACGACATGCGGAATGACAACGTCAACCCTTTCCTGGGCTTTTTTCATGACTGTGGCGTGTTCGCAATTGTGACTGAGTTCTGCTCCAGAGGCAGCCTGGAGGACCTTCTGCTGAACGAAGACGTCAAACTGGACTGGATGTTCAAGTCGTCTCTGCTGTTGGATCTGATAAAGGTAGATGATGAGTAGAGGGTTTGGGATAGAGATGAAATCAGAACAATGATCTCAATAAAATGAGCACAATTTTGTAAAGACATGAGCTGTATATCTTTCTTCATCAGTTGCTTTTAATGGTTGACATGTTTCAAGAAACTAAAAATGTTGCGACATGTTTTCTTTCTCAGGGTATGAAGTATCTTCATCATCGTGGAGTGTGTCACACTCGTCTAAAGTCTCGAAACTGCGTAGTGGACGGGCGTTTTGTCCTTAAGGTTACAGACTATGGCTATAACGAGGTCCTGGAGTCCCAGAGGTTCCCCATAGGTGAAGCACGTCCTGATGGTGAGGTTAACCTTGCCTTGCAAAGATTTTCACTTCCTTTGTCATTCAGATAGAAATGCTACCATTTGGTGATGGATTAGTAGAGTCATCAACAGTACATATCCCAAGTGCTTTGCATAGCCATTATCCGTTGAACTCAGTCCTGTTTGTGTTGGCAAAATATCCCATAACCTTCTGGATGGATTTTAGAGAATCTTTCAGAAAGTCTTCACAACTGATAAACCTTTGAGGTCAATTCATTTCAAGATGGCCATCAAACAGCTGACCAAATAAAACACAAAAATTGTTATGACTCGGACAGTTTTGCTACAGTTAGTGTGGAAGCCATCCCCAAAACATACGCTAAACGCTAAAAGATCATACAGATTAAGATTGCACATTTTATTTTCAAGATTTGATAAAAACAGTTATGATTAAGTAATTTCTTGTTTTTCTTTGTGATTTTAGTTTAACATTCTAGCATGAAAGGCAGTCCTAATATGTATTTCTTTAATTTATTTATATTACAGAGCAAGGGTGTACCATGATGGTATGGCACATGTGGACATAAGTTGATTCACTAATAAACCTCTAAAAACACATACTATGTTTGAGTATACAGTATACTATATTTGATTTCCAAATGTTTCTTTTAGTTTCATTTGCCAAACGTAGCAAGTACAGCACATAAAATAATATATAAAAAATAAGAAAATAAAGGTTGTGATACACTGAAATAAGGAAGAAAATACAACAGCAGATGACTAATTCTTCAAGACATTGTACTTTGTACCATGATTACAGTATATGTTGGGCGACTTAGTAGCACAGACAGATGCCCTCAATCTTTAAACAAAAACTTTTATTGTGACCGCAACTGCAAGAACAAACTAAATCTCCCCTGCCCGTTTGTTTCAGAGCTGTTGTGGACAGCTCCAGAGATCCTGAGGAGTGGGCAGCCAGGTCTCTACGGGACTCCCCCTGGTGACGTTTACGGCTTTTCCATCATCATGCAAGAGGTTGTGATCAGAGGACCTCCATTCTGCATGTTAGACCTATCTGATACAGGCAAGACAACAGCTGCACAAACCAGTTTTGGAGTTCATATATATATATATAGGCTATGAAGTGAGATTAGTCATAATTTAAATACTGCAAGTTGGGTTCAGGGTTTTCACTGTCACAAAACTGATACTGCATACATTTTATTTGGGTTTGTGATCTTAGTAACTTATGCAACATGTTGGGAAAGTAAGAATTAAACAATCCTGTCTTGAGTTATGAGTTGGTCAGCAGATTTGAAGTACCACTAGCATAATTCCTAAATTGGTAGGAATAGTTGGAACAGGATCTTAAAGAAACTGTGGATATGTTGAATCTTTTATGTAGGCCCCTGGTGGCTATACTCTGAAGTGCTACACAGTTAGGGTGCATTCACACCAGCCCTGTTAAGTCCGCTTTAATCGAATTCTAGCTCGTTTTCCTAGACAGTCCGGTTCACTTGGGGAGGTGTGAACACGCCATCGAACTCTGTCACGGAACAAAAAGGCGAACTCTGGCCCGGGCTAAAACCTAGGTCTCGGTCCGGTAGAAGAAAACTCCAGCGCGGTTCAAGTACACTGTGAATGTAATCAGACCAGGCTCCGCTCCACAAGCAAGAAGTGGAGTACAGCGCATGGCAAACAAACATGCATTTCTCTTACCTCATATGGAGCCGTCAGCTGCCTTGTGTGAAAAATAACATTCTCCATGGTCTTCTGCCTCATCTTCTACTCATGCTGAGTCCATTTTTGAAAAATGACAAAATATAACTCCTAAAACTGCTAAAACTTGATGCCGCTCCGTTTTTGTTTTTATTTCCAGAAGAAGAAGAAGTGTCTTCAGAGGTTTTTGTGTCGTTTCTTTCAGTAGTTCTTTGTGCAGCGCCCCCACAGGCGAGCGGGGGAATAGGTTGGTTCAACAGGTTGGCTCGACTGCACAGTGCAGTATGAATGCAAACGCACCAACTCAAATGTAAACAAAATGTTATGAATTATGAATATTATGAGTTATGAATATTGGTCCCCAACCGAACCAAGTCTACTGGACTATCAGGTGTGAAAACAACCTTATTTAACCAGGTACATCACATTCACAGATCTCTTTAGCGAGGGAGGCCTGAGGGTGTTCTTACTTGCATGTTTTTGGAAAGTGGTAAGAAATTGTAGTACCCAGAGAAAACCCACACAAATTCAATTCAGTTAAATAGCGCCAATTCACAACAAAGTTGTCTCAGGGCACTTGACAGAAACATTCACATACATAGAAAAGCCAGTCGGTTTTGAGTGAAGAAAATTGAAGAAGTCTGTTGGAAGATGGATAAAACGTCTCAGCACATAAAAGAAACACGTCCAGATGACCTGACTGAACATTGTTGGATTTTGTACCTGGATTATTGAGTATGAACTTTGGTGTTTTGAACCACTTTGCATGACTGTCTCAGAGGAGTTGCCGAGGGAGAGGGCAGGCCCCTGAGACCATCTTAAGGTCCCCACATACTCGGGTGTACTTCATTCCACTGAGGTCCACACGGACTCAATGCGGACTTGAAGCGGATGTCCATGCAAAGATAAATTTTTATGACCGCATACACGTTCTCAGTGTCACAAACTGTTTTGTAAGCGACACCAACCACTCTCTGTGTTCCGAGCAACCAGTCGCCAGGATGCGCAGCGCGACTGCCATTCTCTGTGCAGCACTGAAAGATGTGCGGTGGCTGCCATGGTGGTGAAGAAACAGGGCTAAGTGCCCAACTAGCTCACCAAACTTGCTAGAATCCATTAGAAAATATTCTAAATGTTTCTGACTGTCCATTGTCTTCACATCCTTCACCAGTGTATTAAATTCTGTTCTTCGTCCCTGGTCCGGTTTATATACCACCGTCTTTTCTTTTCTTTTTCTTTTTTCCTTTTTTTATCAAGAGGCAAGCGATCTCTTCCTCCTCCGTCCATTGACGCTATTACTGAAATTGTGAGAAATGAAGGAATTTGTCACAAGAGAATTAACATCTGTATGCTTAAGTATGAAGTTTCAGTTTGTTCACAAAGTGGATAAGGCCAGTAAACCTTTGATTCATAGCCTTTGTCTACTTTTCCTAAAGTTGTCAAAATGTCAAACTCTGGATTCTTAAGTTGGACTGTCTGACTTATGTTACTGATGTTTTCATTTTCTTTAGAGATAATAGAGAAGCTGCAAAGGCCTCCTCCTTTGTGTCGTCCAGTGGTTAGTCCAGATTTCGCTCCGATGGAGTGCATTCAGCTGATGAAGCAGTGCTGGAATGAACAGCCAGATAAGAGGCCCACATTTGATGAAATCTTTGATGAGGTCTGAAAGTTCTTTCTAAATCATCATTTTAGATAAATCTATTAGAAACACTGTTTTTCTTGACTTCTCTTACATAGCCATTAACTCTAATCTTGTTTTAGTTTAAGAATATTAACAAAGGAAAGAAGACCAACATCATAGACTCCATGCTGAGGATGCTGGAGCAGTACTCTTCTAACCTGGAGGAGCTGATCCGTGAGCGAACCGAGGAACTGGAAATTGAAAAACAGAAAACAGAAAAGCTTTTAACACAGATGTTGCCTCCGTAAGTTAGTGAACACACACTGACAATGAGTATCTCAGGGCAAAACTTCACAAATATAAATTCTGAACTCGGATCTTCTGCCAGGTGCGTTGCAGAAGCTTTGATGGTTGGTGGGACCGTGACGCCCGAATATTTTGACAACGTGTCACTCTATTTCAGCGACATTGTTGGCTTCACTACCATCTCAGCCAACAGCGAACCCATTGAGGTAGTTGACCTCCTCAACGACCTCTACACACTTTTTGATGCCATTATAGGAAACCATGATGTGTACAAGGTAACTGACTGTCTTTAGCCTTATGGCAACTGAGTCAGTAAATCTTGGGTATTGTTGCTCATTCTCTTATGTTCTGCTTCAGGTGGAGACAATAGGCGATGCCTACATGGTGGCATCAGGTGTCCCTGTCCCCAACGACAACCGCCACACTGCAGAAATTGCCAACATGTCTCTTGACATTCTCAGTGCTGTGGGAACCTTTAAAATGAGACACATGCCTGATGTTCCTGTTAGGATACGTATTGGACTCCACACAGGTGTGGAAAAATGGAAACATAGGTGTGAATTGGGTATTGCTGCCTCTTTAACAATGGGACAACAAAAGAAGCAAGCAAAAGAAAGCCTTACACTGCTCTCCCATGCCTCCTAAAAAAGTTGTGTCAGTGAGGAGTTTTAGACTTTTTTGACCATTGGAGTATTAGAGTTTTATGACTTTAAGACCAGAATTGGCCTGATTTTAGCCTTGACATGTATGGATGTTATACATAATTTCTATGCTTTTTCAACCCATGAATGCTTCGCTCAAAGAGAAGCGAGTTGCTTTTTTGGGGGCGTAAAGTTTTGATAGGACATCTCCAGATAACAGATGTATGGGAACTTGATGCCTTCAGAAGTCATGAAAACTAGATTTCACGTATGTTTGTCTTGGACTGCAGGTCCATGTGTAGCAGGCGTGGTGGGTCTCACGATGCCACGCTACTGTTTGTTTGGAGACACAGTGACCACTGCCTCTCGCATGGAGTCCAGTGGGATGCGTAAGTTACTAAAAATAATTACCATAAGCAAAAGTTTACAAATGTAAACATGCCAACTCCTTACTAAGTGAGTAATTTAATTTACCCTATCATTTAGGCTTTTCAAGTGGATGAAATTACATTCATATCTGACCATTCCTTCTGGATGCCTAACCTTTTTATTACCAATGAACATAGAGCATAAAGACCTACCGATATTCGGAAAAGCAGACTATGACAATTTATTAGATGAATGACATCTAAGATTTTGATATTGTTGAATATTGTTGAATAATTCCCATTGTACTGTCATGTTAAACAACAGTCATCTGAAGCTATGACTAGTACATACATTTTTGTACAAGTCACCCAAGTTGTCAATCCTAATTATACTGTATGTTTGTTGAAACAGCCTACAGGATCCATGTTCACCAGAGTACAGTAAAGGTCCTGAGGGAACTCAATCTTGGCTACAAGCTGGAGCTGAGAAGCCGCACAGAAGTCAAGGTAAAACATCTCATCAACAACAAAAAATAATAATTTCACAGACATGAAAAGATGAAGAAGAAATGAAGTCTCTGATTATCTTTCTATCTCTCTATCAGGGAAAAGGAATAGAAGAGACATACTGGCTTGTAGGGAAAGATGGATTTACCAAACCTCTGCCTGTTCCTCCAGAAGTCAAGTCAGGGTAGGAATTGGTCTCTGTCTTCCTGTGTTTGCCTTTCTCTCCTTCTTGCTTCCTTCCCTTCATCGTTTTCCTCCCAGTGTCCAAGTATTTTATACATTCTGAGTCCTGCACTGGCTTGAAATAGTTTCCAACCTCTCTATTTAATTTAAAGGTAAAAAATAAAGCCACATGTCCTAAACGTAGTTGCTCTAGATGTCTTAGGACTGACTTCATTTAAGAATGAACAGGTAAAGTGGCTTAATTTTATTGTTGGTCTTATCAGATACTTTAAGCCACCAAAGTTCATCTAGTTAGTATAGCAACACAATAGTAATTCACTGGAGAAAGAATAGAGACAAACCTAGTGTCTGTCTAATGCAAACATACAGGATGTTAAAGTTACTAATATTTTGTTTGTTTGAACTGCACGGGACATTTTGAGGTTGGATTTACTCTTGAATGGACTCTGCTCTGTTTATTCTATAGCTTGAGAAATTCTCCCTTATTCTCCAAACTGAGATCACTCAGAACACTGTCATGGTGCTCAGAAATATTTAACATAAAACAACAACAGAGTAAATATTATTTGAATAGTAGGAAGGATGGTTTGAATTTTCTCCTTAATTGAAATAATTTTATTTATAAAAAATTTCATCAAGTCATCACTGCTTATAGGTGTAGATATACATGGTTCAACGGTGAGGGGATTTTTCATTAGACTAGCTATAGTACTGAACAGAAACCTGGGGTTATTTTTATTCTCATCTATTAAAGATGAAAAATACACAGTTCTAGCTTTACAGAACACTTTCTTATATGTTAGCAGGCGTTCTCTCCAAGGTAAATAAAATTCTTCAATGATAGTGGAGTGTCATTTTCTTTCCAGCTTTCTCGATGCCTGTTTAAAGTATATAATTCAGAATTGAGCCAAGGAGCCGGCTTCTTTTGATTGATTACTTTATTTTTCAGCAGAGCAATTTTATCAAATGAAGTTTGCATTGAAGTTGTAAATTTATCAACCAGATGATCAAAGTCATTGTTCTCTACTGCATTACTCTACAAGAAAGAGGAAAACAATGATGGACAATAATCTTTAAATTTGTTTACAATTTTCTCTGATAAACACCTGCTATAATGACATTTAATCTCAATGGCTGTGTAGTCAGTTAATGTAAACTCAAATATTATTAAAATATGGTCAGACAGAATAGGATTTTGAGGAAGCAGGTTATTAATAAGTACTTAATCTCTATGCCACAAGTCAGAACCAGATCAAGAGTGTGATGATGAGAATGAGAAGATGTGTAGACATTTAGAGTAAAACCAGTTGACTATTAAATTTTTAAAGGATATATTGTAATTTCAACATCTACATGAATATTGAAATCCACCATTATTATGACTTTATTAATATTTAATTATAAGTCAGACAAAAAAATCTGAGAATTCAGACAAAAACTGAGAATAAAGGTCTAGTGGATGATAAATAACAACAAGTAAAAGAGGCGTTTCTGATTTCCATTTTGGATGCAAAAGACTGAGGGACAACTCAAAAGAATTATAACAAATAATGGGTTTAGTATTAAAAATCCTGACGGAAAAATAGCTACTCCTGCACCTCGACCAGTTGTTCTACTAAAAATTTTGAAAATTAGATGGAGTGGATTCATTTATACCAGTGGTTCCTAACCCTGGTCCTCGAGGAACACTGTCCTACATGTTTTAGTTGTTTCCATCATCCAACACATCTGATTCAGTGATTTAATTACTTCCTTAAGTTTGGCAGAAGCCTGTTAATCACCTTTCATTCATTCCGGTGTGTCAAAGCAGGAAAACAAATCAAACATGCAGGATAATGTTCCTGGAGGACCACGGTTGGGAACCACTGATTTTACACTAACAAAATCTTCCTGTTGTAGCCAGGTTTCTGTAAAACAGAATAAATCAGTATGGTGATCAGATCATTTACTAAAAGACTTAGAAGAAAGAGATCTGATGTTCAGTAAGCCACATTTAAGAATTTTATTCTTTTGTTCTGGTAAAGTAAATGTGTTTATTTTAATAAGATTTTTTTATGATTTATATTTTTAGAGCTGATGTTTGGTTTATTTAATTTGAGCCGTGGAGTAGCTGGCACTGCTTCAATGTGGTCTGGGTGGGTAATACTGGAGAAGCTGCAAAGAGGTGTGGAAGCCTACACCTTTGCTTCCTGGACTGGACCCTGGGTTGTCAATAATTTGGATGTCTAACAAAATCAACCATATTTCTAGAAAGAACAGCAGCTCCATTCAAAGTAGGAAAGATGCCATTTCTCTGAATCAGACCAGGTTTTCCCCAAAATGCATTACAGTTATCTATGTAGCATATGTTGTTTTCAGAACACCACCTAGACACATGTTGTCGCTGGTCACGTTGGAGAGGGGACCAGAAAAAACTACGGAGGCCAACATTTTTGCGAAGTTACACACTAAAGCAACATTAATTTTAGTGACCTCCGATTGGCGTAACTGGGTGTCATTACCGCTAATGTGAATAATAATCTTTCTGTATTTAGCCTTAGTCTTAACCAGCAGTTTCAGGTAGGATTCAGTGTTGCCTGCTCTGGCAACCCAAAATGCATTTAAGTTCAAGTTCAAGTCAGTTTATTGTCATTCGCATCACATGTGGTACATGAGGTGGAACAAAATTATGTACTAAGGGTCCTAGTTACACCCAAAAATATAAAAAATACAAAGTGTAAATAGAACAAAAAGATATACACTAAATGAACGCCAAACGGTACGCTAAAAGATCTAAGATACATGCTAAACATAATAATGTAAGACAATACGGCGTAACAACAGCAGCCTGAACATGACCGAATATTTAACTATGGTCGCTAGAGTCCCTAAAGCCACGTTTCGGACTATGGAGCTGCCAAATGATCAGTCTGCTTCTCAGCGAGTGTGTCAGTAAGCGAGGAAAACCTATTTGAAACATGAATGGGTCGGTGGTGAACCAGGGACTTAGTTTTAGTACTATGCTTACTCTGGACCATCACACAGCCTTTCTGTGGTTCCAGACTGCTAACTGGAGCTAGCCTCAGTGTCTCCGCACTACCTACGGTGACCTGACCTGGCTAGCTAGTATTTCAGCAGTGTGGAGCCAGTCTTCCAGTTCAGATAGCCTCTCCTCCCAAGCTATCATAATAATGCACATGCCACATGCCAAATGTAGATGTGTCTTGTCTTGGAAGTTCTTTGAACCTTGTTAATCAAACAAGTCACCTAACCATCACTGGTCTGCAATGTTATTACTGGGGACTATCTCTGGGGAATAAGACATACAGGATGACAATGATATGGCACTGTAGCATAAGGGGCCAACAAACCACTACCACAGGTAACCTGATAGTTACACCCTATGGCTACCAACACCATCATATCAGGAGTAACACTATTGTGTGTCGCCCTATAGAGCATTGGCAGGATTTGTCCTTTACACTTGGCAATACCATGCATGTGCCCAGTCCATAATGATGCAAAATCAAAAGGCATTGCTGAAGTCATGATGCTACTTGTCATCAGTTCATGCCTTCTGGTTACGACACCACTCCAAATGTCTGCTCTACTGTTAATGGCAGCCTACATGTGCAACAGTGAACCCCTAATCCTACTTTTGCCAGTTGTTTAGCTACAGTGGAGCATGACATGTTGTGTAGTAGAGTCCAATACCAATGTCTGAAAGGCAGGAGTTTTGGAGTGCTTGATACACAATACGGAAATCTTCTTTCAAACTGAAATATTCATATAATCACAACAACTGATGGTGTATTGACTTCTCAAACGTGTCCCATAATTAATTGAGCCACTTCATTCAGAGTATAGGAGTGGTAATAACACTAGAAAATTGGTCTAAAAGTTGTTCTGTCGTTTTTAACAGCAAACAAGCCATTGCAGGACTACAGTGTGTGTATGTGTGCTGTGATCATGGTGTTCACTTCATCTCAACAGGCAACAGGCCCACGGGCTGCAGATGGCCGAGATAGCCCAGTACAAGAAACGGAAAGCCGAGAAACAACAGCAGGAACAACTTGCAAAGAAGAAAAACTGAGGTAATGTTATGCATTATCAAAAAATGTATAACATTACTGGCTTAGTTGGCAACTGGACTCATCCTTTGTCAAACGTATTGGGGTTGAACTGTCTCAGGGTGTTACTGCTATTTGTTTGGACTTATTTGCACCTTAAGCACACGCTGTTCAAAGTTTAGGAAGAAATCTTGGCTACAACATGAAACAGCTGGTCATGAATGCATCCTAGTAAAATGGCTCTTTAATTGTATTGCTTATGTTTATGATAAAAATATTCATGAATATTTAAGAACCAAATGCACTTGAAATAAATGTATTTGCCTTTTATGTGTGGTTAAATAAGTCTTTATTGCTGACCAGCAGTTTTGTGTTGCAGGTTGTTAACAAAATATTTCGTGTAAGACTGAATTAGGTCACCTCAAGGTGCAAGTAAATGCAATAAAATGTAGCAACATCTAAAGACAGTTCAAGTGAGGGATGTAGGAATCTTATTCATAAGACGAAATTCCTTTTTCTGACAATGAAAAAACTCAGTTCTTCTACTTTACAAGTTAATTTTTTTTTTTTTTTTAATCAGCTGTTTATATGTTGCTGCTGTGACTCAAAACCATATCACTAGAAAAATGTGCGGTCCTGTACTCTGGGGAAAATTTTTAATTTTAAATTTTATTTGCTGTATTTGCACTTGCGGTACACTCACAAATTGGATTTTTGGTGATGAAAAATTAATATTTAGAAAAATGTTTTCCAAAAGTAAAATTTTCTTAAAACAGCAGACAAAAGATTTGGAAACAATTACTTAGCAGCCTATTTTTTTTGCATGCCCACTATCACTTTGTTCCCAATAAAACAAAACAACAATGAACTACTGGTAATCTTTTATTTTTTTTCTTGTCTCATAAACCTGATTTTTGTTTTTATGGCAAAACAATAACTGAGAGAAAACTGTAAACCACATAAGCTAAAATTGTTTCCAGGCAATATTCAACCAAGCTAACCTAATTCTTACTCTGTCGTTTCAAATATTGTTAATTGCACATTCTCACCACCTAGTGGCACGGGGAAGGTATTCCAGCAGTTTTGTGAAGATATGTAAACAGTGGGAAAAAAAAAAACATGAACAGACAAAAAATAATATTGAAAACATATCCAAAGTGGTGTATACGGGCAGAAAGCTAAAACTTTAAATTTTATTTACTAGCACTTTATACTTTTCACATAAAAAAAAAGAGTTCCTCAAAAAAGAATTTTTTGTGTGTGACAGCAGCTATGTGCTGATGCTAACTTTAGCTGAAACGTCCTGGTACCTGTTATTTTTTCTGCATTATCTATAGATTTTAATTTTGATGCTTAAATTACACAAAGAATGTATCCAATTTACAAGACTTACAAAAAGCCCATCCACAAATTTCTAAATTTGAGTGCCTGATGTGTTGCAAATGTTCGTGATGTTTATTTTAATATAAAGAATTTCATAATGTCAAACAGGGATCTGATAAGCTCTTTTGCCACTGCTGTCAAGAAGAAATCACGTTTTTATGTGGACGTATTCAGGTGTGCTTTACGGTGTTTTCTTTATTTTGCGTATGTGTGGCCTCTAGTTTGACTTTAAAGAGACGGTGTAGATTTGTGAAGCGGTTATAAGTAACCAGAAACTTACCTGTATCAGATAGCAGCCAGAAAATCATGGAACGATTCTCATGAAGCAACCAAGCTAACTGCTAATGAAAACGAGGACAAAATCCAGAATATTTTTAGTCATCTCAAACAGCTTAAACCTCAAAGATTTTATTGTAGTCAAATTAATTCTTAATGAATTCAGATCAGGTTTGTTTAACATGTTTTATTTTGCAAAATGTTTAACGCAAAACTTGTCATGACTATAAATGAATGCTCCGATGTGAATAGTCTTCAGTTCAAGAAAAATCTTAGACGTTTACGTAAATAACCGTAAAGATGCAAAAACTGACGTGGCACAAAACTTGTACATGGAGTTGCAAATTACTTGAACTGCTATGAAACTTGTGGTTGCAGTTTTTGTGGCTAGCTTAAATCTGTTGTGGAATTGGTCAGAAAAAGTCTGGCTAGCCTTTAGCTTAACTCTTTAGTGGAAATTTCTCCCTGATTCTCCAAATGCAGCTGTTTGCTGCAGGTAACACGCTGACTGCTAATAACCTCTCCAGTGAAACCCACTATAGACAATGATCTTATTAAAGTGCAGACATTGTAAAATCAAATTATACTCTCAGGATTTACTGTCATGCAGAAAGTTCGATTCACATGGTGGCGCTAGACCGGTCACAGTTTTCTGTTTTAGTTGTGACAGGTCTGTTTTCATGTTCCATGTGATACTTAGCAAGTAGCCGCGGGTTTGACTTCCACACTTTCTCTAATTAAAGGATTAGTTCAAGATTCATGCAGACATTTGAAAAGTTAATTAAACTGCTGTTATAAATCTGAATGTTCTGTTGCATTAAAAATATATATTTTTTGTTGTTTTAAAAGTTTTAATTTTCTAACTGGGAGCTAATGGCTAAGCTAAGCTAATTGCTAAGCTAATGGCCCTTAGCTCTGAACCTCTTTCTCATTGTCACTAAATGTAGGTTTTTCATTAAATATCCCTTTTTTTTTCCCGTTTAAAACCTTGAATTATTTCTTTTAAAACTTATTTTCGTGTTGGGATCAAACATTTTCAGTTTGTTTTCTGTTGGGTTGATTTTCTTCCTCAATCTTCTGTTTGTTCTGACTCCTTCGCCCTCTTTTCTTCCCCTCAGCATGATGCTGCATCCAACAAGAGACCTGAGGCGGGTGTTTCATAAAGCCGTGAAGAAGATCGCTCACGTACGAGTTGTGACTCAGCTCTACGTTCCCGAAGACGACCACAACGTCCTGCTAACGCACCACTAAATCACAAACGCCAGCTCTGACTGGACTCATCACCAGCATCATCACAGATCTTCACTGAAGTTTACTCTGTGCCAGCTGAGCGTCCTCCTGAAGAGAACAACGTGTTGGATCAGATTAACAGACACAGTGTTGGTTTAGCAGCCTGAGCTGAGTCTGATGTGGAAGCATCTGCTGAGTCAGCAAATGAGGGATCTGTGGAAAGTGTCGATCAGCAGCAGCAGCAAAAGAAAGCAGCTAATCTCTCGTGTTCCTTTCCTTCTCCTTGGCTCCACTTCTTGCTTGAGGTGAATCAAAGGTGGTTTCTGCGGTGCCCATTTTTAACGGAAAAGAAAATCTAATAAAAACATAATCTAAACTTTTTTTAGTCATTTACAGGATAGTTGAGAGTATTACTGTATACAAGAGATGTGAGTGGGCAGGCAGGCTTGAGTCATTAAAAAGTTTGGATGAAGTGGAGTTTTGTAAAAATAAAAAATATCTTACCAGTTGTAGATAGCTTTGTGAACGACCTCAGTTTAGAGAAATGTTTAATTGTGACCAAACAAACTACTCTGAGCGAGGCAAAGACAAAAGTAGGTTGTTTCTATCTTAAAACAACTCCGATCTCAAAAACATTTTAAAGCGGTTCATGCTAACATTTTATTTATTTTTCTTTCGGCTGCTCCCTACTTCAGGGGTCACTACAGCAAACTAACTTCGCATGAAGACTTGCAAATTGTTTTTATGCCAGATGCCCTTCCTGACACAACCACAGACCACTGAGCTACCACAGCCCTCTGTGTGGAGCACAGAGCTACTATCTAGGACACCTGGGGGAGCAGATGGTGGGGGCCTTGCTCAAGGGCCTAGAGTGGGTCAAATGAGGTGGAAACAGGCGTGGATCCTTTACCTTTCCCACCTACATTTTGATGTTGTTGGTCTGTGGAGTTGAACCAGAAACCTTTCAATCACACGACCATCTTCTGTAACCTCTGCATCACTCCCTCATGCTAATGCTAAACTGCTAAACAGGTTTAAAAAAAATAGCAGAATATAACGCTAACCGCTAACTGTTACGCAGTCTGTGCGACACGTCTTCTTCTGCTTCCAGCTGAAGTGAGACTGAAGAAAACTTGTTGACGTTATTTGGCTAATCCAAACCAGCGTTACAGCCCTGTGTATCGCATGTGGACACACAAAATGCTAAAGATGCTATATACACACACATGGTGCACGCCGCATGCATGTAGCGTTGCATGTGTGAGGGGATAGTTGGTATTTTTTGGAGATAAATGACATAAAAATAGAAGTTTTATAAAGCAGAGGAAGCATTTGAGCTATGCTGTTCAGCTAGCTGCTGCATCGACCAATCACATGTCACGTGTGCACGTAGTCAGCCAATAGCATGTCTAATGAACTCTTTGAGACACGCCCACAACAGACAGGAACAAACGTGTGAATTTTATTAGCAGATTTAAAGTTAGGGAGCTTAATTTAGCTGAAGCTAATTGGTCGACGGTTTCCAACATAAGCGAAAATGTTAATCTGCTACACGAAAAGCTAGCTTCGCTGTTAGCAGTTAGCAAGTTAGCAAAACCCTACCCACCACTAGTAATTTCACTCTTATTGTAGATATTATGAACTCAGTGATTCAAAGTTTGGTTTTGTTACATTTGTTAATTTACATTCATTAAAAGCCTGCAAGGATGAAAAAAGTAAGACTTTTTTTTTTAATCATTTTTTATTTCAACCAAATTAGGATCACCTTTTGAATTAGGATTACATTCAGCTGTTGACATCGACAAGCTCTGTTAAATTTTGCATATGACACTTGTCTTTGTAGGACAAAACCACACTGGCGCAGATTTATTTGCATTTATTTTAGAGATGTGTTCACAAGTGCTCACTCAGTTCACAGCAGAGTGCACGCAGGAGAAAGAAGTAAAACTGTGCACATTAAACAAGATGGAACCCAAGTACAATTTGCTCTGTCCTTCACACTTCATCAGTGACCTCTGGACATGTCCATATTGAGTTTTTCTGTCTCTGTTTCGTTATTTTTAATTTTCCAACTCAAAACAGCCTATATTTTCCAGTCCATTACTCTCAGGCGCTTTGTTTATATTTTGTTTGTGATTATTGGCCCCATCACCTTCTTCACAGGAACGTCATAGAGGTCAAAAGATACCATGAGCAGTGGAGGGTAGTCAGTCTCCAACATGCTGAGGACATTTTTCTTTCACCTTCAGGTAAAAGAAAAACTAAAGTCCTTTAAAGACACTACAAAGATCACCATTGCCTCGATTTATCATAAAATAAGTTATTGTAATGCTATTTTAATCTTACAATTCATGTAAAACAGGATAAAAATGTGTTTGTATACTTTAATGTCTGTTTTTAGCAGCAATTCGATACTTTTTCCTTGAACTGGTGAAAGGTGCAGAAAAAGTTGAGAAAAGCCCACAGCGCCCTCGTGTGGTCACACAGGAAGTACACCGGAAGTTTTCCATCCACACAGATGGTGTCCTGAGTGCCCTGGAGGATTATCCCCACTGATCCACTGTGTGTG
>NC_056498.1:20353349-20369561 GCF_014905685.2 Nematolebias whitei
TGAAAGAATATCGATACCTCACTGATGTAAAAATGGGATGAAAAGTGCCATGGCCATTCAGACTGAGGTCTCTTTGAAAAATATTAGATATGTGTCCAATATAGTACCACAAATTGGGGGAGGGTAAGGTAATGTATTTGAGCCCCTTTTGCCTGCAGTGTTAATGCAGCCTCAGCTACTGCAGATTTGTGCTTGCAAATAACCACAGCATTCTATGTAAACAACTTTATCCATTCATTCATGAATGAATGGAAGAAGTGATAGCAACACATAGGCCTGTCATGATAACAAATTTTGTTGGGCGATTAATTGTCTCAGAAATTATTGTGATAAACGATAATATTGTTTGAAATTTGACAGTAATTAGTAATGTCAAATTTAAAAATAAATGTTGGTAAATTTTTGTGTGTAGTATCTTTTTTGACCACTGGATGGCAGTATAAGACTGTTTGAACTGGAGGATGGATAGTGAGCAGTGTTTCTTTAAGAAAACTGGGAGGGAGGTCCCTTGATGTGACATGGGTTGTCTCTCATTCCTGTTTTTCAGTTCATAAAATGGCAACACTCATGTGGTTTGAGCTCTTTAGCATAGCATTTGTCACACAAAGCTTTTAATTTAAAAAAAAAATCAGTAAACAAGTTCTCAGCATCTTTTTGCAGAGAAAAACTACTTTTTACACAAAGGCACAGGTTTCAACCGTGAATTTTGGAACTTCGACAAGACGGAGGTTTTTTCACGAGGTCAGCCTGTTAGCTTAGCTTGTAGTTTAGCTTCTCAGCTTAACCGCTTTTAATGATCCAAAAATGCGATTTTGGACAGTTAAAATGGATTTTAAAGAGACAAGGGAAAGAGAGGGGTCAGTGAAGAGCACCAGAGTTGAGTCTTTTGTCATCCAGTGTCTTCAGTAGAAAGAGAGAGACACACGAAGAAACAATAAAGCCGATAAATGAAAATGAGGTCGATAATTTTCATTTATCTTGCGATTAATTGATTTATTGTTTATTGCAACAGACCAAGCAGCACATTGGCTGATAAGAAACCATTTGCATGAATTAGAATTTTAAGATGGAAGCTGTCTACTGTGGTATTTGCCCCACTCGAACTAGCCAGTAGCCAATCGTTCAAAGGGCTATCTGCAACAAGTAAGATATTAACTGCTATTACTTTTTCTACAGAACCATCCCCACATGTCGTGGTGTCTCTGAACAAGACACCTAATCCCTAATTGCTCCCTGGGTGCTTACATAGCTGCCCACTGCTCCACCTGGGTGTATCCCAGGTGTGATGGATTAAATGCAGAGAACCAATTTCTCCATTGTATGGGAACGTACAGTGATGGCAACACATAGCACTTTACTTTTACTTGAAGCCCACTTGAAAATAAATATCTGAACTATTATTTTTACATCCTGTTGACTCTGCGACCGCAAAAAATAAAAGAAAATTGTAGAGTGGCTGCAGTTAAAGCTCCTGCTTCATCCAAACACTTGTAAGTTGTAGAGAAAAAGAACAACAAAAGGATTGTCGCCGAAAATGCCAAGCCTGACGAGCTTGCGCATTGTTGTAGATGCAAAAGGCAGCAGTTGTAGCACCTACGTAAGAAAGGTCAGGTGACTGACTAAAATAACAGCTCTCAGTAGATCTGTCAAATAGTCAGCGCTCTTCTGTACTTGTTAAGACAGCATCGCATCCCCTATATGCATGTTTTAATTTGGTAGTTGTAGATAACAAACAGTACAGAATCATGATGCACTTCTTGTGACATTACTTTATAGGACTTTTGTTGAAAGTAAGGACAGGTTGAGAGAAAGATAAGTGGTTCTGCACACAGTTAGAGGTATGATTACCACTGGGGCCAGCTGTCCAACACATGATCCCACTCATTATGCTGGAAGGTGCTTAGGAGAAAAAGGATCAAGTGAATTGTTGTATGCAAAGTGTAGTAGAAGCCAGGAAAGCCGAGCGTGGCATTCTCAGCGGTGTGAAAGAACACTGATACCTCCCCTGGGTGGACGGAGGGAAGTCCTCCTGGTTTACGTGACCCAGAAGGACTTAAATCTCTACTGTTGCACATGCTCGTGCTCCTAATGGGCATCTAGTACCACATAGCTACAATGAAGGAAAAAGAAGGTCACTTTCTATGAGCAGAGGAAGTTCAAGAGAGGTTCAAGCACCTGCTCCCCGCAGGTTAACGCTCGTTATCACATCCCTTTAAATTAGTCGTAATAACAGTATAGATTTAAAGGCTTATATAGGAATGCATATGGCCTGGCGCCTTTCATGCCAGAGTTTTTGACTAAGATCAAAAACCATTGAGAGCTGATGGAGTTGAAGTCATTTTGGTCAACGCTGTAACGCTATGCTCAATCCAGTGCGTGCCACGCTCTGAGTATGTGACTATATGATCACATTTTAGCCTAATATCTGTGAAACTGACTGTCTTGTAGGCATTTTTTGCGTTACAGTCACTTTGTGGAAGCCATCTTGAATTGAATTGGCTCCAAAAGTTCATCCGTTTTAAATGTGCATTCAATCATTACTTTCTGACACCTTCAGCAAAATTTGTTCAGTTGTTTATGAGACAGTTTGATTACGGACAGACACACGAACAGTCATGGACTAAAACATTATCGTCCATTTTCGCCTTCCAGTGCAAGGGCGATTCTAGAATCTGACCTTTAGGGGTGCTTAGCAGTTGTAGTATACATGGTATGTGGGTATACAAAGTATACCCACTAGAAAAGCTTAAGAATTTCAGTGTACCCACTTTAAAGTGCCCAGTGATACATGACATATCATTAGGCACGTGTCATTGACATGTTAAACAACAGTTCAACGCGTCCGTAACAATCTATCTGTATGCAGCGCTTGTTTATTACATTCGCTTATCCAGCGAATTATTGTATAATTATGTACTTACTACTTAATACTTGAACATGTTTTGCTTTGATGCTGTTTTATAAATTATATAACATGTTTTTTAATACAAAGCCAACTGTTGTACAAAGTTTGTTGTACCTTTATTCAAATAAAAGCAAAGAAATTTGGAAATGTTCAATATGTTTAAAAATCAAAATAAAGTAATGATTACATTGTACTAACCAGTGTACTTTGGTTTCTAAGCACAGTATACCAACTACAAAAATGTACACTACACCACTGGTGCTGAGCCCCCAGTGCTGACAGTGGCTCTTGGCTTGAACAACGTGGTGGCCACGTAAGTTCAATGATAAAGTTATTTCACTGGGTCAGTTCAAGTACAAAGAATATTAATTTTTTAAATACAACGGATTCTTTCTTTTTCGAGTTAAATTTAATGCCGTGTGACCAAGATAACTGTGTTCATTGTTTAATCAGTGACATGAGACGCCATTTTTCTTTGACCCATCAGAATAAATGCGGTCATATATTTAACAGAATCAAAATTTAACATCAAAACATGTACACATTGATTTGCTGATCTGGTTCAGATTAATAAAAACTTGGCACGCTTTACTAACAAGACAACAGAACATTTCTGAAGGCATCTAGATTACTGGCAAAATAAAAAGTTTAAAGGAAGGAATGGAGAAGTTTAAAGAAAGGTAGATGGAGGAAGATGTATGTTGTTGACCAGAATTAGCACGCTTCTTCCAACACCAGCTCAAACCCCCGGTACACTCGGTGCGTGACGACTCGTTACCTTTGCAGAAGATAAATCAACTCCGGTACAGAGGTCCATTTCAACGCTACCTTTCCAGCGTCTCCGGTCAGGGTGGCTGGGCATTGTCAGAAGTCGTGACGATTTACTCTGTCCAACAGACAAGCTTCCTTCGAAGTTGTACGGCGTTACGCCCGGGTGAGTTCACAGCGAGGCGCTGTGACTCCGCTGAGATGGGCAGACCCTCGTCTCACGGTCAAATCCATCCGCTATTGATTGAATCTTAAAGTTCCTTAGGAACTCTCAGGAAGACTCCATAGTCAGAGATTCCACTCAGAAGTGGAAGACTCCATGAAAGACTGAAGAAGACTCCGGTCAAAGACTGACTAGTTCCAGGAAGTGTTGACTTTTAAAGAGTCCTCACTTCCGGTCACTTGGTACTTACTGATTGGTTGAAACAACCAACAGGGGGGTGTTTCAGTGATGTCAGAGGGTTATTAAAAGCCAAGAGAGGCTGCAGGAATGTTTAGGAACGATTAGTACAGACAGAGAAATGTTATGGCGAAGTGAGACAAACGCAGATGCCAGTTGAAGTTATTTACCGTCTGCTAGGTTTAAAAACAAGACACTTTGTTCTAATAACTTGTTTTCTGACTGTCTCTCACTTTCGACCGACATCACTGACTTCTCATTCAGACAGAAGATCAAAATGCATAATTACTTTGTAAATAGACATTTAACTTGATTTTTAATTTAAATGAGGTTTAAAAATCATTAATACTGTTTCACAGTTGATTTAAAATGAGTGGTTCACTTCAACATTTAGAAATGGTATGAACTAACACACTTTGATTATCAAGATATTCTAAAATAGTAATTATAATAAAAAAAAGAAGAGTGTTCTTTCAATTGATTAATTCAGGATACAATTAGACAGTCTCTGGATGAGCTAATTTGTATTTCTGGATTCAATTCAATGAAATAACAGTTCCTGTCCCATGAAGGTCTTCAGAGACAGGTTGTGGTCAGAGGCCTAGTTCACTACATCAACCAACATTAAGGCAAAGAAGACAGGTAAAAAAAGTTCAAAGATACTAATAACTTCAATACGACGGAGCTTTAGGGCCACGCTAAGAAAAAATTTTTTTTAAAGCCAAAAAGTTACGAGAATAAAGTTCTAGTATTACGAGAATAACGTTGTACAAGACTATTTTTTGCAGCTCTTGTTTATTTTTATTTGTTTTCCACGAGTCGGATCACGATGCAACCTGTCGATCAATCCAGTAGGCGTATCAGCAAACGACCAATCCGAAGCTAAATGCTCCTTACCTGCAGAGAGCTGCTCATCAGAGCGTACCACCTTACTGTAAGCAGGTTCAAAGTCCTGATAATCGGATGCTGATGTGATAACTGATTAAGTATCTCCTTATTTATAAAACCAGTACCGAAGTATAACTGACCAAGATGCTGAACAATCTTTTACCACAGTTAAAATGCGGTAAACTGCTTTGACGTGTCGGAGTTCGGATAATATTACGACTCAGCTTCTGATTGGCCATTTGCTGACAGGCCTACTGGATTGATTGACAGGTCGGGTTGTGGATCATCTGACTCGTGGGAAGAAAAAAAAAAATCCACGAGAGCTAAAAAAAAAAAAAAAAGTCTCGTATGACTTTATTTTCATAATATTGACTTTATTTGACTTTACTTGGACTTTATTCTCGTAATTTTATGGCTTTTAATTTCTTTTTCTTAGCGTGACAATGTAATTTTTTTTTTCTTAGCGTGTCCCTAAAGCTCCATCATTGGGGTGTAACGGTACGCTAAAATCACATTTCGGTTCGGTTCAATTTCAAGGAGGGCGCAGTTCGGTTAATTTTCGGTACAAAAAAAGACAAAATAAAGACTTACAAAACGGTTATTTTGAAAATATGCCAAGTAAACAATACGTTTGTATAAAAAATAAATAAAAGCGACCCATTTGGATGATATTTTAAATAAACGGCACTCTTTGCAATAAATAAACTATACTAACAATAATGAAAATCTTAATAAATACAATAACAGTCAGAACCAGAACAATAAGTAGCAACAAACTGTTTACAATCTAACTAGTCAAGTGTTAAATTTTTGGCCAAAACGACCAACTTGTCCACATTTTCTGCCAAAAGTTGCAGTGACATTATCTCCAGCAGTGGAGAAAACCACTCACTAACAATAGTAGCAGGAATAAAGAGGTAGAGCTTTGCTAATTTTGCAGCGTGGCTGGGTTTGGCCTCATTACTCACAACCTCTTGGACCTGTTCCCACCTGTCCCTGGAAAAGTTCAGAGTTCAGTCATCCCAGACTTCTTAGCTGGAGGTGATCTCTGGTGGATTCCCCTGAACAGGAAGACTCCGCTGTTATCTCTGTCCCAGACTGGAAATAAAATACAAATAGGTTAAAAACAATGAATTAATAAGATTATAATAATAATTTAAAAAACTTAATTATATAATAATAATAATAAAAGCCTCTTCTTGAACGGTTTAAATTGATGGGATAAATATGGGTTTAGTTGTTATACTGTATGTATGGATTATACATATAATGAATGTAAGATTATGTAAGTGGTTAAGGAGTGGGGATTTTAACAAGTTTATACTTCTACCCACTCCCTTGAATATGTAAAACAAAAAGTTTTGACATCATTATGCTTTATGTTGTTGATTTTTTTTTTTTTTTTTGCATATTCAAAAAATAATAAACTAAACTAAGTGGTTTCCTGTTGGTTATTTTATTTTATTTTAAATGAAGTGGGCCGTATTGAAGTCACCTGTGGGCCGGAAATGGCCCATAGGCCGCCAGTTGAATAGCCCTGCTCTAAACCCTCATGGTAACACTGGTCTGAATTGCATATTCCCACTGACAACGTTTAACCATTTTTTTGTCTTTTCACGAAATCCCTCTGACTGCAAAGCATCCATAATGCAAAACCCCGACAATGTTGTTGTAGGAAAAGGGGGTGGAGCTTCTGCAGGTAAGGGGCGTTTCACTTTGGGACAAATTGAGATAGCTGATTGGTCAGTTGGTAACGAGCCTACTAGATTGATGGACATGGCAGATTGGGCTTGTGCAAAAAATTCATACATTTTAAGGCCCGTTTAAGTGTAATATTTTATTCCATATTTTTCCAAGTTTATTCAATATTTTGGTTGATCTAAGGTTTGAGAACTAAGCTTCCTTATGAAATCCTAATGACGGTTTTCTATATTTTTCAGGGGTGCTAAGTTAAGTTCTTTTTAGGGGTGCTTGAGCACCCGCAAAAGCGGCTAAAATCGTCACTGTTTCAGTGTCTAATAAATATTTGTCAAACTGCATAAAATGCATTACAAAAGCTGGTTGAATGAGCTGTGTTACTATAATTAAAGCCTGCAGAACAATGGTTTTGTAGCTGAAGCAAAAAAAATCTGAGAATGTAATTTCAATTCTGTTTGTCAAGATAACAAAAGTTTATTTTACTTTAAATAATTAATAGTTTACCTATAAAACCATATTACATTACATTAGAACTGATAGAACTTCATGATTAGAACTTCATGTTTGTGCTGATGTTCAATGTTTTATGTTATGAGTGTTTAGTGTATATTTAGTTGATGTTTTTCTTAGTTCATATCTTAGATGTTATTACTGTTTTTCTTATGCATTTTATTGTTGGATGTAACTGGGACCCCGTGTACATAATTTCGCTCCACCACATGTACCACATGAGGTGCGAATGACAATAAAGAAACTCTGACTCTGATAGGATCTTTTCAGTGGCTCAATTAATAAAATTAGTTTGATAAAACCACAAAGGTGTTTCTGGGCTACACAGTTTGTTGTAACGTTTAAAGTAAAATCACACTGGAATGTGGTACCAGTGAAATGTTTCGTATAATTTGTGGTTTGGTAAAGTTTAGTAAAGATAAAGACTGATGTGTAACAAGTTGAACACACTTCAGTCTGCTCAAATCGATAGGGGGAAGGGTAGGCTCTTCGCTAACAGGTCTGAGATCAGTTTTCATGGGTGGTACTGTTGCTGGATTACCTAACAACAGGCTCCAGATAAGTGTACAGAGTCTTCGCCCTCTGTGGTGGATATTGAAACGCGATTGGTCAGAACCATTGACGCCGGCACTGATCTCTTTTAGCTATTGGTGTAGCTGCATGTCATTAAATGTCACTCAAAGTGATTGACCAATCAAATGTAGAGTTTGACTCGTAGTCCCGCCCATTTGTTCGTTGACGCAGAGGGTCATGTGTTGTTTGTGCTGTGGCCCGTAGAGATGTGTACAGGAGTAGAAGGAAAGGGAGTGCTAACGGAGCTAACTGGTCCCCCCCGGTGGCAGAAACACGGCTGGACGTGGTCATGTTTTACACGGTAGGCTTTATTTCATGAAAAAAAGCCCGCTTTGGATTACCTGCCTCGCTGCTACAAAGAAAATAGCCTTTTTTTTTTTTGGAGTAACAAAGCCGGTCTGTGTGCGGATCGCAAATCAACCGAGCGAGTCAACGTTAGCTGGCCTAGCCGGACTCGGGAGCTCGTCTCCCAAAACAAGAATGGGGTCTAGGATTAGCCTGCTACTAAAGTGACCTTTGATTGTAAGCTCTCATGGCTAATTTCACGAACTACCAGGAAGGCAAGGCAACGATGTTGTTGGCGGAGGCGCAGCAGAGGGACGTGGGGACGAAACCTGCGGCCACGAACGGGGACGGCTCGGTTGGGGAACCCCCTTCCCTGATAATTAATATCGGCGGAGCAGCAGCAGGAGGAGGCGGCGGCTCTCGTCTCCACCAATATTTGCCGCCCTCCAGTCTCCACCAACACAACCTCGCACACGAGTCGCCAAAGGATCCGCAGCATCACTACCAGCTCGCTCCGCAGCAGCAGCATCTTCTCGGGGAAAACGCCCCCGAGTCCCCGGGCAGAAGATCCGGCGAGGACGCGGCCGGCGGCGGCCATGTGTACGCAGCGGTGACCGTGGCCAACAACGCCTCGGACTCCGTCGACGACATTCGGAAGTGTGGCTATCTGAGGAAGCAGAAGCACGGACACAAGCGGTTCTTCGTGCTTCGGGCTGCCAGTCACCTGGGCCCGAGCCGCCTGGAGTACTACGACAGCGAGAAGAAGTTCAGGAACAGCCTGCGCTCGGCGGCGGTGAGCGGGGGGGCCGTGGCCCCCTCACCCCCCAAGAGGGTGATATACCTCTACCAGTGCTTTACTGTAAACAAAAGGGCGGACTCGAAAAACAAACACCTTATCGCCCTTTACACTAAGGACGAGTACTTTGCCATCGTGGCTGAGAACGAGCAGGAGCAGGAGGACTGGTATGTCGCCATCAGTGAGCTGATGAGCGAGGGGAAGAGAGGGCACGTGGACTCTGATGATTTGGATGATGGTTATGGTACTGTCAGTCCTGGTACTGTGTTTAAAGAGGTTTGGCAGGTTAATGTGAAACCCAAAGGACTGGGTCAAACTAAAAACCTCACAGGTGTTTACCGGCTATGCCTGTCCACTAAAACTGTTCACCTTGTCAAACTGAACTCCGAAACCCCCTGCGTCAACCTCCAGCTGATGAATATAAGGCGCTGTGGACATTCGGAGAGCTTCTTTTTCATCGAGGTGGGCCGCTCCTCCTCTATTGGGCCTGGGGAGATATGGATGCAGGTGGACGATTCTGTTGTGGCCCAAAACATGCACGAGACCATCCTGGAGACGATGAAAGCCTTGAAAGCTTTCGCCGAGTTCCGGCCGAGGAGCAAAAGCCAGTCTTCGGGTTCCAACCCCATGTCGTTCATCACGACGCGGCGCCACCTGGGCAACCTGCCGCCGAGTCAGACGGGGCTGCAGCGGCGGTCGAGGACGGAGTCTGTGGTTGGCACGCCGCCCTCGAGTAAAAGCTCTGGGGCGAGTGGCTATCGCTTTCGCACATCCAGCGAAGGCGAGGGGACGATGAACCGGCCCTTCCGCTCGGCCACAGGAAGTCTGGTGCACCTCAACGCGGCTCGTGCGGCTCATAATCGTCAGGAAGCGGCCGGCGGCAGCAGTTGGAGTGGAGTTGCCACGGGAAACGCGGGAACAAGCACTGGGAGCAGTCGCTACGTCAGAGCCATCCCAGGTTCATCATCCACCTGTCACGCCCGCTCCGCGTCGCTTCCCGTTTCCCACTTTCCCTCCACCACCAGTCCAGTGAGCGTTTCCTCCAGCAGCGGTCACGGCTCCGTATCGGACACGCTCACTCGCCCGTCCAGTGCATCAATATGCGGCTCGCCGTCGGATGGTGGCTTCAACTCTTCGGATGAGTACGGCTCCAGCCCGGGTGACTTCCGGTACTTCCGGGTGAGGAGCAACACCCCAGACTCGCTGGGAAACACGCCACCAATCAGAGAGGAGAACTGTCTAAATGATTACATGGCCATGAGCTGGAGCCGGGAGGTGTTTGGCACCAGCGTGTGTTTTGGAAATGCTAGTGGAGGTGACGCACCACGCGAAGAGAGCACATCAGCTGTGGAGGATGAGCGATTTTCATCTTCATCCTCACTAAGGAGGAGGACTCACTCTTTCTCCAGACCTACTGGGGGTGCGACAGGAGGCTCTGGAGTTGCAGTTTATCAGAAAATGACCCAGACCAACTCCTCTCTGGACGAAGGGTCAGACGTGGTGTTGCCATTTGGCAGTGGGCTGCTCCGCGGTGGGCCGTCCTCCTCTTCCTCTTCTCTCCGCTCTGACTACAGCTCCTGCTCTGAGCACAGCCAGCAGAGCCGTCCCTCCACGCTGTCCCGGACAGAGTCTGCTGCTGAGCGCCCCCCGCTTTCCTCCTCCTCTGCCAAGGAAGACGGCGGCTACATGCCCATGATGTGTGGCGTGGCCGCGTCGCCCCGGGATACCCCTCCTGACTACATGCCTATGCAACCAACATCTTACCCCTACAACGCGTCGCACTCTCCTCAATTAGGTACACGCCCCGCTCACCACAATCCACAGATCCAGCCTCAATCTTCCACAGACTCTCACGGCTACATGATGATGCTCCCAGGGGGTAGCGGCACCTCTCCCTCCCCGGTACAGTCCTCTCCAAGCCCTCACAGTAGCTCCAGCATGGCTGCTGCCGGTCGGAGCGACAGCATAGCAGAGAGACCGCAGAACGGGGAGTATATGGACATGTCCTACAGCAACAGTGGCAGGTGCAAGCTCATAAGTGAAGATAGTGGTGAATATTACACCCCTGTGGAGACCCCCAAGTCTTACAGCCCCTATTTCTCCCTCCCTCGCTCCTACAAGGCCCCCACCAGAGAACGAGATGAAAAAGAGGATGGGGAGTACGTACCCATGAGTTCTCCTGCTAAGCCAGTGTATTCATCAGTCGCAACAGCTTCAATGTCAATACCACAAAAAAGGGGTGGAGGAGGAAGCAGCACCTCCACTCCCTCTCATCCTCCTCCCCCCTATGGAGCTCACCATACAACCGCAGCGATGGCTGACAGGCGGATTGTGAGGCCCACCCGCCTTCCTTTAGGCAGGAAGAGCTTCCACGGTCCGCTGAAGGTTAGCGAGCCCTCCGCAGCGTCTGCAGGCTCCTCGACTTCAGTCCCGGCTGCCGACGGCTCGCGTGAGGGCCCTTCCAGTCCAGGAGAGTACATTAACATCGAGTTTGGTGATCACTTTCCACACCAACAGCAGCCTCCCGCCTATCCGCTCTCAGCCCAAGACGAAACACACCCCCTGAGTTCAAGTGACCCTCGTCGTTCCCCTCCCCATTCCCAGGATTACATGAGTGTGGAGGTAGGAGCAGACCAGCAGGTTGCTGCTGGATGTACGAGTAAGAATCAGTCACCCAGGCCCAGCCTCGTTGCGCCCTGGAACCCACCCAGCTACATCCGACCTCTTGCCAATAATCCAGGGGTGCTGGCTTCCCCTGGAGTCCAGCGAGGAGATCGCTGGAGGTCAGTAGGAGATGATTACACAGACATGACGTTTAACCTCAGCAGAGGTGAGCGGACTCAAACAAGCCCCACAGCCATGCTGCAGCACCTCTGTGTGATCGATGGACATTACGGTTATCTCCCATCCAACTCCTCCTCTATTTCCCCTCCTCTCCCCCCATCAAGCCACCAGCTGGAGCCAAAGGTGGTGCGAGCAGATCCCCAAGGCAGACGGAGACACAGCTCGGAGACGTTCTCTTCCAGCTCCTCCTCTAATTCAACTCCATCCGGAGGAGGACTTGGCCCCTCATCCACCCAGCCCTCGCTGTCTAACCCCACAGCCCCCAACGGATCTTACGAAGCAGAGGGACAGGCCTTCAAGTGGGCCAGCTCAGCTTCTTTCGACAGCGTTTGGATGTCCGTGGAGGGCGTAGGGGATTTACTGCCTCACCAAGCCCAGCCGGGCTCCACAGAAACGAACACAGACTCGAGGACCCCAGCATCCTCCTCCCCCTCTTTTTCAGGGGCTGGAGCCAGTAGCAGAATGTGCAGGAACATGTCTGTTGGCTACCAGAACGGCCTCAACTACATTGCTTTGGAGCTGAGGGAGGATGGGAGTTGTACAGAATCCACAACGTCTGGATCTGGTAGCAGCAACGGGAGCGCAGTGACGGCAGGGATGGTGCCCCCGCCAGAGAACGGAGCCTACGCCAGTATAGACTTCACCAAATCAGACGGAGTCACCACCACAACCAACGGTGAGTTAAAGTTTTTATCTGTCAGACTGCTCACTGATGCACGTCGTCTCACGTGCACCTTTATGCAGCAAAGCCTTTAAATTTAACCAGGTCAGTCATAATGTAGCATTTCTTTGTAGTTGATGAAATTCAGTGGTTTTTTGTGACAAACAGGCAAAAACATGTTAAACTAGAGAAAATGCTGTGTGAAAGCTTATTGCTGAAAAACAGCTGAAATTAACTTTAAAAACATGCTGAATTCTAGATGAAATGAAAGAACAAGCCTTAATTAGCAGAAGAAAGCAAGAATAACTTTTTGCTGAGTTAGGTTTAAATTAGCACAAAATGAGTAAATTTGCTAAAAAAAAAAAACTGCTGAAATTAGCACAAAAATAGCTGAAATGACAGAAAGAAGCTTAAACTAGCAGAAAGAGTTGAAACGAGCTAAAAAATGTGGAATTAGCTGAACAAGTTAAAATTTTCATAAAAACAGGTAAATAGTAGCTGAAATGGCTGAAAAAGTCGAACCTAGTAGAAAAAGCTGAAAGGAGCATAAGAAGCTGAAACTACCATAAAGACATTAGTCTGGAAGTAGCGGAAATTCATTCAACCTTTATTTAGACATGTTAATCCCATTGAGCCTCGAGGACTCGTTTACAAGAGAGACCTGGTTTCAACAAAGAATAACGACAACAATAGACAATCATAAAAGAGGCATACAAATTTAAGTTTCTCTATTTTTTTATTTTTTTAACAAATCAAAACACAAAAGCAACCAAAAGGACAATCAAGACGAATAGTAGCAAAAAACTGTTAGATTAACCACAAACAACTTGAATTATGTGAAAACAGCTGAAATTAGCTAAAAAAAAAAAAAGCTAAAAAGAAGTATCTGGAAGATGTAGAACAATTAAATTAGTAGAAGAAAGCAGAAAGAATGCAGTTTTGCCGAATTAGGCTGAAAGAAGCAGACAGCACAAAAATGTGGAAATTATCTGAAAACAGCTTAAATTAGCAACAAAAACAGATAATTGAAAAGTAGCTAGAAGAGCAGAAAGAAGCTTAATTTACCAGAAGGAAGTGGAAGGAACACATTTTTGCTGAATTGGGCTGAAAATAGTTGAAACGAGTGCAGAAAATGTGGAATAACTGAAAAAGCTAAAATTAGCATAAAACAGCTAAGTAGTAGCTGAAATAACAGAAAAAGCTGAAACTCTTATAAATAAGCTGAAAGGAACATAACAAGCTGAAATTAACAGAAAGACGTTAGAAGAAACACAAAAAATGTACTTAGCAGCAAGAATATGAAAGGAGCACAAAACAGCTGAAAGTAGCTGGACAAAAGTTTGCACACGGAAGCTGAAAGAAGCTGAAGCAGAAGAAAATGTGAAAGGAGCAGTAAAAGTTTGTAAATGGATCTAAAGATATGAAGGATGGAAAAATGAGGGGGAAAAAAGGTCAGAAAAGGCTAAATGTTTCAAAAAGCTAAAGTCGCACCCATACCAAAAGTCACAGCACCCTTCTTCAGAAAGAGCTGGACGTTTTGATTTGTGATTTGTTGAAATAGCACAAAAATTGTGGAACGAGAAAGATGCTGCAAAACGTACGGAAGAAAGATGTGTGAATGCTTCCTAAACGCTCACACTATTCTTATTTTATTCTTCGCTGGAATCCAAAATAAACCCCGAGAGCTGTGTGCTATTAATAGTTTGATCTTGTTTGAGTCGTCTGCTCCTTTGTCGTGTTGCACTTCATATCTAGACTGTGTGATCTCGACAGCTTCCTTCCAGCTCTCCAAGCGTCCAGCTGTTGCCTGTGAAGGCTTCTGTCTGCAGGAACGTTGTTGTAGGAAGTGGCCCAAATGTGTGGTCCGTCTTGAGGGGTTTGTGCCAACTGGAAGACAGCTGGACTTCTGAATGAACAGAGGTTTATGTTAGGTCAGCTGTGGACCGAACTACCCCCCTCCATAAAAAAGGCCTTGTATCTGGTTCTGCTGTGCCCGTTTGTGCACATGCTGCTGTTTTGTTTGTGTCGGCATGTACATAAAGTGCACTCGTGTGTGTGTGGGTGTTTAAACCCTTTTTGTCTGCCCTAAGCTGGTCACTTGAGACATTTTTTAATTCTAAAAACATGTTTATTTATACCAAACATGAAAAAATGCACTGGCAGCAGAACCCTTCGTATGAAGGCAAAGCACACGATGCACATTTGAGTCTAGTTTGCATTCACTGAACTCATCAAATTTCTTCATTTTCCTTCACGATTGTTGGTTTAGTACATTTTAAAGCCATGGCGTCATTTTTAAACTTCTGTCTAAATAATGAGAGATTTCTTTCTTTTCACTGTTAAAAAAAAAATCAGTTCTTTAAACTTTTGAATTGTCTTTTTCTTCTTTGCTCATTTAGTGTAACTTGGTGGCTCCTGTCAAGAGCAGTGGCAACTGGCTGTAGCACAACTTCACATCATCATATTTGTGTAATGCATAAATGCCAGTGCAACTCCTTTATGCAACATAAACAATGAGTTATAATATAATAATATATTACATTACTGACAACTGTATTATAAACAAGTAAACAACATAGTAATAATGCATGGTTTTCTAGTTTTATAATAGTTTATATATATTATATAATGTTAATAATAGTTTGGTTTCTGCCATCAATGATTATTTTTATTGATTATTATTATTGTTATCATATTAGTGCTGTTAGGGATGATTCCAGAGCTGCTCTTTGTCCTCAGTGTTTAAAATATATTTGTGTCAAGGTAGAAACTATGAGGTCGCCGGTTCAAATCCCTGCTGGGGGACATTCTGGGTTGAGTTTGCATGTTCTCTCTGTGCATGCGTGGTTTTCTCCGGGTACTCCAGTTTCCTCCCACAGACCAAAAACATGCATGTTAGACTGATTGGTAACTCTAAATTGTCCCTAGGTGTGAGTGAGAGAGTAAATGGTTGTTTGTCTCTGTGTCTCTCTTACCCCTTTTACCCACGGTATGTAGAACCGGTCCCTTTTTTTAGAACCCTTGGCTCTGTGGTTCCAACCAGGCCGAGCAGGTACCAAAACGTGACGTCAACATTGTTTATCAAATGATGTCAATTGTTCCAACTAGTCTGAGATCCCTTCAAGTTATAGAAAACCCTTTGTATAAATCTATATGAAACTTACAGGTTTATGTCAGTAGCTGTTTAGTTTGGTCTTTAAATTTAGTTAAAAAGTGAAGCCCTACAACATTTATCTGACTTTAGTGTTCATTAATAATTGTTTATCGGAGCCAAAGAGTGTGTGACAACACCTGAAAAGGTAAGTGGGTTTGTTCGTGTATATATGTGACCTGTAGTGTAGCTACAGGAAACAAGCTACGTGTGTCACTGGTAAATTACAGGCCTGTGGTTATCAACAGCTCTGTCTGTTTACATTTCTGATTTACACGCCCTGGGTGGACCGCTTTAGGCTTTAATACTGAGCTGGTCACACAGTTTTTAAGGTCCCATTCACACAGAATAGTTTTTTCTTTTTTTTTTGAGAACACTTTAAAGCTTTATATTGTTTCAGACACGAGTCCATGTGGAGAGGCCCCTAAACCAGGGGTGTCCAAATTTTTTCAAGTGCATGTCAGAATAGTTAAAATGACAGAACTCGCAAGCCACAAACTTTAATTTTTTTAGATTTGTGTGTGTGTCACTCACTCACTTATTTACTCACTTACTCACTTACTTACTCGCCCACTCACCTACTCACTTATTTACTCATTTTATTCACTTATTTACTCGCTCACTTATTTACTCATTCATTTACTCATTCATTTACTCACACACTCACTCACTTATTTACTCATTTATTTACTCATACACTCACTTATTTACTCACACTTATTTACTCATTCAT
>NC_056498.1:20379561-20396357 GCF_014905685.2 Nematolebias whitei
TTGACAACCCCTCAATTGAAAACACTGAAATGACATAAAAGAAGACATAAAGTCTTCTTACAACTTCAACACTTCATTAGAGTTACTGTGTACTTTTTAGACATGCACGATATTGGATTTTTGGCCGATATGCCGATATGTTAAAACATATTTGGCCAATAACCGATGCCGATATCGATATTTTATATACTTTCCTTTTTCAGAACATAGCCCTCTTATACTTGTACATACAACTATTGAACCAGAGAGAACTGAATATCACTTTATGTTCAAGAAACTGAGAAAAACTAAACTTGAATGTGTCTCATTGAGTGACACACATTCTATGCTTGGTTGTGATACAGCACGATCCCCTAACCATCGCCTGTATTTAGTTTTTTCTGTCTGAAATTTCATTCTATGTGGCAATAAAAATGTCTTCAAGTCTTAAATTTGACTTGACATGCAGATACCCTGTGCAAAGATTAGACCAAAGATTAGATCCCTGTCATTATAAGTTTATAAGTTTAAACTGAAAATTCTCTAAATATTTCTCAGTCTAATGGCTCTTTCAGAAGACGGTTCAGCAAAATGGCTGCACAGCCCCTTTTGTGTTAATGCTTTCTCTGGCAGTTCAGAAGTCACAGTTGGAGACGCTCCCTTCCTGCGTTCAAACGATCTTTTCAGAGTACAGCTAGCAGTGCAAAATCAAAAGAGGCGTGGAAAAATAAACTCATCTGCCCTGACGTGTTCCTCCACGCATTATATCTCTCTTAAAGCACCCCATCCTTCACTGTACTGGGAAAGTTTGAATTTATTTCCTCCTCTGCACGTAGAGCAAGGAGCACGCCGGTCTCCGAATCACCCCAGTTTATCATTGTTGAATGCAAGAGTTACAAAGTTAAACAAAACGCTTGATTGAGAAAGTGAAAAACACCGAAAGATCAAATCCAAAATAAGTCTGGCTTTGATGTTTTGACTTTTAAATCCCACGGCTGGGTGTTCGCTGAAAGCGTCAGTCATCACTTTGCCACATTATTCTAATCAGTTGGAGCCGCAAAGCCGGCCCAATGTTGTAGATATCGACAGTTACGGGCCTACTACCTCGCTCGGAGGTAAAGAGGCGCTACAGTGGTAGGGTGTTTCAGTCCCCACTCTCTGCCTCTGAGTGTCTTCTGAATGGACCGAGGTAGGGAAAAGATGTCAGTCCCGGACTAAAGCATCTTGTGAATGAGTCTTAAATCTCACCGTTGATGCCATACTGTATTTCCATTGTCCCCCCGTCGCAGAGCGAAGACGGAGAACTGGAAATACCGTCCATCTGTCAGTTCATTTTGTGAGCATTATAACTTGAAAAACAAGTGTGGTAGCAACTGCCATTTTGGTGTGTGGCTGCACCTAGGTGTCAAAAAGATCACTATAAAAAATTAGGTTGCCAAGTCAAAATCCAAGATGGTCACCGCAATATACATTTGCAAACCGGCCACCCCTATCATTTGAGGAAATTATTCTTTCTAGTTTTTTATATTGCTTAAAGGTATACTTTCAAAATGATAGCCAACAATTAATCTAGGGTGGACAAGGCCACCATTGGTTACCCCCTGGCTTTGCCGTTTATTGTTTTCCTTGACTCGCCAGGATCCGTCATGCTGCCTTGGCCATACAAAAAACAACAAGAAAAAAAAACAAACCCTAACACTAGTCTTCTACACAGTTTAGTTATACCCACTTGAATATCTTGCAACAAAAACATTGTTTCCTTGCATTCCCTGTTCAATTCTAGTCTAGAAATATACTCCTCTTGAAACCTACAAACATTCAATTTTAAAATCCCTCTGCGACAGGGGACAGTGATTTTGGGCCACCCCAATCATTTGAGGAAACTATACATTTAAGCAACATATAAACTAGAAAGCATAGTTTCTTCAAATGATAGGGTGGCCAGTGTACATATATCCATATGGTGGTGGCATCTTTGATTTTGACGTGGCAACCCAATTAAAAAAATGAACCGTTCTTGCGCCTAGATGCAGCCTTATACTAATAAGGAAGTTGGCTTGTTGCCTATATTTTTAGTTATCAATCTCATAAGGTGAACATGTATGGTGATGTCTTCTTGGATTTTGACATGACAACCGATTTTTGTATAGGAACCTTCCTTACACAAAGATATAACTATATACCAAAATGGAAGTCTGTACCTCACTTCTTTTTCAGGTTATCATGCTCACAACATGCACAGATGGGTGGATAAAGGGTAGTTCCAATTCCTCGTTTTTGCTCCACAACGGGGGACAAAAAAATATACAGGACTCCAAAGTTGGAGCAGTGTGTTGTTGGTCTTTAATTTAAAATTTGAAAGAAGTTTGAAAGAGTACTACAAATGTTCAGGAGTTTTTGAAACTAAGACTCATACAAAATGAGTACCTCATAGCAAGGCCAATTATATACGTTTGCATAGACTAATCGCATTACCTAATGTCATTTGAGAGTCCCCATCAAGCTACGAATGTTCTCACTTTCAACACACTGATTAACATTTTGGAGGCTACTAGGGCTGAACAATTAATTGCATTTGCAATAATATCACAATATGATAAAACAAGATTTTCTAATCGCAAAGGCTGAAGTTTAACTGGTCACGTGTCTGGTTACATGATTTGTGAGTGAGCAGATCGGAGCCAAGCAGAGCAGGTAGTGGGAGAAGTCAACACTGAGCTTTAACCGGTTGTACAATGACGTCAGGCTCGACAGAAGCTGACACATCTGAAAGTTTGGTACCAAAGAGGAGCAGCATGTCTGTTGTTTGGAATTATCTTGGCTGTAAAAAAGAAGACGCTGCACATATGTATTGTGCAAAACCTGCCTTGCTGCTGTCGCTACCTCTTGAGGTAACACCAAAATCTTTATCAACACTTAAAAAGAAACACTACAAAGCCATTTACAATAGTTACATGGCTAGAACGTCAACGAGCAGTGCTTCAACTTCAAGTAAGTAAAGTACCAGATGACAGGGATCACTGACCGAACTCTTCAAAGTAGGAATGCGCAATATAAACGGTGTACGGTAGAAACGATGGAAATTTAACCTACGATAGAGATCTGTCTTCTACCAGCTAACCGCAGTAATGCTGTGTTTGAAGTAAAATCAGAGTTGTCAGTTTAATTGTTACTTTTTTTTTTGTTGAAAACTGTGCATAAGTGGTGTTAGTCTTTTTTCGAGAGCTAAGTAGCGAAGCTACAAGCTAACTACGACCAGCTTGTTGTAGTGTTGCCGTATTCTGACGCATGCGCAAAACGCTGTGTTCCGTCTAAAGATTTTTTTTTTTCCATCGAAAGTTAAAGTCAGCATTGGTCAGCTTTAGAGAAACCTGCTCTCTGATCTGTGAAAAGAACGCTGTGTTGTGTGATTTTACTGCGAGACCCTCTGGTCAAAGCCACAGACTCATTTTGTGTCAGCTCTCCGTTAAAGTGGAAGGAGGCGCCAACTAGAGGGTTGGAGGGTGAAGTGTTTCAGTGTAAAATGCTGCTCTGTTGCTGTTCATTCCTTAAGTAAGACTGGAAACTGTTAAGAGTTAACAACATATTCTTTTGTTTAAAACATAAGGCTAAAACTACATTTGATATATTTTGCACTGTTTTGCACAAGAAAGAAGCCTAATACTTGATTTGTTTATTATTTAAAAACTCTCTGGACCTAGTAGTGGAATTTTCTTAATTCAAAATATATGATGGCAAAAGGACACCCTATGCTTTTTTTTAGCAAGTTTTATACCAAAAACATATTGAGTTATATATCGTTATCGCCACCCTTCACAATACATAACGTGATATGAATTTTATGCCATATCGCACATTCCTACTTCAAAGGTATTATTCCATATGAACATAATTTGAAATAACTCGAGAAATAACGGAGTTCATAGTGAAAGACATGATGCCCATTAATATAGTGACCAAGCCTGGGTTTACAGCTTTAAACACAATGGATAAGTGGTACAGAATGCCCTCATGCACACATTTTATCCAAGTTGCTGTCACGGAGCTATACAAAAAAATGCTGAAACAGAGTTGCAGCGGAGCTGAAAACAGTGGAGATTTTTGCAACTGAAACAGATTTATTGTTTGCGTTCGTTGAAAAATACCGTACAGGAGAAGACATTGAGAAATAATTGCATATTAAATCGCAATATTGAGGTTAAAAAAAAATCAGCATTAGAATATTTTCCAAAATCGTTCAGCCCTAGAGGCTACCCAATTCAAAATGGTTGCCATAGTCAGTGGACCTTTGAAAAAAAAAATACATAACTCTGCCAATTTTACATAAATTGGGCTAAAATGTGGTGTGCTAGTAGCTGAGAGTCATTCACCACGTACACTGAGCATGACATTTCACAAGTTAAACTGATGTGACGCGTTATCGTTTTCTAAGTTTGACCAAAACTTGTGCAACTCTGTCAAATCTCAAAATGACCCGACCTTAGTCTAAAACTTTGGCACGGCTGGGCGGGCGACAGGCATTTCTGTTAAAAGTACCTGGCCTTTCTTTTAGTATGGATGCCAAAATGATGTATATGCAGTTTTTAATACTCACTACAGTATCTGTACAAGTGAGACAAACTGCTTTTAAACCTTTTGTAGGAGGAACTAACGTGTAGGAGATCAGTCAGTCTAGGAAATTACCAGTAAATAAAAAAAATTAAAAAAATTCTGAATTTCCTCATTTGGCATTTGCACGAGGCGTCATCTCGCTCACCATCGTATTTCAGATAAAACGTTCCACTGGCTCCCAGCTCGTTCCCATGATGCCTTTTTTTTCTGTTGTCCCAGCTGTGTGAATGGGTTTTAGGGGCACAGCGGCAGAATGTGACAGGCGGGGGGCCAGAGAGGGCAGAGGGAGACGGGTGGTGGGGTCGAGCCACCTGCATGTGGTGCAAGAACACAACAAGCCCCTTGGCTCATGCAGGTGTTTGGTGCACAGTGTTTTCATAACCCGATTCAGTAAGTGTGTGTGTTGTGTGTGTGTGTGGGTGTTTGAGCAAGGTCATTTCAGGTCGGTCTGGCCCGGGTCCTGAAAGTTCTGTTTTGATCAAAGTCCATGTGCAGACTGCAGAGAAACCCGGAGACCTCAGACTTTTCTCAGCCCGTCTCTGGTTTCCTCACACACTGCCACATTCAGAGTCAACTTGGTTTTATTGTCATGACCATATTTAGGCACAGCTTTTTACTTCCTGTGGAAATATATAAAGGTTGGAAGTTTTAAAAAAACAAGACAACATTTTAGGACATAACTGAACTTTTGACCACCGCTGAGGCCAGACAGCCTGTGGGCCAGATGAAAACTGGAGCCTTTTTCTTTTCTGTTTTGCTCCAGCACTTGCAGAATATTTATTCTTTGCACAATGTTAACTCAAATGATTTCAACTCAGTAATGTGGAAAAATGACAAATATTTCCTAAAACAACTAACATTATAAAACTAGTTGTTTAAAAATCATTAGAATTCTGTTGACTCAGTTGGTAGAGCTGGTGTCTCTTAACGAGAAGGTCGCCGGTTCAAATCCCGGCCCGGGACCTTTCTGGGTGGAGTTTGCATGTTCTCTCCGTGCTTGCGTGGGTTTTCTCCGGGTACTCTGGTTCCATCTGACAAACCAAAAACATGCATGTTAGGCTGACTGGTAACTCTAGATTGTTCCTAGGTGTGAGTGACAGTGCAGTGTTTCTTATGCCCCTTTTGCACCGCCCCTAATAAGCCCCAACTCTGGGCACCTGCCACAGAAAGAACCCTTTTGCACCAGCACTTTAGCTAGTATTCTCAGCTGACTTGAGGCTGATTCAGGACCTCTTTTCATCCCTGCTTCTCTAGTGGGACCGAGCGAGCTCAACCGAGCTGAGTCCGGACCGAAACGAGAATGCAGGACTCTGATTGGTCAGGGGGAGGAGTCACTGGATCTCAGAAACTTTTCACTGATCCGCCATTCGCAATTTCTCTGGATGCGGAGCAGCGGCTGGATCCATTTTTAAGATTTTAAAAACAATAATGACAACGCCGTGTTTAACTCTGAAGTCCAGGCGTTTTTTGTGTTTGGTGACCGATGATAAAATTTGAGTGAGCAGAGTCACCGCGGAGGATCATACGAGCTGCCGAGCCGTTGAAGCCCGCGAGGCCGGGGCTCGGGGGTCCGGCCTCGCGGGCTCACAAAGGCCGGATTCGAGCACTGGCAGGCAGGAGGACCGGGATGGACGGACGGAGGGTGGAAATGTTTTTTTAAAAACATGTATAAAAAGTTTTTTTTTATCAGTGAAGATTAAAATAAATAAACGGTGCCAGCTTTATCATGAAGTCCTGTTTTCTCTTTTACGTTATTAAATAATTTGTTAATTAAAGTTAATTCAACTGAAAAATCATAGACACAAAATTATTGGATCTCTCAGGAATATTTCCCTCAAACATGTTTAAAGAAGAGACACAGCCTTTGGTTCAACATTATTCTAACCCATCCATCCATTTTCTCCCGCTTATCTGGGGTCGGGTCGCCGGGGTAGCAGCCCCGTAGTAGGGAGGCCCAGACTTCCCTCTCCCCAGCCACTTGGTCCAGCTCCTCCGGGGGAATCCCGAGGCGTTCCCAGGCCAGCCGAGAAACATAGTCCCTCCAGCGTGTCCTGGGTCTTCCTCTGGGCCTCACGTCCAGGCGAGGGAACATCAAGTCCATTTATTTTACTCATCATAGGGGTCTTTGGGCTGCACTTTGTCTGGTCCCTCACCTAGGACCTGTCTGCCTTGGGCGACCCTACTAGGGGCGTAAAGCCCCTGACAGCATAGCTCCTAGGATCACTGGGACACGCAAACCCCTCCACCACGGTAAGGTGGCAGCCCAGGGAGGGGTATTCTAACCCACAGATGTACAAATCCCAAAACAAATATTACACTTTAAATTAAAGCTTTAAATCAAAGCTAAACTTTAATTCAAAGCTAAAAATAATCTGTATACAAGAAAAAATAATCTTTATACAAGAAACAAAACCACAATGAGTGCAAATACATCAAATGATGAAGAAAAAATATAGAATTTTAAATATAGATATCCTGATGCATGCTCAATAATCCAGGTAGAAAAATCTAAAAAAGTTAAATCTGGTCCTCTGGACGTTCGAAAAACAAAACAAACAAAAGTGTAGAAACTTTTCGTCTTTCATTTGAAAGACTTCTTCAGTCTGAGGTGCTGTATTCAGCTCAGTCTTATATAAATAGCTATTTATGAGCTGAATACAGCACCTCAGACTGAAGAAGTCTTTCGCATGAAAGACGAAAAGTTTCTACATTTTTGTTTGTTTGTTTTTTGAACGTCCAGAGGACCAGACTTATTAACTTTTTTAGATTTTAATATAAATGTTTTTGTAGAATCTGGTTCATCAGATTTAATTCAGTTCAGTTTATTTATACAGCGCCAAGTCACAACAGAAGTCGTCTCAGGGCACTGAACAGAAATATTCATATATAAAATAATAATTTAATGTTATTTATCTGAGGAGCAGACTGCTTTGAGTAACTCATCGCAGAACTCTCATTAGCTGGTGGTGGTGGTGGTGGTGGTGGTGGTGGTGGTGGTGGTGGGGACTGAGAAACATCTGAGCTGAGCTGTTTGTACCAACAGATTTCAAACGTGAGAGTAGCTTTTAGCTATCGTGTTTGTATTGTGTGCCGCTAGCTTAGCGCTACGTCATTACCAGGGGGTGGGGACAGTTCGATTTGATAGGCGGGGCGCTCAGTTCTGTTGACAGGGCGGGGCGCCCTGCTTGTATAATGTTAGAGGAAACATTGCCGTGTGAATGGTTGTTTGTCTCTGTGTCTCTGTGATGGACTGGAGACTGGTCCATGGTGTCCCCCGCCTCTCACACAGTGACTGCTGGACATGGGCACCACTGACCCCCACGACTCAAAAAAGGAAGAAGTGGGTAAAAGAATGGCTGGGTGCTCTAACTGCAGTTTTCTAACTTTCCCTTTTCTGTAGATCACTAACAAAATCATTTTAGCACAGTTTTAGTTTTGCAACTATCCAGCTGCATCTGAATGAACCGTGAGACTTACAGAACATTAATCTTTGGACAAATTAGACTAAAACAGCTTTAGCAAAAAAAAATATTAACCCACAGCATTTCAGCCTAAATGCCTCATAAAGCACGGTGGTGGTGGGCTGATGGTTTGGGCTTGTTTTTCAGTTACTCAGCTCCTCTAGATACTAGAGTAAACGCAACACCATCTGTCCAATAGCTGAGACTTGGACCAAACTGGGTCATGATGCAGAATGACTCCAGACACAACTAATCTAGAACAGAACGGCTGAAAGGGAGAAGAATCGAGGTGTTTCAACAGTCCAGTCGAAGTCCAGACCTCAGCTCGTGTGAAATGCAGAGAGCTGTGCGCAAACAAATGTCTTCAAATCTCAGTGAACTAAAGTCACACTGTTTAGAAGAATGAACCAAAATTCCTTCACGACTTTGAGAAAGACTGATAAGGTCCTACAGAAAATCGCTACTGAGTTACTGCTAAAGGTGGTTCTACAAGCTTTTGAAGCGGACGATGTACTAAATTACACAAAGTTTAGAATCTTGGCCTCATTTTATATTTTCTAATTAGTGACACCGTGTAATCTTGTATGCTTAAGGTTAGCTTTAATTAATTTCAAAACCTGGTAAAGACCAGATACATTTTTTTTAACCCTAGATTTGAACTCTTCCCCATGATGTATATAGGTTGCTTCACTGGGTTTATGTTGTAAAAGGACATTTTTGACCTCAGCGCAGGTTTGAATCATTAAAGATGAAGTGTTTGTTAATAGTTACTGTATTTTTTTGTCCATAATTTGCATGCCTCGCGACTTAATAGGCAGGAGCTACGTATTTATGGATTTTTCCCATATTTATAAACCAATTTGTGGCTGAGATATGACCGTTTTCATTCATACTGACTAAAATATTGAACACTACCATTTTCAGCCACTAGATGGCACTCGAGTAGTAAGGCATGCGTTGTATCATGTAATGGGTAAAAGTGGCTATTAACGACATAATCGGCTTGCCTTAGCCTGACACGGTCGTCTGCCTGGATCGACCGAATCAGCTTAATTTTGCTGCGCTGCCAAATGCAGCTGATTTGACCGTCAAAGTGCATTTATTAAGTAAGTTCAACTGAGACACACCTTTGCTATAAAGTCGAGCAAACAAATAATTGTTTTTGGTGTTAATCTTGTTAAATTTCGAAGAAATGGACAGCGAGTCACCCTCTGCGCGTTCATGTTTCCGCGTATCGGCTTTTTGCTGATTTCATTTGCATTTGCATTTATTAAGGAATAGTTAGACAGACACACCTTTACTATAATTTTGAGCAAACAAATAATTGTTTTTAAGTGTTAAACTTGTAAATTTTTAGTTAAAGACCTCCCATGCACGCTCCCGCGGCCGCCATTTGGCAGCCAATTGATTTTTGGCACAACACCGGCCCACATTTCACGTTGTCAGCGTTGACGCGTAACAAACGTGACGCATAATAGATGCGACGTATACTGTGAAGCAACGTATTTATGGATTTTTCCACTTTATTAGACGTATTTGGACTGATGGGTATAGCGGAAAATACGGTGTATATATATATATATATATACATATACATATATATATACATATATACACACACCCACACCATAATTATGTATTATCACTGGGAGATATGTGCAGATCTTGTTGTAGATCAAGAATCAACCACCAGATGGCGTTTTATAGACTATCTTAGTGTTCAACACACACGTACAGAGTGAACACATCTTCATGAGGTCTCCCTCTCTCACTCATGGTTATGGTACTCTACTGAATGGCCTAACACAAACGTAACACATAATGAACACATAAAACTAATGTAACAAGAACAGACTAGCCATTGGCCACCCTCTGGCTCCACCAATGCTCCTGGTCGTGGATATAATTGCTCCCTCCGCTCGCCAGGATCCGTCCCTCTGCGTTTCCTCAGACATGGAAAAAAAACAGACTACCTCTGTTTTTCTACACAGCTCCCAACTCCTACCTATTTGAATATCTTGCACCAAAAACATGAAGGTTCTCTTGCATTTCCTGTTCATTTCCAGTCTAGAAAAACACTCATCAATAACTACAAACATTCACTATACAAATCCATCAGCAGCAGGGGACATGGGCGTACCTCTTGTTCCAGTCATCACTGCATCCTAAGTGTGTCGTCACAAGCCGCAGTTTTCTCTCCGTGTTGGTGTTCAACAGTTGATCAGTGTTTCCTTTAGCTCGTCTTGTCTCTAACCTGCCTCCTGGTGTGTGTGCAGTGATGTGCGTTGGTTTTTTTCACTAACTTTAATTTAGTTTACCCACGTTGTTTCTAGTCCTTGCAGTTTTATGTGCTCTCACTCCTCTTCCTCTCTGCGTCCTATCATTCCACACATTCGTTTATCCCTCCATCCTTGTTAACAAACAGCAAAACAAGCATTCCAGTTGTGCCCCCCTGTCAGAGCGTCTGCATTGTGGTGTGGCGCTCGCTTTGTTGTGTCAGACAAAGCTTTGCTCTCAGTGGAACATGGCAGCTGGACGGCGGCCATCGCTCGGGTCATTCAGGACTTCTGTGCTCTCGGCAGCAGCCGACCTGACGGCCCGAGTTCAGCCTTGATCTCAGTCCAGGAAGCAAACTTTGTCCCTGGTGTTTCTGTCTGCTGGCAGCAAGCGGACTCCAAAGTTCACCACTACGCTCGTTTATTTAACCAAGTCTGGATTTTAGGAGTGGGACTTTTTAGGCGCCTTATGATTTGATTCAGAGGAGCGCTGAGATGTGCTTCTAAAATGTTTTAGCATTTAGTTTAGATTAAATTATCAGACTTGTAATTAAACCTAACGAGGCCAAGAATGCTTATCCAATTAACTGTTAATACAAAATACAAACTTAAAAAATTAAGTGATGGCATATTTCACACAAATAAACATATTCATTATAAATAATGCGTAATAACACGTTAAATACTATTAATCACATACTGCTGACTATTAAAAGATGCTAACATAAGACACCATAGAAAAGCTAACATGCTCATGTTTATCCCCGATAATTTAGACATAAATCAGATGTTTCAGTCAGTACTGAAAACTGGTTTATTTTATAATTTCAACTATTGCAGGTGTATGTTCTTCAGGGTTCAGAAAGGAAAAGATGTGAAAATACGCTGCAGTGCAGGTGCAGCTCAGAAAATTAGAATATTGTGCAAAAGTTACTTTTTTTGGTCCATTTCAGAAAGTGAAACTTGTATATTATTCTTTACACACAGAGAGAATTATTTCAAGCCTTTATTTCTTGTACTTTTTAACACAGGCTCTCAGAGGGGCAGTACAGAATAATAACAAAATCAAATGTCGACATTTTAGCATTGGATTCAGAATTAGCCTCGCTGTTTTGAAAAAACAAAACAAAAATTGAGCAGTACTCCTTTCAGCCACTTGATGGCAGCAGAGTTGGAGTAGCAGTATGGCATGCCGTTTTATCATGTAATAGGAAAACGTGGCTATGACAACTTCAAAAAAGTTCAAGACAAAAACAACTGGACTTTATTATTCTTTCTACTTTATTGTTTTTTTTCTTGAACTTCTTTAAGTTTACCATGTCCTGGATGACTGAGAATCTTCACCAGCTATTAATGACACAATCAGCGTGCCACAGTCCCCCCACCTTCATTCTGCTCGCTGCTTGGACTGACCGTTAAATCAGCTGCACTGCCCCGACGAAATGCAGCTGATTTGACCATTAAAGTGCATTTATTAAGTGAATGTTAGACGGAGACGCACCTTTGCTATAATTTCGAGCAAACAGATAATTGTTTAGGTGCTTTTTTTGTTAAATTTCTCCGAAACGAGCCGCGTTCCTCCTTCCTGATTTCTTCCCTCTGCTAAATGTTTTGTTGGCATGAAGCTTGTTAGCCCGTCGAAAAAAAATAAAAATACATAAATTAGCTGCAGCCTAGTTTAAGCCACGGTATTCAAAGCGTGTGGAACAAAAAGTAGCAGCTTATAGTCCGGAAATTACGGTAAATCTGGTTCTAGTTTTTCCTTTAAAACTTAACATTTCCTTTGAACCCTATTGAATAAATATAATCTTCTGAAAAATAAGATTCAAAGCGATATTAGCTGTCAAAGTACGTCTTTTTTTTTTTTTTAAACGATTTTTGATTAGGTTCTTTTAAATCTGTCATCTATGGAAAAAAAATAATAATAATTTGCATCATTCACTTACTAAGTCTCCCCATATTTTGTAACCAATGAGTGAAATAAGCAGAATAGTGTTTTGTTGCCTACAGACATATTTTAGAATTTTTTATAAACTTGTTATCTGTTAAAAATGACTATTTAAAATCAAACCTTTTCTTTCTGTGTTTCAGATTGAGCGTCAGAGGTCCAGCGTTGCACCTCCTCCTCCTCCTCCTCCTCCTCCTCCTCACTGTCTTCTCGGGGCACTTGACTCTGCCTGTGACTTCTGCCCCGCCCACTGACCTGTGACCTTTAACCTTCAGCCACACTGAGAAGCTGCTCTCCTCTGGTTGCAGATGACAGCGTTACAGAAAACACTTTGTCGTCGTCGTCTTTTTTTTTTTGTTAAATGTTTTTGATGCAAATCTAGTCCTGTTGATCATTTCCCCTCCCTCCATGATGGATGCTGCTCCCCCCTCTTTAGTTGACTACATTCATCCAGCAGTCTGTGAGCTTTGATTGAGGGACGCAAACACAACCTCTGGTAGTTGGTTGTTGTTTTTTTAAGGGGGGGTGTCCCCCTCCTCGCTGTATTAATAAAAGGGAAGCTGGAAATCTAAACAGAGGCATTAAGGTACAGTTTTAGAAGCTGTTTTGTTCAACTCTTTTATCTTTTATTATCAAAATATTCGCCCTCTGCGTCATTCATCATCCACAAGAATTAATTCTGATCCATCGTATGGTCGAAAACTTTTTTCTTTTTAATTAGTAAAACACTTTTTTTTCCTTTTTAAATGGTACAACCGTACAGCTGGGTCCATTCTAGCTTCAGAGTGGCATAGCACAGGTAACATGCTCGTTCTCAAGGTACCGTACGGTAACAACACCAGGGCGGTGACGCCGCTGCCTCAGCAGGCCAGCTTCACGTACGACTCGGCTGCGCCAGCGTTCCTGTATCAACTCAGTCAAACAGAACACACTTCATATTTATTTGATTCGCTGCACGGTATTTATTTGACACTACAGGTACACATGTTCCGGCACATTTCTTCGTTTGCGTTGCTGACTGACGGTACTCAGCAGGGTGGGAAAACAGCGGCAAGACCAAACGACCAGCTGTCAGTTCTCTGAACGCTTTAGTCCGTTTCAGTTTGGAGCTACACTTGTGCTGGAGAGCACTCTGATCTGAACGAAGCCCGGCAGGCAGGCGTCATCAGTTAAACACGTTCTAGTTCCAGTTCCACTGTGTTCTAATGTCCGTTTGAAGAGCCTCGACCTCGAGGGATGTTCAGATGTGTTGAAGGGACTTCTGTGGAGAAGTTATGAACACTTCTCATCTTACCTGTTGCAGACAGCTCTTTGGATGACCTCGGTTTGGTTTAAATCTGACTGGATTGATGAGCTAATGGCTAGTCTGACCAAGGTCCACCTCTGTTTATTAAAACAACTACAATAAAAAAAGCATAATGTGAACGTATAAACCTTTACACTGCCATCAATTCTGCAGATTTTTACATAGAATGTTGTGGTTATTTACAAATACTAATAGCAGCAGCAGCTAACTGTAGCACTTCCTGCACATGCTGTGGCATCATGATGGATATTTCAGCCAGATGTAATGTCAGCACACACCACTGTGAAATTGTAGAAATGAAAATGAATCATTTTTAACTTTTGCACAGAACCCCACTTCAAAATCTCTGAACTACCCCTTTATAACAAAACAACTGACTGAAGAGACGACTCTTCTCTAACATCAAAGTTCATGCTCAACAATCCAGGTACAAATCCAACAATGTTCAGTCAGGTCCTCCGGACAGTTTATTTATTTTTTTTGTTTTGCTGAGACGTATCGTCCTTCATCCAAAGGACTTCTTGAGTTTTCCTGAACTCCTATGGGAGTTGTTGCTTGTGGGACTCCAGTTTCTTTGTGGCCCCTCGGACTGAAGAAGTCCTTTGGATAAAGAACGAAACATTTCAGCCAAATAAATATATAAATAAAACGTCCAGATGACCTGACTGAACATGGTTGTACTCTTCTCTAATACTTTTGTCCCAAGTTTAAATGTCGTTGAAACGTTCACGTTTAGCCCAGATTTATAGCAAATGTCATTTCCAGGGGTTCCCAGCACTGGTCCTTGAGGAACACCATCCTACATGTTTTAGTTGTTTCCTGCTAAAACACCTGATTTTAATAAATGGGTGCTTAAACAGGCTTCTACAGAATGAGAGGAAGTAATTAAATCACTGAATCAGGTGTGTTGGAGCAGGGAAGCATCTAAAACATGCCGGATGGTGTTCCTCAAGGAACAGTGTTGGGAACCACTGGTTTAGACAGCTCATAAAGAATCAAACAAACAAAGCTCTGTTGGAAAGTCATGGAAATTAATTTCTCCAGACTGTTGAGTTGTTTGACTTTATTGTCCCCTGAGAGAAGAGAATAAAAGTATTTTCACCAAAAGCACTTCTGGAACGACGTTTGGCTCCAAGAAAGTAGAAAACTGATCTGAGGTCAGTCTGGATTTCATCAGCAAACTACCAGTACTGAAAGCTAACACCCTGCACCCCCCCACCCCCCCCACCCCCAGTTAAAGTGTAGATTAGAGATACACAATAAATTAAAAAATATATTGATATTGCAATAAATTTAAATATGGCAACATTTGACAATACAAATCTGGCCATCAGGTGGACCCTCTTCTGTTGAAATGCCCCCCCGGCCGGCACACGGAGAGAGATGTGAATATTTTACTGACTGAACAAGAGGTTCATCCAGTGGTGTCCTAAAGCTCCAGACCATGGTTCTGGACATTCGGGGCTTTAACTCGTCCTCACTGCTTCAGAACACTATATTAACCACTTCTTGGACGGTACGGAGTATTTCCTGAAAAATGACTCGTCAGCCCGGACAATACGTGCAGATCAGTTTTGTTGCTCAGATTTAGTGTTCAAAGCGCAGACTGGTCGATGAGTGAAAGTTATTTTCTCACTCTGCTCTCTGGTTGAACTCTGTTTTTTTGCACACACTGTTGAATCGACAAATCAACTTTTTTTTAAAATCATCATTTATACCTCATACGGTCCTTCAAACAGTTCAGGTCGGAGACAGGAAGTCGGCAGCGGCTTGGCGTGACATTAACGTGTTTCCAGTTGTTACCACCTCTCCTTTCTCTCACGCACTTTGATCACGTCCCGTCTCTTCTAACGGAGCTGGTTAAACACAGAAGGTAGCAGCTTCCTGTTCATAACTTTATTATTAATTTGCCGTCATCCTCATGGGGCAGCCTCGCGGCGGGGGGAGTAAAGTCTTGCCTGACGGAGCCGAGCTGCAGACGGCCTCCTCAGATCGGAACCGGTTGTTTCAGACACACGGCCGCACGTTGGCGTTAAAATCCAGAAGGTTTCTGCGTCAAATGTTAACACTGAAGACAGTTTTACTAAAAGTCCAGCTGAAGTGATGATCCTGACACTGAAACTTTAATTTTGTCTTGTTAAACACAAAATCTGTTTACATCCAGACTGAACGGTTAGTTTGGAAAATCATAAAAAAATAACCGAAGTATAGCTGTCCTATCATTACAATAGTCTGGTACGGTGCTATTAAAACAATTAGCTGCTCTGATAAACATCCAACTGCCTTTTGTAATTTAATTTTTAATTTTATTCCAGGTTTGATCAAATGATTTAAGTATTACGAGGAGACAGTATTTGATTTTCTTCATGTGACGAGGTACACGAAAGTAAACCTCTTGTTTTTTTTACTGTTCGAGCTGTAAATGGTCTAAATTATCAACAAATCTGCAGAACGCTGTTTTGATTCTGTGACGTGTCTTACATGTACATTATGAACAATTAGAGGTATTTTTTTCTGCCCGTTCGCCCCTTTTCCCTCTTTTTGAGCGAACAAAGATTTATTACGAAGAGTTTATGGGCCTCAGTGGCCGGACAAATTTGATTTTATTTTTGTTTTTTTTATGTTTGCAAAATTTCTGTGTACTTATGTTACGGCAACGTGTTGCGTTTGGATTTTTAATGCAATTGTTTAGAAGGAAAAAAAAAAGTAGTGCTAGATTTTAGGGAGATTTTTACTTTTTTTTTTTTTTAAATCCTACATTTACTTTAAGGGTTACTCATAAAAATGTCCTCATATGACCTTTATGTTGAACTTTACTTCTCCCTGATACAAAATGTGTCGCAGCTGAATGAATTCTTACAAAGTTTATTTTGGCAACAATGCAACCTCAGATGTTATTTTTCTTTAACGAGTGTATAGACTGCGTTATTATGCAAACTTTAGTTTCTCTCAAACCCTTTTTGTATTCTCTATCTAAAAAAAGTTAAGTCTGGTCCTGTGGATGGGTTCCAAAAATCTAAAATTGTAGAAACGTTTCATCTTTCATCCGAAAGACTTCTTCAGTCTGAGGAGATGTATTCTACAATGGAGCTTTAAGCCCACGCTAAAAAAATAATAATTAAAAGCCATAAAATTACAAGAATAAAGTCGTACGAGACTTTTTTAATTTATATATATATATATATATATATATATATATATATATATATATATAT
>NC_056498.1:20396367-20396944 GCF_014905685.2 Nematolebias whitei
ATATATATATATATATATATATATATATATATATATATATATATATAGCTCTTGTTTGTTCATTTTTTTTCAACGAGTCAGATCCACGACGTGACCTGTCAATCAATCCAGTAGGCGTGTCAGCAAATGACCAATCCGAAGCTAAATCCTCCCATCAGTGAGTCGCGGGGTTTTTTCAGCCTCTTTCTGGCATATTTAACGAAGACCTCTAACAGCGCCGCACGCACAGATTCGCTCACCGAGCGTTGTTTTCAAATGGAAACAAACGAAAGTCGTGACGTAATGACGTCACGTATACGCATCCCAGAAGCAGCATACAAAAACACGAGAGTAGGTGGCAGTACTGGAACACGTTTTGAGTAAGAGCGTCAATAACAATAAAGTTTAACAAACATTCTTCATTTTACCACAGTTAGAATGTGGTAAACTCTGCTTTATCGTGTCAGAGTTCGGATAATATTTTGACTTATTTAGCTTCTGACTCGTGCAAAAAAAAAAAAAAAGGTGTAAGACTATTTGACTTTGTTCTCGTAATACTACAACTTTATTCTCGTAATTTTATGGCTTTTAAAAAAAA
>NC_056498.1:20421944-20461932 GCF_014905685.2 Nematolebias whitei
CTTATTGCTACTTGTCCCAACTTTTTTGGGATTTGTGACACTGTGAAATTTTGAATCAACATATTTTTCCTTTAAAATGTTACATTTACTCAGATTAAACTTTTGATCTGTCATCTATGTTATATTCCGAATAAAATATTGACATTTGCCATCTCCACATCATTGCATTCAGTTTTTAATTCACAATTTGTTTGGTGTCCCAACTTTTTTTGGAATCCGGTTTGTAGTTGTGATCATCTTTAAACAGGTTGACTCCAAAAAGTTGTAGATGCATATTCAATGATTACTTTCTAAGAGTTTCATTAAAATGTACTCACTTGGTTCATGAGATACTTTGACAAAAGGCAGAAAAATACGCACATGGGCAATTTCATGACAGCAGGTAATAAAAACTTAACACTAGAGTAGATCAGGATTCTTACAAATTGTTAAAAAAAATAAAGTTCCTGGCGTTTTTCCAAATTCTTCCCTGTTTAAATCCCGACATTCCAGGAGGTACAGTGGTGTAGTCTACATTTTTGTAGTGGGTATACTGCGGTAAAGTTAGTTTTACATTGGACATTGGACATTGTTGAAGCCACAGAGCGCAAATGTTCAATGTCCAACTTAAAACCAAGTTTACCACGGTCGGTCCGTATACTGTGCTTAGAAACCAAAGTACACTGGTTAGTACAATGTAATCATCAATTTATTTTGATTTTTAAGCATATTGAACATTTCCAAATTTTGCTGATGCTTATATTTGAATAAATGTATGACAAGCTTTGTACAACAGTTGACTTTGTATTAAAAACATGTTATAGGATTTATAAAACCGTATCAAAGCAAAACATGTTCCAAGTATTAAGTAGTAAGTATAGAAATATTAATTCTACAATAATTTGCTGGATAAGCAAATGTAATAAACAAGCTCTGTATACTGATTGTTACGGAAGCATTTAACTGCTGTTTGACGTATCAGTGACACGTGTCTAATGATGTCATGTATCATTGGGCACTTTTAAGTGGGCATACTGAAATTCTTAAGCTTTTCTAGTGGGTATACTCCATTTACCTGTGTATCACTTAGACTACACCACTGAGGAGGTACTGTATTTCTGTCACACAAAACACTCAGTGCTTTTCATCTTAGATGGCAGGCAGAGTCACATTCAGAGATGACAGTAAGTATACTGTGTCCTATGGTACATGCACACGGCAGTAATTCCTAATAATAATCCCACTGTATATCAGATACTTAAAGGCCTCCATAGCCAGTCAGTGAGGATGCATATATTATGTACAGAGGGAATAAATGATACTAGAATCCAAGCATCAACAGATAAGTTTTCAGATTCCCAGCATTTTCCCAGATTTTTGATGTGCAAAGATATGTCTCGCATATAGAAATAACATTTCCATACATAATGTTCAAACATACATTCATGCATACAAAATGCATGGTTTTCTCGTAAATTTAAACTGAAATGTCATGAGCGCCCCCTGTAGGCAGGCCCTGATGAACTGAGTTCATGCAGACAAACGGGGGATTTTTAAACAGAAACATCAAATTCATTGTTGTGGACGCAAAACAATGCAAGCCACAGCTAGGAGCACTTGGAAGTGAATGGACTTTCATACAGACTGAAAATTTGTTTCAGTGGCACTCCACTCCTCGAACTAAGACTCGGCTGTCCACCTCTGTTTAAAGGAAAAACAAGGACCGCTCTGGACATATGAGACAAAGAAGACCACTAGTTTGAAAGGAGTAACATGAAATCTATTAAATTCAAACACAAATCAGTGAGGGAAGAATAGAGCGTTAGAATGACAGATGGATTGGTGCAGCTTCTGCAGTATTTCAGACTTTGGGCTTGTTCATTGTGGTGAAGAGAGAGCTGAGCTTGAAGCTAAAGCTCTCCGTTGACCAGTTGGTCCATGTTCCTACCCTCACCTATGCACTTATTCTGGTAAGGATGCTCCCTGAATGCCTCCCTAGGGAGGTTTTCCAAATATGTCCAACTAGGAGGAGACCCCGAGGATTCAGGACACGCTGTCCCCGCAACCCAACTACCGGAAAAATAGTAATTGATGACTGTATCACTCAAGTAAATAAAAGTAAGTTTTGAACATGATCTAACGTAACCCCCGCAATAATTGAGGGACTACTGTATTTCTCATTTGGTCACAGACATACATTTTCCAAAAGACAACACTTTAAGACATAGTATTTATTTCAGTCTTTTAAACTTTATAACATCATCTGAATAACATAAAACAGGAGAAAAAAAAAAAAACCACAAGACAAATACACAACCGTAATCGCATTCAAGGTTGACAACATTAGCAGTTATGAAAAAATAGAAAATAATAAAATCACAGAAAAATCCCCCTCTCTCCATTCTTCCCCCTCCCCTTCACAAACAGCTCCGGTAGAAATGCTCCGGTAGACTTTGATTACTTTTGGGGTGTTTTCTACGGGATAAGAGTTCTGGCTTTGGGAGCCCGATTAAAACAAACAAATCGTATTTGTACGTGGCGAAGCGTTAACAACCAGAACCAGTTTCACACATTAATGAATTCAAGTCATCTTGAATCGGGCTTTTGAAGAATTGGTGAAAAGGTCAACTCCAAACTTCCGGAGCATTGTTTTTACAGCAAGGTCCAGCACCTGGAAATGTTAAGGAACACGCAACAAACGTAGTGGTTTTATAATCAACTCCAACATTTGATTCTTTGCCTTTTTTTTTTTTTGCACATTTATTTGTAACATTAGTCAGACTAAAAGCAAATCGCCTTTATTTGAGCCATCATTTATTCATTTTACATCTTGAAATTAAGAGGTTGAAGTGAATGAGATTTTTTTAAATCCTAAAAAAAAAAAAAAGCGTTTGCATTTCAGTTTTTGAGCAAATGAATGCCTGCCATATGGTTATAAGTTAAATCTCCCCACAGCCAAATACAGTAGTTGTATTTATCTTTTTCAAATATATATTTATTATGTATAAAATACTGTTCCATTCATAAAAGCCTTACTTTGTACAATATCTGAGTTGATGTATAAAGAAATGAGCAATAAAATAAATGATAGCAGTGTGTAAGCTTTGGAAAACAAAACAGAAAACTGTCGTAATGAACAGCCAACGACTGAAGCCCTAATACGCTAAAAACAAAAGCAGTTTTACACAATATACACATTTCATTACTTACACACAAAAAAATCTGAAGGTGATTAGCAGGTGGGCTACAGCAGAGTTAGCGTCTCAAAATGTAACGTAAGATGACAGAAAATGAGAGCAGAGGAGGAAGAGTGAGAATGAAGAGCTACGCCAGAAGGTGGCGGTCAGTCTCATGAAGGAAAGCTTATCAGTGCATCTCTCGTCCTGGATGTTGCAAAGTCAAAGTGCCAATTTGTTAACTGTGAAAACCATCGCCTCCTCGTGAATCTGAACCAAACCAAGGGACAAAATCACATATTTTCCTCGCCGTGTCAAAGGTGTTTAAAGAAAAAAACAAGTTGCCCATTTGTGGGGGGAAAAAAGAAAAATGCACTTTTCTTGTCATACATCCATCATGGCACCATTTATCGGAATTTAAAATTATTATTTTTTACTTTGAGGTACTTTAAAACAAAGACTAAATATAAGATTATTTAAGTCAGTTTGCATATTTTCCAAGCTGTGTATCACAGTAGCACCATTGTTTCAATTCTAGATTTTTTTCCCCAGAAGACTATGCACCATTGGAAGTCCACCTTGTTTCCAAGTCAGAAGTCGACTGGACCTCTCCAACTTGTCCTCCGTCATCTCGTAAGGTAATATGTTGTTACCGATTGGGTCGTCAACTGGCAACGGTGGGTCTGCTTGTTGCCCTGAGACATTACGTCCTGTCGTGAGGGGTTCTCTTCATGCAGACCACACAGCGGCTGATGCGTGATCGTAGATTACCCGCTTTTAAGGTCTCCGACTGCGGTTTCCTGTAGGATGATGAATAAAGATGGATTAATGAAAAATGGTTGAGATTTATAATAAGACATTGTTCTTTGGAAAGTAGATTTTAAACAGTTGCATTATTCTTATTATTATTTGCAGATGATACAGCGATGGTTGGATGCATCACAAACTGTGATGAGTCCAGCTACAGGCAGGAGGTGGAACACCTGGAGAGCTGGTGCAGGAAGACCAACCTTCACATCAATGTGAAGATGATGAAGGAAATGATTATGCCCTCTCGAACATAGGAGGATCTGCGGTGGAAGTGGTCTCCAGCTACAAGTACTTGGGTGTGCACCTGAATGACAACCTCAGCTGGAGCAACAACACCACCAGCCTGATCAAGAAAGCTCATCAGAGACTCTACTTCCTCAGACGGCTGAGACGAGCTGGTCTGGGAAGCTCAGTCCTCACCTCCTTCTACAGGTGTGCAGTGGAGAGCAACCTGTGCTCCAGCATCACCGTGTGGCATGAAGGCTGCACAGCTGCATAAAGAAAAGCTTTGCAGAGAGTGGTGAAGGCTGCACAGAAGACTGTTGGAGTCAGCCTCCCCACCATCACAGACATATACACCTCCAGATGCAGGAAGAGGACCACCTGCATCATGAAGGACCCCACTCACCCAGCACACACACAGTCTTTGCCCTGCTCCCCTCAGGCAGGAGGTTGAGGAGCATTAAGTACAGAACCATTAGACTGAGGAACAGCTTCTACCCTGAGACTGTTAGACTCAAATCAGAAAAATCACTGGAATTACAATTTAGTTGGATATTTAACACTTTATCTGTGCTGCTGATTATCCATGCGGCTGATTTCTTACCTTAAGCTGCTATATCCATGCACATCTGCTCACAACAGACTCATGTTCAGGCTGCTGTTTAATATACCATATTATATTACATTATTATTTTTTAGCGTATGTCTTAGATCCTTGTATACTGTTTTTTTATATATATTTTATATGTTTGCTATTTTTTGATGTATCTGGGACCTTGAGTACACAATTTCGTTCCACCTCATGTACCACATGTGATGCGAATGACAAAGAACCTTGAACCTTGATAATATTGGGAGGTAGGAATGCATGATATATATGGTACACGGTAGAAACTATACACATTTAGCCTATAGAGATCTGTATTCTACCAGCTAACCGCAGTAATGCTTGTTGATAACGTAATCGGCTGGCATCAAAGCATAGAGCAAGCGGAGAGCAAGCGGAGAGCAAGTGGACAGCAAGCGGAGAGCAAGTGGACAACAAGCGGAGAGCAAGCAGAGAGCAAGCAGAGAGTAAGCACAGAGTAAGCAGAGAGCAAGTGGACAGCAAGCGGAGAGAAAGCAGACAGCAAGCAGAGAGCAAACAGAGAGAAAGCAGACAGCAAGCAGAGAGCAAGCAGAGAGCAAGCAGAGAGCAGCAGGTGGCAGCATGGATGAGAGTGCAGGGGAGGAGCTTGTTAAAAAGGCAGGAGGAAAAATGTCTATTATTTGGACCTGGTAAACAGTCAAGACGATGAGCAGAAAAATGTAATTTGCACAGTTTGTGGGGTTTGGGTTGCTGTTCATTTCTTATGTGACAAGACTGCAAACACGAGTTAACAATATATTCTTTAGTTTAAAACATAAGGCTAAAACTACATTTGATATCTTTTTCACTGTTTTGCACTACAAGAAAGAAGCCTAATACTTGACTTGTTTTTATTTAAAAACTCTCTGGACCCAGTAGTAGAATTTTCTTAATTGAGATTATTTTGTGGTATAGCAGTTTTCAAAATAGATACTGGCAAAATGACACCCTATGCTTTTTTATTTTTTCATTTCCAAGTTTTAAACCGACAACATCATGATATATATCGTTACCGCCACCCATCACAATAGATATTGAGATACGAATTTTATGCCATATTGCACATCCCTATTGGGAGAAAAAAGTCATACAAAGGTTTGTAATCCAAGTCAGCTGAAGTTGGTACTAGGCATCATGTAGCATACTATTATTTATTTTAACTGTCCCCCCACCCCACTCCCTCACCCCTTAAAAACAAACAAACAATGAAACTGATTCTGACTGACTAGAGGTTCCTGGCTTGGAATTAATCAACCCCACATTTATTTTTGTCTTTGTGTGTGTTTTTTTGTTTTTGGTGTTGTCAAACATGACTAATCAGGACAAATCCTGGAAAACATTTCAAATTATTATTATTTTTATAGCAGTTCTTAATACAATCTGATAGATTTTCAGGACAGATAGACTTTTCCAAGGGGTCAACCTGGCGACCTTCTGATCATAGGTTTGCCTTCTCTAGCTTCTGCCCCCCACCCCCTTCAATACGATAGACAATGTGTTTTGTGTTCTCATCATTGTATGTTCCCATACAATGGTGAAATTGGCTCTCTGCATTTAACCCATCCACCACCAGGTGAAGCAGTGGGCAGCTATTGAAAGTCCCCGGGGAGCAAATTGGGGATAGGGTGTGCTGCTCAGAGACACCACGAGATGTGCAATGACTGGGGATCGAACCTAGGACTTTCGGGTCCCGAGTCGCTGCCCTGCCTCTATCCCATCTCGGCCCCATAACGTTTTCTAAATGGCTTTTATAATGTATGTGAATATTTTTGTACATAAGCCATATAAATAAACTGAATTTAATTGAAATAAAAGTTTTTTTGTTTTTAACTCTCTACTTTGGAAGAGCGTTTTTCAAAAGCTCGTTTTTGTTTCTCGCCAAGCTTGATTTGTGATCTGGACCTTGGAGCTGGGTTGAAAGAAAGTGTACGTGACACTGTCCAATGATGATGCGCATGTGTATAACATTTTATTTAATTATCTTGAGAAGTTATGGCCTGGACAAGAGAAAGTTTACATACGTATGTACAAACGAAGGAAACTATAGCATAAAGTGCCCATCTTTTGATGGGCATATAATTAAAAAAAATACACAAGTTGGCACTGATACATTTAAACAAATGGAAAAATGAGAATAGTGAAATACCAAGTATAGGGGTCCTAGTGTTTTTTTTCTTCAGTCATAAAACCTCTGACTTTACTGTTATGATAGCAAACAGTTCTGTTCATCTACTCTAGCATCTTAGTAGCTCCTGTAATCACCAAATCATGTTGTTGGTACAAACCTGAACATCTCAGATTGCTCCACTGTAGCCAGCCAGAAGCTGTAGGAGTTGCTGAAGTAGTTACACGAGCCTCGGCCATGGCACTCGATGAAGGGAGTGCTGCGGAACTCCTCCAGACAGGAACCCGGGGAGGCCAGAGCCTGACCAGAGCCCTCTGCACCTGCACTGGTGTGCTAGATGGAAAAAACAAGTGTTGATATTTTCACATTAAAAATCATTCTAAAGCATCGATGTGGAAAATTTGGTGCTCTGTTAGACATGTCTACACTTGTGGGACTTGTGTTGGATGACTAGAAAAAACATGAATCAGCATAAAAGTATAATTTAAAACAAGCAGTGTGTTGATGTCCCCCATCGCCGAAGGATTTAAACAGTGAACGTGAAACACTGTTCTGGACTGGAATTCAACAGGAAATTCACATAAACCTAAATGTTTTTGGTGCAAGATATTCAAATGGGCAGGAGTTATACAAGGAGAAGAGGAGAGGCAGTTTATGTTTTGCTTGTCCAAGGTAGGACAGAGCGATGGTGAGAGGAGGGAGCTGTTTTCCATGACCGAGCACAATGGTGGAGTTGGGGGGTGGACAATGCTCATGCTCACCTTGGCCACCACATTGATTAATCTTCATATTAAGGATGCACAATATTATCTGTTTGGTATTGGTATAGGCCAATATTAGCGTTAAAGTTCAATATTGGACATGGGCCATTCCTATCAAAATAATCACCGATATAAAAGACGATGTTTTTGTATGACAACCCAGTGACAAAGATGCCTGCAGCACCAGCACAACATGATGATATCATGCGTGCCTACCTGATCTCATGGTGGAGAGGAAAATTAAAAATGTTGGCGGTGTAGAAGTTTTTTTTTTGTTGTTGGTGAGGATGTTGGATTCCGAAGATTGTTGTTTTTGGACTACGTTGAGTCTCGCTACATCGTCCCCAGTCTGAGATATTTTTCCAACGTAGCTTTACTCGAGTTACAAGCTGTCATTTCTGACATCATTGAGAAGCTAATAGCCGATAGCACTTGGGTGAGCCACAGACATTTGGACGTCATGTTAGCCCCGTTAGCATGATTAGTCTTACGGCACAATGGATAGACAAAAACTTTGAACTTAAAAAGTCTGTCCTTCATGCACAAGAGAGCAGAGGATCCCACACTGCAGCTAGGGACCTGGAACAAGCCTCCACAAGTGAGTCAGCATCACAGGTGACTAATGCTAATAAATAACATTTAACACTTTTCATTTAATACAAGTTAAAGTGCTATGCATGTCATATGGCTGTTACCGAATATATGTCACCAGCTCTTACAGCTGTTACACAATTTTTGTAACAAATAAGCCTAAATAAGTGCGCTATGTTCTGACAAAGGAAAGTATATAATATCGAAAATATCGGTATCGGCCAAATAAGTTTTAACATATCGGCATATCGGCCAAAAACCCAATATCGTGCATCTCTACTTCATTTGAGGAGACTATACGTTTAAGATTTTGAAAGCAACGCAATTTTCAAAAGTGACCTCAAAATGTTTCTAATGTTTGAAGTTATCCAGCTTGGTAGGTTTACATATATGGTGGCAGCAAAATTAGATTTTGCCATGGCAACCCAATTTTTGTTAGAAAACTTTCTTATGCCTAGATGTAGCCACACACTGAACTGGAAGTCGATAAGTTGCTTATTTTTGACGCTATCATGCTCAAAATACAGACGGACAGAGGGTACTCCCAAATCCCCCTCTTTGCTCCGTGACAGGGGACAACAACAAAAGATATTCAGTCTTGCTGATCTGGGTCTCCTTGGATAATTGGACTTTGATTACTAGCATCACAGTAAACCTTTAAGATAATGAAGTTTCCATTATGTTGAAACCCTGCTTTTTAATGTATATAATAATGTGGAATACAACAAAACATTTAAAAAAATTAATGTCAGCAGATTTAAAGTATGCAAACTTACTGTTGCTTTAAAAAAAAGTGAACCAAGGTTTGCACCCCAGCTATTAATTATTATATATTTTTTTAATTGAACTGCGACCCTCGCTACTTCCAAGTTCATTTTTCGTGGACTCGCTCTATTGCGGTTTGTTTAAGTACAGTACATGTACATAATAAAAAAAATTATTTAAAAAAAGTGCCACCATTTTGTTTTGTTTTTCATTAAGCCTTTACTGTTTTGCCAATCTAAAGAACTACGTTACCCAGAAGCCATCAGTTCACTTCCCTCAAGTCAACACTGTTTCCAATAGCTACTTGCTGCAAACGGAAAGTTTTGCAACGTAAAGTCAGAAGTAACGATAATAATATCACAGAACTGACAGGAAAGTCACAAATAATTCTGAAGCTGAACTCATCCTTTAAGTTGCATCTTCACTGCTAAGTAGCTGATCTGGACTCACTGTGACCCGGATCCTGGGAGCTGCAGGGAACAGATGGCTGCAGGCTTCAGCCTGCTTCTGGTCATGCAGTGCTGGTCCGGACCAGACCAGAGGTGGTGGACTAAATCCTGGGCAGCCTTGCTCCTGGAGCAGCAGCAGTGGGCTTCAGTGCTGGGACTTTTTTTCATCTATCGGGTCGGACGGAACCGAGCCGCTCCTGTTCTGCAGAGCCCTTGTAAGTAAAATTTTGTAGCTCCTGTACATATAAGTACTGTATGTTGTTAAAATTAGTAGCTTTAAGAGTTTAGAGGACTGATTTGTGATCTTCATTGCTGCAGGATCGGTTTGCAGAAACAAACCAAGTTAGAACAGAACAGAGTTGGACCGGAACCAGAGCTGTTGCTGTTCTGCAGAGCTAGTAAGTAAAATTTAGTAACATATGTTGTTAAAATGACATAGGTTTAAGAGTTTAGAATGTTCCAAGAGTGTGGGAAGAGTTTCTAAAGCCTTAATATATAGTTTACTGTACTTGAACTTAAACTTCCTACTTTGCGGTTTTTCACTTATCGCGGGGCTTCAGAGTACGGATCCCCTACGACAAACGAGGGACTACTGTGTTGCATTTATTATTTGACTTTACTGTATAGTCTTCTGTCAGTGTGCACTAGAGGCAAAGTTGACTCCATCCTCTCAGCGATCTAAAAAGACAAAGTCTGAAACAGAATTTACCGCCCGTTTCAGCTGAAACTAATTTTTTTATGTGGATGTGTTGGCTGTCGTTTAAAGTACGTGTGCTTGCATGAGTCGTACCATCATAAAGGAGTATCCGATCCACAGAGGTTCCCAGTCTGAAGGACAAGTGGGGATCTGGATGGTCTGGCTGTGGACTGCGATCACCATGGCTGGAGCTTCACACACACTACACCTGAAGACACACACAGATTAAACATTAGGTGTGTTCCTACAAATAACGGAGCTCCCCTCCTCTCTCCTCCCTCCCTACCTGCTGATGTACGGCTCGATGTTGGCCCCGGTGACAGCTTCCATGGACATGGGCATGGGTTCCGGCGTGGACAGCCAGTAGGAGTAGTCGTTACGTGACGCAAAGCTGCAGACGTTGTTGATGTTGCAGAACATGAAGGGCATGGGGCTGAACCTGCTCAAACAGCTGCCGGCTGTGCCTGGAAGACGAACACACGTAGGTTACTTGCTGAAATGTTGTTTTCTGATCCTTCTTTCAAGTAAAATAAAAAGTTCAACAAAATAAAGGCCTATCCTACCGAGGTCCTGTCCGTGTGCCCTCTCATTGCCCTGCACGTACAACAAGGAGTACCCCTTGTAGACCAGCTGAGTTCCAGAAGGACACGAGGGCACTTCATCAGTCTGGCTGTGTCTGGTAATGAGGAAACCATGGGCTGCTGAGAATGAGCCAGGAAAACCAGGGGGACCCGGTACACCATCTGGTCCAGGGGGGCCGGTGTTGCCAGGCAGACCTGAGATAACAGGAAAGGCATAAATCAAAAACAGGAACTGAAAGAGCCCAGAAAGTGTCTCCTACAGAAAACTTACTGTCACTAAATTACCTATAATGTGATTTTAGTCAAAAACAAATGACCACATCAATAAATTTATTTAGGTCGTGTTTTTCTATAAACTATTAGGATGCTCAGCTTTGCTTACCAGGCTGACCAGCAGGTCCAGAGTCTCCCTTCTTCCCAGGTGGGCCATTGAATCCAGTGGGACCAGGATTACCAGGTACTCCTTGTTCACCACGTGGGCCTGGGGGTGAGGGAAGTAGGGTGGGGGTGGTTAAAAATAAATAAATAGAAAATAAAGAATAAAACAAACAGCTCCATAACTAATCCCTTTCCAAGTTAAGAATTTGACAAGTTGAGTTAACGTACAAAAAAATGCCGGATGCAACGACAAAATGTTTGGTTTCGTTGATCAGTTTTTGTTGGTTGATAATCAATCAATATTTGGAGGAATAAAAAAAACAATTAAAGCTGTTATAAAAAAAATGTTGGAATCTGTGAATAGCAAGTGGCTGTTAGGGCAGTAACGATCAGTCGTTAGGTTGATGGTCCTCCTTTATGTGAACAGATAGTTTTTGTTGTCATCAGCCAACTGGTTGATCCACTATGTGAGGGTGTTATTTATAAGACTGAGTTTGTTGTGGCTCTTCAGATTGACGAAGTCTTTTGGATAAAAGACGAAATGCTTCAACTAAAAAGAATCTGTCCAGAGGACCGGACTTAACTTTTCAAAAATTTTCTACCTGGATTACTGAGCATGAATCAGCACATTTGTCGGAATCAGTTATCAGGTTACAAACACTTTTTGACAAATTGTGTTATTTTACCAATGTAATCCAAAATTATTTAAAAAATAAAAGGTGAAATTGTAATTTTTTACATTATTATTGAATGTGCTGAACATTTGCCCCACCTAGTGGCCTGTCGCAGTATTGCAGTGTTTTGGTTTGAATTGTCTGGACAGAATTTTTCATAGAGAAATAAATGTAAAAAAATATATCTAAAGTGGTGTAGCTTTTATGTTAACATATTCCTAACCTAATTTCCATTGTGCCAAAAAAGAGACTAGAAAACCTGTAAAAGGTTCTTGTGAAATTATCCTGAGTCATGCTCAATAAGCCAGGTAGAAAAATCCAACAAAGTTAAGTCAGGCTATTTGGACGGTTTCTTTTTCTTGAAACGTTTCCTCTCTGCTGCCAAGTCGACAGAGGAGAGGAAGGACTCCAGAAACCATCTTGGCACCATCAAACTGGTTATGAAGGTGCTATTTATAAGACTGAGTTTATTGTGGCTCCTCGGACTGATGAAGTCTTTTGGTTGAAAGTCGAAACGTTTCAACAAAAAGAAACTGTTCAGAGGACCTGACTTAACTTTGTTGGATTTTGTTTTTAATTACTGGGCGTGTAAAAAGTATAAACTAGGATGGAATACCTTGAGATAAAACTTCACGTTTGAAGTTAAACATAATTATTTTTGTAACAATTAAAACGAAACTTATGCACAACTAATTGGACATTTAGTCAACAATTAGTCTGTTTTGAAAGACTTTATGTCCATGTGCTAACATGTTAGCATAAAGTTGTAAACTGTAGTAAAGGACACAATATTGTGCATTTTTCATTAGTTTGAGGGATGTTATAGAAGTACAACAGGCCAACAACGTTCTCCCTCTTGAGTTCATCAGTACAGACAGGAAGTATAAACCATGAAAGTATATTTGCAGCATCTTAAAGAGCAACCCATGAATCTAATGGACTGGACTGAATATTCTTATTTGTTCTTTTTCAGCTTGCATATAAACCCAGTTTGACCCACCTATAGATCCTTCAGATCCAGGAGAGCCAGGTGGGCCTTGGGGCCCAGGGAAGCCCCGCAGACCAGGGGGTCCTCGATCTCCTTTCACAATTGGCGTAGGTGGTGGTATAGCGGGGTCACCAGGAGGACCTAGTTAGAAGTAAAGAATAAAAATAAGTATTTTTTTCTTAATGGATTTGATCTGTTAGTATAAAAGATTGAGGTTCCCATTTTTTAAACAAGAAATACAAAACTGTATGTTCATCTACCAGGATTTCCAGGATTCCCAGGATCTCCAGGAAGACCACTTAAGCCGGGGTTTCCAGGATCCCCCTTTATTCCTGGGAGAAATGAAAATATAATGCCGTTGCAGTGTCTACAATGATCACCCAAGACTCAAGTCCATTTTTGTAAGACAGACTTCACAAAAAAAAGATATTTGTGAACGAACCAGGAAATCCAGGAACACCAGGCGTCCCAATGTCTCCTTTCACACCAGGGGCACCAGGAATACCAGGAAGGCCCTTGTAGGAAAGAAATGCAGACGGTAAATTCTCGAGTCTAGCTTGACCCGAAAGTCCCAGGTTTGATCCCCATGGCACATCATCTGAGCAGCACACCCTATCCCCAAATTGCTCCCAGGGCACTTTCAATAGCTGCCCACTGCTCCACCTGGTGGTGGATGGGTTAAATGCAGAGAGCCAATATCGCTATTGTATGGAAACCTACACATGAGAACATAACACATTATTATTACTATTATTATTGTTGTTTAGGTTTGTTGACTATTCAAAAATAAACCAATGATCTAAAACAATTTTTGAAAAAGAAAAAGAAAATAGTACCGGAACTCCTGAAAACCCAGTATCTCCTTTCTGTCCAGGAAAACCAGGCTGTCCGGGAGTGCCAGGATTACCCTTCTCTCCCTTAACACCGCCACTTCCTGGGAGTCCACGGGGACCTTCTGGGCCGGGCGGACCTACAGATGGAGATGTTAAAATATCAGTTATATTTGGCATTTTTTTCTCACCAAGTCTGGAATTCGTTACATTTCTCTTTAGCAACTACAGTGCACACAGTTCAATTAAAATTACGGTAAGTCAATTTAGCATTTTGAAACTTTTGGACTAACAGATTTTTTGAGCTATTGAGAAACTCTACATCTAACAAAAAATTACTACATTGTATTAAAAATTGTGGTCTGGATAGTTAAAAGCCCATAAAAACCAGAAAGACATTCAGATGCTTGATTTAGCTCAGAAATATCTCATGGCAGAGCTGAAACTGTAGAATATTGCAGTCCCCTCCAATATTTAATCAAATCTGTTACTAAAGCTCGTTTCTCACTTTGCGGCGACTGTTGATGACAAAAAGCAACCAACATTCTTGAGGGAGTTTACAAAATTACTTAAAACGTTCAAAAAAGGTCTTCAGTTTCTTCAGGTGAGCCACAGGGCCTTGCTCTCGTCACCTGAATTTTTAACTTGCTTAAAAATTTACCAAACAAATTCTTCTCAAACATAAAGTCAGTTGTCTCTGAATTTCCCATAGTACTTTTCCTGTGTCAAAACATGTGTGAAATGTGGGAAAGCTTTGGTGGAGTTTAGTGACGTATGGAATCATATTGTGACTTATTGGAAACAAGAAGATCAAACTGGAGAAGAAAATGCAAATCAAATTGAAATATAATGTCAGTTGCTGGAACGTTGCAATCTATTCACACAGGTACGTAAATGTCGTAAATACCCAATCAGTGCAATCCCAGGTTTTGTTCCTCCAACTAGTCACCAACAGTCAAAGCCCAGTGAGATACAGGCTTTAAAAAAAAAATGAACAAAAGCATATTTTGTTGCTGTAAAAGCCTACACAACGTGGGACTGAATGTCTTTTCAAGATAAGCCTGTAAAACAGTGTAGCGCTGGGTGAAAATGTATCTATGTCTTTTAGTCCTGCGTGAGACATCCAGCCTGTCCTGTAGAGTTAAGACAAGGTCAAAATACAAAGTGAGACACATTTAAACCCAGAGTGTCTTAACGTTCATCTAAAGCCCTGTTCAGAGCTTTTGACCACAACATGAGTATCAAACATTGAAACCGTTTGAATCTAACCTGGAGGACCTAGGATTCCCAGAATTCCAAGGTAAAGCAGGTTGTTGTCACAGGGCAAAAAAAGAAGAGCAGATTTAGACAAAAATAGAAACAGAAACAAAAGCCAGACTGTTCTTTTTACGGAAGCAGGAAGTAATGTTGAGTTGTTGCAGTATTGGCATTTTACAACACATTGGAGCCGTCTAGATTACTTTGAGTTGCTGTGATACATTTACCACAACTGCAGATATATTTTCACGAGATTCTAACAAAATACATTGTTTTTCTAAAGACTAGGCCAGTAGTTCTCAAACTGTGGGAGGCTGGCGCCATGCCAGAGGGGGCGAGACGTCGCTGAAAGTATTTTTTTCTTCCCTCCGGCCAAAACATGTTGCAGATTAAACTAACTTTGCAACACCTTGTTGCAGCTTGAACCTATTTTACAGACGCACAAAAACAACAAATCTATCTATTAATATGTTTATTTTTCTTTAAAGTGCAGACGTTTGGAAAAATGAGAGGTATGTCATGCTTAAAATCAAGATTTTATTCAAGGATCTCTAAACTGAGTTAATTCATGTTTTATTAACGATACGAAGACGTCTGTCACATTTAATGTGCTGAAGCTTCAGGTCAACCCAGCTGAGTGGAGAGTTCTCCTCCACGCCTCGATGCTCACTTTGTTGTTGCTGCAGGACAGACGAGTCAAAAAGTGTTCAGGTGCACGCAGGAGCGTGCACAGCCTGCGAGTCTCTGCTTTAGATCTTGTTGCCAAACAATGATTGTTTGCCAAAGATTATAGTGAAGGTAGCTATTAGATATAAGTGAGGCTGGATTAGTTGTTTATTCATTTTTAAACTGCTCTCAGACGTTTCAAGCAAGTAAACACTCTTTTAGTGTTAATCAAATAAATGTTGAATAAATGAGTGCTTTGTTTCTTAAACACTAGGTGACAAAATGTAAAATGACGATGCAGTAGACCCTCGATACTTCGCGCTTCGACTTTTGCGAACTTGCTCTTTGTGATTTTTCAAAGTACAGTACTGTAAGATTGTACACAACAACTAAATCCATCCATCCATTATCTTTTACCCACTTCTTCCATTTTGGGTCACGGGGGTCGCCAGTGCCCATGTCCAGCAATCACTGTGCGAGGGGCGGGGTACACCCTGGACGGGTCGCAAGCCCATCATAAGGACACAGAGACAAACAACCATTCACATCTCACTCACACCTAGAGAAAATTTAGAGTTACCAATCAGCCTAACATGCATGTTTTTGGTCTGTGGGAGGAAACCGGAGTACCTGGAGAAAACCCACGCATGCACGGAGAGAACATGCAAACTCCACCCAGAAAGGCCCCTGGACCGGGGTTTGAACTAAGGACCTGCTCGCTGAGAGGCAGCAGCTCTACCAGTTGCGCCACCGTGCTGCCCCAACAAATAAATACATAATAAAAAAATAAATAAATAAAGCACCGCCTTTTTTTCCCCCTCTCAATAAGCCTACACTTTATTGTCAGTCTAAAGGACTACATTACCCAGAAGGCAAAGCTGCTTTCTGCTGGAGGGAAAATTTTTGATCTGATTGGAAAAAGTTCGGTCCTTACAGTATTCTTAGTAACTTCAGCACTCAGTGGATGCAGAGAGCAGATCAGAACCGGACCAAGGCTGGGTAGGTCTGCCGAACCGGAACTGAGCCGGGCCCGGAACAGAGCCGGCCCGGAACCAAGCTGCAGTGTTTTGCAGAGCTGGTGAGTAAAAAGGCATTACTGTACTACTCACTCAATTTCAAATTTTAAGTTGAGTGAATAAGCATTATCATTATCTTACTAAATAAATTTAAATCAACTAAACTGAAGTAAAAGTTTATTAGTTGACTGAACTGTTTTGGTTTGATGTTTCAACTCAGAAATCCATGTAATTTCTTCTTGGTAGATTTTCACTTATTGCAGGTGGGGGGTGTTCCAGAATGTAACCCCCGCGATAAATGAGGGACTCCTGTAATTGAATTGATTCAGTGATGGACCTAGTAATTTGGCAGCGTAGGTAAGATTATAGCGAAAGCGTGTCTCCTTTTACCTTTTATGTTCTTCTCTAAAAATGCTGATGAGTTTCTCTCTGTGTATGCGTCAGTGTCACATGATCGTAGTTGATCATATTTATCAGCAGATTTCAAAATAACATGAGATTAACACAAAAAAACAACAACACACACACAAATGGTTTCTGCAATTTAAATGCACTAAACTGGTTTTATGTTTACAACCATACATCACTGTACTGTGATAAATGTAACCCATTTAATTATCATAAATGTTAAATAATTTATGCTTTTTGAATCAATTCTGTTGAATTTGTTTTCCTATAATAATTACCAATCGTGCAGTTATTTTATGTTCAAGTCCATTTAGCCATGCTAAAGTCCAATATAACAACACTCTCATCTTTTAGCCTTTATATAACTTGTTTATAATCAAGTGGGTGACATATTAAAAATTTCAGCACAGGTTATCAAAATGACTTGAACTGGCTGGTTTTATTGTCCAGACTGACGGATTTCTGCTTTAAAATCACATAATTTCACTCAAAGGGCTTAGATTTGAAGATTAAAGTAAACTTGGTGGATATTTGAGTATTTTGCGCAGTTTAAATTTTTTGTTTTGTGGCCTGGGGCTCCTTAAGGGGGCCCGACAAAAAAAAAGTTTGAGAACCACTGAAGCTATATGCAAAAAGACTAACTGAATTTTTACACTGGTTATTATGAAAAATGCTCCATTCTGCTTCCTAACAACACTCATTAAATGAAAATCAAGTATTTTCAAAATATATTACCCATTATATGGCAATATATATATATCTGGTATTAATGTATGTGACACTATTTAGATTGAAACTCTTAAGTGAGTTAGTAATTTGGTGTATTTTGAATTACATGGTGCTTTAAAATCTGAATATTAGAGTGAAATTTGACACCACGTATCTTAACATGCTTCAAGTGCAAAACAGTACTCATCAAAAACTTTTCAAATGCATCATTTTCATTAGAAAGTTTCTTTTTTAAACATGCTTACTTGTTACAAGTGGACTATCCTAGCATCAGTGTGCATGGAAAGTAAGAGAACAGACTCGTTAGCAGGAAATAAGAGGAAGATTCAGTGATGTGAGAAGTTTTCGAGTTCAACGTTTTTCCCCCGGCAGTGGGTCAAAAAGAATTCAGTGCTGCAGTGAGAGACGTGCAAGAGAAGTCTGGACGCTGTTCATCTGACCTGAGGGGCCTGCGAGGTCGGACGGAAAAGTTGCCACATGGAAAGGCGGAGCCATACCACAGTGGGTGGGGCCACACCACAGTGGGTGGAGCCAATACACAGAAAACATGGAGCAAGAATTCATAGCATTGTTTTACCATCCAATAAAACACATTATTATTATTATTTTGCCAGGCCTCACACAGTTATGGAGCATCTGTTTTAGGAACTGAATTATTCCAATTATGCCCAATTTACTGATTTACTATTATCTGTTCTAAACTTGAGTACAGTAATATCTAAATTTGACATGAACTGATTTGGTGGGAAAAAAATTTAAACATAAGTCACATTGATCAATGTCCATGTACCGTACTTTCCGCCGTATAAGTTGCTCAGTCCAAATATGTCTAATGAAGTGGGAAAAAACAAATAAGTTGTTTCGCCGTATAAGTCGCATCCATTATGCATCACCGCTGACACGTCACGTTTGTTATGCGTCATTGCTGACCACCCGGAAACGTGGGCTGGTGTTGTGCCAAAAATCGTCTGCAGGGGCATGCACGGGAGGACTTTAACAAGAATTTAATAAGTTTAACACTTGAAAACAATTATTTGTTTGCTCAACATTATAGTAAAGGTCTGTCTCAGTTGAACGTTCCCTTAATAAATGCACTTTAATAGTCAAATCAGCTGCATTTCACCTGGGTGGCGCAGTGAAATGCAGCTGATTTGACATTTTCTACAGGAGTTCTGGAGCGAGATGAAGGTGGTTTGTATGGCAAGCCAAGTGTCTCATTAATAGCGACTTTTACCTTTTAATGAGACATTTGGCTTGCCACTTTACTCAAGGGCCCTCTAGTGGCTGAAAATGGTAGTGCTCAATATTTTCCATGTCACAATGAATGAAATTGTCAGATCTCAGCCAAAAATTGGGTTAAAATATGGGGAAAAAAAACTAATAAGTCACAGGACATGCTAATTTATGCAAAAATGTGTGAATTATGCAGTGAAAAGTACGGTATATGCTGGCTAAGAAGTCAATATTAGCAAATTGCAGTGATTTGTTTGACCATTTAAAATGTAAATGTTCACAAGTTTCTATTTGAAGATACATTTGTGGCATTTAAACTGCCTATAAAAATAAAGTAAAAATGTATGCTTCTCTTTCCAGTGTGTTAGGTTGTCCAAACACTATGTGAGGCTTGTTGTCAATATATGTACATGTGTGTTTGAAGAAATGGTCTTCATGCAGATGACTTGATTTGTGGAACTAAACACAGTCTGAACAGCAAAGCCAGACACAAACTCTAAACTCTCGTGTACTTTCACACTAAACAAATGACAGAAGAGTTGGGATAAAATCTCTGTTTAAATCAATAGTGAAATATTTTTTGAGAGTTTTATAGAGTTTGTGCGTGACTCTGCTCTATAAAATCAAAATTTTCCTAAAACAAAAAAATAAAATCCATAAATACCAAACACGTTACATTTACACAGCCCATAAAGAGGGGATCAACAGAAGAGGAAAAGGGAGTGACGAAACATGATGTGACACAATAATGTGAAAAATATACACATTTTTTGGACTTGGTGAAATTCTGGTGAAAAACGGTGACTGGTGTAAGAGAGGGGACACCCCAACATGTGGTGAGAAGTTGTGGTTCGTGTGACGGTGACATGGCTCCTTTGTTGGTTTGGTGAAACAACAATTCATGCAAATCAAGAAACATGGTGATGAACGTATTAAGATTATTTAAAGTAAAGTTTCTGCTAGGGCTGAACAATAATTTGATATTGATATATATCACGATATAATTTTATTCAATAACGGTGATATGAGTTAAGCACATTTTCGATATTTTTATATAACTACAGCGTTTCACTGACGCATTTCTTTTTCTGTTCAGGTTGAAGCGGCCGCTTCAGTTTCAACCCGAACAGAAAAAGCCGCGACACAACTATGCAAGTGTGTGGTGACGTACACCACAGCTCGAAGGCGTTAGCGGTAGCAGGCTAGGGCTAGGCTAAAGCTCCAACGCACGTTAAGTTTACACTTCAAAATGAGTGCCCATGACCGTCAGAATGTGACTGAACAAGCTTTCACAAGCGAAGAGAAAGCAGATGACATAACTGATAAGAGATTAAAAACTAATTTGGCGGTGTGGAAGTGGTTCGGCTATCTAAGATCCGATAAACTGCAGGTTTCAGTGTGCTGCAAAATGTGACGGAGAGTTGTTCCAACTAGTGGTGGAAACACAACTAACTTGTTCCATCTGAAGAGTTTCCACTCGATAGAAAATGTTGAGTCAGAAGATGACGCACAATAAAATTTTGAAACAACACCCCCAGCTGTATCAAAAGAGAAACCCATGCAGCAAACACAAATGTTTGCTGCATGGGTTGTTGGGTTGTGTTGTTGTTTAAAGTTAAAACTATGAATATTGACAAAGTTGAGAGTTTTCTGTTTATTTGACAGTGATTTCAATTTTTTTTTTAAGGTTAAATACAAAGGAAAGGTGAACATTAATTTATTTGTACAGTTTGTACAGTTTTTCTGAGGTTTTCATGTTGTTTATATCGATATTGAATTATATAATTATCAACCGAAATTAAGAAATATATCGTGATAAGTTTTGTCCATATTGTCCAGCCCTAGTTTCTGCCATTTTCTGCCTGGGTTTTCGCTGGTTGGATATAAAAATATAAAAGTATTTTGAACTGGATCACAATACCTAACAATCATTGAAAAACAAAACTAAACGACTACTTTCATAATTTTCTGTTTTCCAGCATCAAATACCAGGCAGAAATTTCTAGCAGTGCAAAGAATAATAATAATAAAAAAAAGCTGTTCAGGTGCTTTACCTCCTCTTCCGGGTGGGCCAGGGGGTCCGTGAACACCTTTAGGGCCTTGCAAAGGAAGCCCTGGAGGTCCTGGAGGGCCACTAATACCTGGAGGACCTGAGGCACCAGGCACGCCAGGATCTCCTTTGGAACCAGGAAAACCTAGAGCGCCAGGCTGACCAGGGAGACCAGGGTCTCCTTTAATGCCTTTGAAAATATTACCAGAAAGAAAAATTATTGAAGAAAAAGTCACAACAGTTGTGTGTGTAGGTGCAGTACAATGGGTGGCAACTTACCTGGTGGACCTGGAAGCCCTGAAGGGCCTGGACCACCAAAACCAGGAATACCTAAAGTGGAAAAATAAAACATAATTGAGCCAGACTTAATTTGACAGAAGAACATTTATTCAACATGACCCAGGACTTGCCTGGCTCTCCTTTGACTCCAGCTGGTCCTGGGATCCCATCTCGACCTGGCTGACCCTTCTCTCCAGGTAGTCCAGGTTGTCCTGATCGACCAGATTCTCCTTGTCTACCTGGGTTTCCTTGGAGACCTGGGACGCCCGGCACACCATCAAGACCCTTGAGACCGGGGACACCAGTGGGGCCTAACAGGAGAGAACATTTAAGCAATCGATGAGTCAATTTCATGTTCAATTTCATTGAAACTCAACAAGTAGACACTTCTACAATGGTTCTAAAACAATTCATATTTCCCTCTTGGTGTTACATCATGTAAAATGTTCCTTTTAAATCAACACCAGTTTTTTCTTTCCAATCTAAACAGGCCTACTTGTAAATATACAAATTCTAAAGAGCCATTAAAAAAGCCTCAAAGACACAAAAACACATTTTTCACTAAATGTTAACATGCAAACTTCCATATTTACCTTGGAATCCTGGGAGGCCTGGGTCACCTTTCTCACCAGATATGCCTGGCAAACCTGGGAGACCAGGTTGTCCTGGTGTTCCTTTCAGACCAGGACCTCCAGGGTATCCTGGCTGACCTGGCTCACCCTACAAGTGGTAAACAAGAACAGAAGTGTAAACAACATTGAAAACCTTTAAGCTATTGCTAAGAAAGACACGTAAAAGAGTTGAAAATGTGACCTTCAGTCCTTGAAGACCCGGTGGTCCAACACCAGCAGAACCAGGATCACCTTTAGGTCCTGGGGCGCCAGGAATTCCTGCCTGACCTGAGGGTCCTGGCCTACCTGGGAAACCAATTCCACCCTTATGGCCTGGAGGTCCTGTGGTAATATTACAGAAGAACATAAAACACTGGTAAGGTTTACATTAAGAACAGTTATTTAACTGTCAACAGTGGTGTACCACAAGGCTCAGTCTTAGGACCACTTTGCTTTTAGTATTGTACCCCGTTTCATAATGTAACTTGTTTTTTGTTTTATATCACTACCTTTATTTACGTTTCATTTTATATGCATTTATGGCTGTTTATTGTTGTGTGTATCTTATCCGTGGTGTTGTTTAAAACAGGTCTCTCTTGTAAATGAGTCCTCATGACTCAGTGAGACTAACCTGTACAAATAAAGGCTGAATGAATGAATCACATATTTTTTTTCTGTTTATCCAAAGAAGTTCAATCTGGTCCTCTGGACATTCAAAAAAGCAAAAAACAAAACAAAGCAAAAAAATCTAGAAACGTTTCGTCTCTCATCCAAGAGACTTCCTCAGTCTGAGGTGCTGTTTTCAGCTCAGTCTCCTAAATCGCACCTTCTCAGAGTGGATCAACCAGTTTGCTGCTGACAACCAAAACCAGCTGATCACATGCTCAAGAAGGACCATCAGCCTAACAATGGGTCATTAGCACACTGATGGCTGTTTACTGTTCACAGAGGGCTGAGTGATACTAGCAATCACAGCATTGTAAGAGGGGGACAGTTGAACCCGGAGGCCTCCACCCCTGTTTAATGATGGACGATTTCTTTTCACAAAGATGGCCTCCTTTACTCCTCTCTCAAACCATCGTTCCTCTCTGTCCAGGATGTGCACATCTTCATCCTTGAAAGAGTGACCGCTGGCCTGGAGATGAGTGTAGACCGCAGAATCCTGGCCTGATGATGTTGATCTTCTGTGCTGGGCCATCCTTTTGGCCAGTGGCTGTTTAGTTTCCCCGATGTAAGACTGATCACAGCCCTCCTGACACTGAACAGCATACACAACATTACTCTGTTTGTGCCGGGGGACTGGATGCACTGGATTATTGAGATGCATCAGGATATTTTTTCTGTTTAGTTCCAAAAACATCTTTATTTATTGCAGCAATGAGTTTTAGCTCGACTGAAAGTGTGAATGGTTGTTTGTCTCGTTTGTCTCTTTATGTCCCTGTGATGGACTTGCGAGCTGTCCAGGGTGTCCCCTGCCTCTTCCACAGTGACTGCTGGATATGGGCACCAGTGGCCCCCGTGACCCAGAAAGGAAGAAGTGAGTAAAAGATAATGGATGGATGGATGGAAGGAATGCAAATACCTAATAATAAGAATGCTCACCCACCTGGAATTCCCATTTCTCCCATGATGCCTTTTGGTCCTGGCAGTCCAGGAGAACCTGGAACACCTGGGATGCCAGGCTCTCCCTTATGACCTGCCAAAAAAGAGAAACACCAAGTTAGAAATCCATTTTCACATCCACAGTATTTTTATGTAGCTATGAAGTGGGAACCCCTTACCTGATGGTCCAGGAATTCCAGGGCGCCCATCTACTCCTGCTAGTCCAGGGTCACCAGGGAGACCAGAGATACCTTTCGGTCCTGGCTGTCCTGGCAGACCTGCACACAGAGGAGTTCAGTATGAATGGGACCATACAGGAAAAAACAAGCTGTATGTTTCTAACTGACATCAAATTTAACCTTTGAGGTGGTGTTCAGATGTTTTTAGTTGTACCTGGGAGTCCATGATCTCCTTTTTCTCCCTTTGAAGACGTTACTGGCAAAGGGTTTCCTTGGGGTCCCGGGGGGCCAACATCCCCCTTCTCACCTTTAAGCCCGGAGGCACCTGGTTCACCATCTATCCCAGGAAATCCTGGTTCACCTGTGGAGCATCAACGTATGAATTATGGGAGACCCTTTGCTTATCTTTGGCAATACTGGTAAATATGGTGTTTCCTGGCCCTGCTGGGTGCTTTCTGCTGCCGTCTACTTTTATCAACAACAGAAGTCATATTCATTTATGCCAGTGGGAAAATAGTGCGGAAATAGAGACTTATAGACGTATAGACTTTGTCTAATATATATACAGTTTGTATATTAAGGATGAAGAAATTACTTTAGAGTGAAATATGAAGTGTGTAGATACCTTTATGTCCAGGAAGACCAGACCCTCCTGGTGTGCCAGGTCCACCAGGAGGTCCTGGAGGCCCCATGGGACCTATGTCACCTTTCTGACCTACAGCAGTACAACAGACAGTATCAAAGGTATGTCAGAACGGAAAATAAATCACAATAAAATATCCATCCACTATCTGCTGCTAATCCAGAACTGAGCAATGAGAGCAGCAGGTTCAGGAGGAAAACAGAAATATAATTTACTATAAGTTCACCCCCCCCCCCCCAAAAAAAAAAACAAACAAAAAAAAACAAAACAGCAAAGAAGTAAAACAGTAAACCAGCAAGCCATCCATTTCTTTGATTGGAGGACAATTACACTGAACAAAAATATAAACTTAACACCTTTGTTTTTGTTCCTATTTTTCATAAGCTGGACTCAAAGATCTAAGACTTTTTCTATGTGCACAAAAGACCTTTTTCTCTCAAATATTGTTCACAAATTTGTGTAAATATGTGTTAGTGAGCACTTCTCACTTCCCCGAGCACTTCTCAGAGTCCGAGATGGGGTAGAGGTAGGGCAGCCGACTAGGGATCAGAAAGTTGCGGTTCAACTCCACCGCCATTCCTACATGTTGTGGTATCTCTGAGCAAGACACCAAATCCCTAAGTGCTCCCCGGGTGCTTACATAGCTGCCCACTGCTCCACCTGGGTGTATTTCACATGTGATGGGTTAAATGCAGAGAACTAATTTTGCCATTGTATGGGAACATGCAATGATGACAACACATAGAACTTTACTTCTCGTTTACAGAGATAATCCATCCACCTCACAGATGTGGCATATCAATCAAGATGCTGATTAGACAGCATAATTATTGCACAGGTGAGCCTTAGGCTGACCACAATAAAAGGCCACTCTAAAATGTGCAGTTTTATCACAGCACAATGCCAGAGATGTTGCAAGTTTTGAAGGAGTTGGCATGTTGACTGCAGGAGTGTCCACCAGAGCTGTTGTCCATGAATTGAATGTTCATTTCTCTACCGTAAGTCATCTCCAAAGGCTTTCCAGAAAATTTGGCTGTACATCCAACCAGCCTTACAACCGCAGAGCACGTATAACCACACCAGCACAGGTCCTCCACATCCAGCATCTTCACCTCCAAGATCGTCTGAGTCCAGCCACCCGGTCAGCTGCTGCAACAATCTGTTTGAACAACCAAATAAGTTTAGCAAAAATTGTCCAAAGCCATCTCAGAGAAGCTCCTCTGCATGCTCGTCATCCTCACCAAGGTCTCCACCTGACTGTATTTTGTTGTTGTAACTGACTTGAGTGAGCTAATGCTCACATCAGATGGCATATGGCAGGTTGGAGAAGTGTCCTCTTCACAGATTAATCCTGGTTGTACAGGGCAGATGGCAGGCTGCGTGTATGGCGATGTGTAGGTGAGAGGTTTGCTGACGTCAACCTTGTGAATCGAGTTGCCCATGGTGGCGGTGGGGTTATGGTATGGGCAGGTGTATGCTACGGATAACGAACACACGTGCATTTTATTGATGGTGTTTTGAATGCACAGAGATACCGTGATGAGATCCAGGGGCCCATTGTTGTACCATTCACCCACGACCATCTCCTCATGTTGCAGCATGATAATGCACAGCCCCATGTTGCAAGGATCTGTACACAATTCCTGGAAGCTTAAAACATCCCAGTTCTTGCACGGCCATCATATTCACTGGACATGTCACCCATTGAGCATGTTCGAGATGCTCTGGATAAGCGTATACGACAGCGTGTTCCAGTTCCTGACAATATTCAGCAACTTCACAGTCACTGAAGAGAAGTGGACCAACATTCCACAGGCCACTGATCAACTCTATGTGAAGGAGATGTGTTAAACTGTGTGGGGCAAGTGGTGGTCACGCCAGACACACACACACACACACACACAGACACACACACACATGCGCACACCCCGGCTCCCCCACAGATTTACACAAATTTGTGAATATTTGAGAGAAAAACTCCTTTTGTGTGCATAGGAAAAAAAGTCTTAGATCTTTGAGTTCTGCTCATTCAAAATGGAAGCAAAAACAAAAAGTTTTCATGTTTTTGTTCAGTGTAGTAGCCAGTTAGCTAAAAGTTTAGCTCACTATGAGGTAGAACCAGGCTAGGAATGACATCTTTAAAAAAGAAATACAATAAAAGTCATAAAAAGGGTGTTCCAACACATCTACAGTATCTGGCAGACGATTCATCACCTGCGGCTAAAAGGCAATAAAAATAGCTTTTACCTGTGTGTGTGTGTGTGTGTGTGTGTGTTTGTGCTCTATTGTATGTAGTGCTAGCAGTTTATTTTGTCTGCATCCTTCTTCAGGGTTTGCCAGTGAGCAAACTCACATAAAAGATTTGTCAATTGTTTTATGCAGGATACCCTTCCTGATGCAACCTGGGCTAGAACCTGCAACCTCAGGATCAGACTGAGGCATTGACCATCAAGTGTTCAAATTTTAATTTAAACGTATAACTATTTTCAAAGCTCGATCAAAATGGCTATAGCTGTCATTTCCCAACATAACACAAATCTTAGTGTAAATGTTTCCCATGAAAGGCAGTGGATGATATACATTTCCATAGGAATGCTATGTTTCCACAGAACGATCAACCCTCAGCAAATTAGCAACAAATGTTAGCTACACTGTACGAAGTCTAAAAAATATTACCTGACGTTCCAGGTATTCCATCCCGTCCAGGTCCTCCAGGTCCTCCGGGTGGTCCTATTGATCCAGGAAGACCTGGGAAACCAGGATCTCCTCTGTCTCCTGGTAGACCTGGTATGTCTAGACCTGGAGGACCGGGATCTCCTTTTTGTCCATTTGCTCCAGGGTATCCTATAAAGATGACATACATTTAATTTCCACATATTGAAACAAGTTCTTAATATCTCCTTCTTCTGCAAAGATAGGATGATTTTTCCACTTAAGTTTAGTAAAGTTTATTCACCTCAAGTGACCACAACCTTAATCCCTTTAAAACGCAAAACTCAGGTACAACTCAAGTGAACAGTTTAGACAGTTAGGCTTTTTATTTTGTTCATAACACAAATATCAAGTTCCTATGAACATGTGTGCAGAAGTCAAGATAACCCAGAATCCTTAACGGAAGATGTAAACACAAGAAAAACTCTTTTTAAAAACATCTTTAGTGTGGATATGCATCCAAGACATGACCTTCCTAGAAAGCTGAATCAAAGGCAACTGGGTTTCTTTTGAAGATGTTAAAAAAAACTTCCATGGAGGACAAGTGAGACATCTTTAAAATACAAATAAAAAGCCCAGTCACCTTTGAGTCAGTTGTTTAGGGTCTAGAATTAAAAAATAGACGTGAAATTGGCTGAGCTGTAGTTAAAATCTGTGTGAGACGCAAAATAAATGTTTTAAATTGGCAGCACAATAAACGGACAGATATTCAATTCGATTCAAAAATACTTTATTAATCCCAAAGGGAAATTATTTGTTGCTGTAGCTCGTTATCCTCGTTTCATTAAGAGATGTTATAGATACTGATGGCTGTAGACCGGAAGGATCTATTGTAAAGGTCCATCCCACAGTGGATCCTAAGAAACTGGCTGCAGATGCCGTCCGATCCGTCCACCCAGACTCAGCTGGCCTCTTGATTCCCCCGGGATGTAGGACCGCCCGAATGCTGGTCAGAACTCCTCCCAGAGCGATGACCACTCCTCCCAGCAGTCTGCTGAGCTCCTCATCGCTGCGGACAGCCAACTGTAGGTGCCAAGGGACGATCCTTTCCTTCCACTGTCATGAGCCGTGTTTCCTGCTAGTTCCAGGATCTCAGTGGTCAGGCACTCGAGCACAGCTGGCAGGTAGATGAGAATGCGTCCACAGAACATCCTTTTCAACTCATTTGAGATTTGGGGCCATAGTTGAGATATTATTTGAGCTTTTGAGATGTTAATCAGCTGCTGTTGGTTGTAGAAAACTGCCTTGTTGCCATGGTTACGCATCATAACAAATGTCCAAAACTAAAAAAGTTTCAGTAAAAATCCTTCCAGCTGCACAACATCCGATACCAGAGGAAACAATCATCCAAAAAATGTGATTTACATCCAGAAAAAGAGGAATTAAAGTTTCCAAAAGCAAAACCTCAGAATGAAATTAACAGAGCTGCTCCAACATGCAGCCACCTTGAGCGGCGCAATTCTGATTTGATTAAACATGAATAATTTTATTCTATAGTATAATGTAACATCTTTGTTACGTTTGCCACCATTTATTTACCATCAGCTGATTCTAGTATTGGGTTACGATACCTTTCTCGCCTTGACGCCAAAAGGTCGCAAGTAACGAGGTGTGTTTCAAGGTGCAGAGCAGATGAGCCGAAAAGAGCAAAGTTTAATCCATTTAATGCATTTAGACATGTGAGCTGCTGTTTTTGTAAGGCTCTGAATATGTGCAAGGGGAAAACAGCATCGACGTAACAAAAAACGTACGTGTCTAGAAATTGATGTGTGCTGAGAGTGTTCCAAAGTTTTTGGTTTGCTTTGTGCAACATGGTTGTGTTCATTACAAAATGTGTTGGTGAAAGAGTTAAAACATGCTGATGCAAGTCCTGGTGAAGTGACACTCTGTGGTGTTAGATTATGGAGATAGGCCACGTTTAAAACAAGAATCTGACTGTTGGCGACAAACTGCAAACATCATTGACGAAGGAGTTTCCAGAAAATTGAAAAACATTTGCAAGAGCTTTTAATTTACTTCCTGAAGTAGCAGGGCCTTGCTTTCGTGCCGCTGGAATTTTGAAGACGTTTTAAAAACATGCAAATAAATTTATCTCTCATAACAGCCACAGAGTCATTGCTGGCATCTTAAACCCACCTGAAACTCATCTCCACTAAGTTTAGTCAAAAAGTGTGAGAAATGTGAGACAACTTTGAGAGGATTTGGTGACTTGAAACCAAACAGTGACTTATTGGAGAAAATTTGTGACTAAACCGAGGCAAGAGAATTTGTACATAGCCCCCAGGAGTGTTGTGCAATTTAATCAAAGCTACATAGGTACGTAACTGTGTTTTAAGTTGCAGATTCGTGTGATTTAAACAAAAAAAAGTTGCATATTTTATTGCACTTATGTGTCTCCAACTGGTTGCCAAGAGTCTCAGCCCAGTGAGATACAGACTTGTGTTACGTTGCAATAGTCAGGCTTGGAAAAAAAATCCTGTGATTCTGAGTTGTACAAACTGAAAAATTGAGATGGGTTTGGAGCAAAGGAACAAGGAATAAAAGTGAAATTACTGAAGGTGACTTGATGAACCAAAAAGACAAGATGTGTCACTCCACTAAATGCTAAGCTAAGGTGAGGATGTTAACAGCTCCTCAGATATACAAATTGTGGCTATCCAATAGTGAGGTAACCAATGACAGAGGAGTCAAACTCGAATCGGTACACATGCCTGGATTAGCAACACACCCAAAACAGTGATTTTTTTGCTTTAAAATTAACTCAACAAACCCAAGCAAGAGTCAGTTGTTGAAAGACAAGTGAACAAATCCAAAGCTGTGTGTCGACGTTGTTTCACGGAGATTGGATTTGCAGCAGGCAACACGTCTAACTTGTTTACGCACTTGAAACGACATCATCTGAACGTGAACGTCTCTTCTACAAGCAAGAAAAGCAGCTTGTTGCAAAGACCAATAACAGCAGCATTTAAACAACCTTTATCAGGTAATTCAGATCGGTCCAGAGCAATAACACAAGCTGTAGGAGTTTTTATAGCTGTGGCTCTATGCCTGTATTCTGTTGTTGATGCGCCGGCATTAAAGTTATTGAGCCCCGCTACAACATCCCATCATGTCAACACTTGAGCCAAAAAGTTGTAGCAGCACTTCATGAAAAAGCTAAAACTGATATTGTCAACAAGCCTGGACCAGATTAAAGCCCTGTCCTGATGATGATGACTGAGAGATTCAACCACCTCATAACAACCATTCAAGAAGAGGTAATGGTATTGTATTATTATTGTTATTGCATTATTATGATCTAATTAACTTTTTAAATTTAAAATTATAATCTTATTAACTCAATTTGTTTTACCTCTTTGTGCTTTTGCAGTCTGAGGATGTCATTGAGTTCCTCTTCAGGGAAATCATTCACCAGATCACCTCCAGCTGAGAAGTCTGTGATGACTGAACTATGAACTTTTCCAGGGACAGGTGGGAACTGGCAAGTCCCTTTCGGAGCAGGTCCAAGAAGAGGTTCATGAGTACAGAGCTTCAGGGTGCCCTTCTATCTCTGTTGCTAGTGAGCAGTTTTCTCCACCGCTGGAGATATTCATGGTCAAGGTGCCTTTATTGTCATTCACATCACATGTGGTACATGAGGTGGGACAAAATTATGTGCACAGGATCACTTGTCATATTGTCACTGCAACTAGATATGTGCTTATGGCAGAAAATGTGGACAAGTTGGTCTTTTTGGCCAAAAACTTAAAACTTGATTAGTTAGATTGTAAACAGTCTGTTGCTGCTTATTGTTCTGGTTCTGACTGGTATTGTATTTAAGATTTTATTAGTTAGTATAGTTTATTTATTGGAAAGAGTGCCGTTTATTTAAAATATCATCCAAATGGGTCGCTTTCATTTATTTTTATACAAACGTATTGTTTACTTGGCATATTTTTAAAATAAACATTTTGTAAGTCTTTATTTTGGCCTTTTTTGAACAGAAAATTAACCGAACTGAGCCCTCGAAATTGAACCGAACCGAAATGTGATTTTAGCGTACCGTCACAGCCCTATTTTGCATGTTACAATCCTACAAACAAACAAACAAACAAATAAACCTTACTCTTATTTTGTGTGCCTTACCTGGTTGTCCTATAGGGCCTTGAGGTCCTGGAGGACCTGTAGGTCCTGGTAAACCAATACCAGGTAATCCGGGTTGCCCACGAGTGCCAGGTATACCAGGTGTACCAGGCTCACCTGAACAAGGACAAATACGAATGTGGCTGTCAAATAAGCACTCTGAGAGGGTTTGGTATCTTTGTAAAACTCAAATAGTTGCACAATCATTAAAAATACACACGTTTGTACAACGCACTGTACCTTTTGATCCTATAGTTCCGTCAAAACCAGGCCGTCCAGGTGCACCAGGATTTCCAGGGAAACCAGAGTCTCCCTTTGGTCCTGTGAAACCCTTAGGTCCAGGTTGTCCCGGTAAACCTGGTGGACCAGGAAGCCCAAATCCGGGTTCACCCTATCAAATATACCAAACGGTTCATTTTAACCAGTCAGGTAGAGAAGAATCAGAAGAGCATTTAATAGCTACAGTATATCCACAACAAAAACAACCACTAGCCGTCTTTTGTTCTGGGTTATAATAAACTTTTTGTCTAGACTAGGTACACTTAATATACTCACTTTGGGACCAGAAAAACCGGGCTGGCCGGGGAATCCATCTATACCTGGTCTTCCTAGTTTTCCAGGAGCTCCTGGCTGGCCAGCAATACCTGGGAATCCTGGCAAAAGATTAACAATGTCACGAGAATCCAAAAGGAGACCAGGAGATGTAAAGATTCATACAGAGAAGTAACAAGTAGATAAAGGGTAGGATAAAATGAGTAGTTTTTACCTTTAGCTCCTGGAGGACCTGGGAGCCCAATTCCTGATGTTCCTGGATCACCCTTTGGTCCTGGTAAACCTGGAAAACCAGGTTGACCAGGCTGACCTGGGGAACCTGATAACAGGCAGAGCATTATTGTAGTTATCCTTAACAGAATAAAGCTATTTACTCCACATGTGAGACTGTTTACCTGGTGCACCAGTCAGCCCAGGCTGACCATCCTGCCCACGGGGTCCTGGTTGACCTTTATCTGCTATCGTCAGTCCGGGTTCACCTTTAGAACCTACGCAAAGAATCAAACACTAAATGTTTCTTGGATCTCACAAATACAGCCATTAAGATATACAGTGGAGTTTTTTTTCTTACCTGGTACACCTTGAGTGCCAGGTCTCCCTGAGATGCCTTGAACACCTTTATCTCCTGATGGTCCTGGAAGTCCAAAGCCAGGGGGACCTGGGGGACCTCTGTCTCCAGGAATGCCAGGAAAACCTGGCTCACCAGTAAGCCCCCTTTCTCCTTTCAGCAACAAAGAGCCCTACAGGCCACATTTGTGACGTGAGTTATAATAATGACTGGGTACATTAAAGATGGGCAAGTATTTAAAAATAATTGGATACACATTTGGACATTTTATGGTACTATCCTTTTAAAAAGTGTTGTTTTGTTTGTTTTTCCCACTGCTTCCAATAGTAGCATGTTTGCCAATACGACTTTAAAATGTTTGCCATATGTCACAAGGCTTTTAATAGCTAGAGTGCATTTTTGTGGCACCATACATGCCTGGAACCATGACTGCACCTTACTGTACTTGCCAGAACACTTGACCCACTCGTCTACACTGATCCACCAGGGTATACATAAAGATCTTCGACTGCCGGAATGAACAGAGGCGTATGAAGTATGTGTGTATCTGCAATTTCTGTTCCATCTGACAGATTTACAAAAGCAGAACTTGTGGTAAAGAGACTGGATTCATTCCAAATCTTGACATTAACCATGTGGCCACGTTAGTTTTCTTGAAACAAAAATAGGAAACAGGCAACCGTCCTAAATCATAAAACAGTTGCTAACATTACAGCTCGTTAGGATGAACAGGATAAATGAATGTCCATGTCAGCGCAGTCTTCACTCAGATATGTTTTGGATTTATTGTTGTTCAGAATTCTGTTATAGCACCTTAGTTATGATCAGTGAACATTTAAAAGGTTTTCTAAAACCAGCAGCTTTGTCTTTACAATATCCATGTTTGTGCTGTGTGGGGGTGGAAGGGTGTAGGGGATAATATTGAAAAAATATCCCCAAAATTACAAATGATTTTCCAAGAGTACTTTGGCATGAAATGTCTATCTCTAATATGAATAATGAATGATAAAAGCCACCTACAGGCACTCCCTTGGGACCAGGAAGTCCAGGTTGTCCATCACGTCCAGGTTGACCATCCAGACCAGGCAGACCAGACGGTCCAGGGAAACCCGTGTCTCCCTTAACTCCTTTAAGACCGGAGACTGTGAGGGCTTCACCTGGGTCTCCCTTCTCTCCAGGGAGGCCTGGAGCACCTAAAGGACCAGGCTGGCCCTAGAAAGGAAATAATAAAAGTAACAAAGGATTTCAAACAAGTTTATTTGACTATCAACAAAACTTTACCTTGTATCTAAAAACGGCAACAACTAATAAGCATTAATATGAAAGAAATATGAAAGACTGTGAGTTTAAATATATAATTTGGTGTCTTTTACACCTAACCTAAAAACCAAACTGCTGTACATCGTTTGGGTCAACCAAATTATGAAAAGATGTAATTCACAGTGCAAACTGGTGTTTACCGTATCTTTTCTTTTTTTTTATAGGTTATCATTTGTCACTGAATTCACATCCAACAACATGGACGTTGAAGCATCGAAGTAGTAAAAATCTGTAGAATTGAGCATGCTAAAAGTGAAACTAAATGTAAAGGACTAAAAAGATATTTTTGATTTGCGTTAGAAGCTTATCGTTCTTTTTGTTGTTGGCAAAAATCCCTATTTAAACTATTTTCATAACTTTTTGATCAGATTAACTTTAAGGTTCTGATGAAGCATTATGCTTCTAAATATAGTAGACTGACAAACTATCGAGGTATATTCTAGAAGAAAGCAAGCATAAAAAAATAATATAAACACTAGGTTGTTTTCACACCCGATAGTCCGGGAGACTCAGTTCGATTGGGAATCAAAATTCAGAACATTTGTTTACATTTTCAGTCGGTGCGGTTCACATTCACACTGCACTGAGTCTATCGAGCCTACCTTCTTCTTTGTTGAGACGTTTCGTCTTTTTGCAAACTCAGCCTTAAAAGTAGCACCTTCTCAAAGTGGATCGACAAGTTTGCTGATGACAGCCAAAACTAGCTGTTCACATGCTAAAGAAGGAGCATCGGTCTTCCATTAGCTTTTACCTGAACAGCTAGTTCTGTCTGTCACCAGCAAACTGGTTGATCCACTATAAGACTGAGTTTGTTGCAGCGCCTCAGACTGAAGAAGTCTTTTGGATAAAAGACAAAATGAGAACCTGACTCAACCTTGATAGATTTATCGACCTTGATTATTGAGCGTGTATCGGGACATCAATGATGATACACGGTAACTTTGTACTGTTCTAAAAATTAGTTACCCACAAAGAGGATTGCTGAACCGAGTTAATTCTTCATGTTTTGAAAATGATACGGGTATGTTGCGCTCCACTTCACCATAGCCGAGTTCTGCTTCATCTTTTGATGTTCTCTTTATTTCTAAAAACACATCTGTGCAGGGCGTGGTCAGTTCTATCTGTATGTTTTGAGCTGACTGATCTGTGTGACCATTTCATGGAATAAAGGTTTGTAAGATCAGTCAGCCAGGTAGATAACGACAAACAAGGTTAAATTGTGTTATTTGGACCAGTTTGTTTAAGTGAGAAACATTTCATCTCCCATCTGGAAGACTTCATCAGTCTATGGCCTGTCAACCAGATTGGGGATGCACCGATCCACTTTTTTCACTTCCGATCCAATCCCGATACCGGTTACTTAGTATCGGACGATATCGATCTGGTACCGATCCGATACAGAAAAACTGTGCTGAATTAACAAAAATGGCTAAATGATGTCATCTGGACCCGTTTCTGAAACAGGTCCAGATGACATCATTTAGCCATTTTGTTGTCTCCCTGGATGATTGAGCTTACAAACCCAGTGCTGAATTAACTTAAAACATTTGTTTTATGTGCTGAATGACAAATTTATTGAAAACTCTGCACCATAACAGCACATTTAAATACACCAAGAGCTTCACAAGCTTGGCCAAACATTTAAAAACAACACAACATTAATATGTTCAGTCAGTTCGCTAGCACGTGACGTCACTCAGAGCACAAAGCATAGAATTGGAGTGAATAGATCTGCCCAGTCATGGATCGGTCACGTTGTCACAATAATCGATCCAGAAGTTTTTTTTGTTTTTTTCCCCAATATTGGCACAGATACCGATATTGGTATCGGATCGATGCATCTCTATACCAGATCTATTCCATAGATAGCCTTCACTGCTGTGTTTCAAGCCAACCTCCAGTTGGAATCTCAGAAATAGGCTTTCAACTAGGGATGGGGCCGATCCGATCCAGTATCGGCATCGGCCTCCGATACCAGCATAATTTACGCATCAGATTTTTCCGATCCACATGCGGATATTTCCGATCCATGATGCATGTTGGCTTCAAACTATGGAATGGATTTCCTGAACGACGGCGTGTCTCATGAACCCAGAGTAATAAGACCCGCCTCACATTCAGGAAATCCAGTTCATAGTTTGCAGCCAGCTACAACGTGAGGGCTGAGTTAGCACTGTGGCTAACAGCTAACAAACTTTTCATCGAAACATGTCCGCTGTGTGGAAGTATTTTACACTAGAAACACAGAACAAGACAGTAACGTGCAATGTCTGCAGAGCCATAGCAACACATTAAACCACGTTAAAGTTAGTTTTACGATGGACATTCGAGCTCCGTGTCTTCAGCGGGGCGCTGCTCTTTGCTCAACCCACAACAGGCGACTCGACCCCGGCCAGCCGCGTCCAATCTGCCCCGCTCAGTCTGCCCGTCTCTGAGGAGGGACAGACTGAGCGCGGCTGCCCCAAATCAGGCTGCTTGCTTCGGATTGAACAAGAAGTAGACGTCGCTGAAACCACGGAGCTCAAATGTTTACAGAGAAGTTGTTAAACTTCATCATAATTAATGACCAACCACTATCAGTTGTAGAAAACGAAGGATTTCACAGCTTGATACTTGCAGCCAAGATATAGTTTACCCTCCAGGAGATATTTATCAGTACAACAGTAATCATACAAAACATGATTTGAAAATTATATTAAAAACAAAAACAGCTACATAATAAAGTGATGTAAAATACTAAAAACAAGAACATGCCTGTTGGTTTATGCCATGAACTTAGCAGGTGTTTAAAGCCATTTAACATTTTATTTTATTTAATTCATTTATTCATTAATTTAAAAGAAACAAAATAAAAATAAAAATAAATCATCAAAAAGAAAAGATTGAATGAAAAGAGTGCAGAAAGAAGAAAAACAATTCTTATATCTGCCCCTTATTTAAAAAAATATAAAATAACTTTAAACAATCATTTAAATTAATCACTTTAATATCCACGTTAAAACTAGGAATAAAAAGAAACATGTTTTGTGTTAGCAGAATTTAATTCTAACTTTAAAACTTATCCAACTTTAATAGAACTTACCTCAAGTTGCCTTTTTGTACATGCATGTACAGATTTGTACAAATTGTACTTGAGAGGGGATTATTACAGCCTCATATAAAATCTATGATGATCATGATATCGGAACTGGATCGGTATCGGCCGATATTTAGATCTAGGTATCGGGATCGGATCGGAAGTAAAAAAAAGTGGATCGGTGCATCCCTACTTTCAACACTTGCAAACACGCCCTTCCAAAACAATCAGTCATCATATATACTGGTAACAATCAAATGTTTAAGGTCAGATGGTCAATTTGCTACTCACAGAAACAGCCTGAGAACACCAAGGCTGAAGTGGTTCAGACCCCCCCCCCCCCCCCCCAAATTATAAAACTCTTTCCTCTCTGATTATTAAAAGTTGTTTTAATCAAACCATCAGGGTAAACTAGTGTTCTTCAAGAGTAAACTGAACAAGCAGGTATAGAAAATGAATGAATTAGGTTTTCTTCTTCTACTTTTAAACCATTACAGACTTCAAAAACTGCCAAGTGCCACTACCTGCAGAAATAATAAAGTACTTACAGGAGGGCCGCCAAGACCGGGAGTTCCGGGGAATCCTTTTTCTCCCTTGATACCTTGTTGGCCAGGAGTTCCTGTTAAAAAAAGAACAGCAAAACAACATATACCAGTAAGTGTCTTTTCTAGTATCTTTACAGTTTTAATACCTGAATTAATTTCTGACAACTTAAACAACAGACAATCCAGTTCATCATGAACTCCTTAGATTAAACTAAATTCATTTAGGAGACGGAGAGAGGCTAACCACAAATCTGTAGGTTTGTGTTTTGACTATAAGTAACAAAAAATATTATTTATCCAATCAAGGCTGCAAAATACATGAAAAAAATTATTATTGCAATGTAAAAGTGCGAAATATCAATATTGTATCGCAATAAATTACAACTAGCAATCCGATGAACCCCACCATTACAACTGCCCACAGCTGATGTAGAAGAATGTAGCTGAAATGCTAAAGCAACACTAAAGAGTGCGGCGATAACAGTGAAAAAAATAAAGGAAGAGGAAAACAAGGGTGCATTGTGACTGATATCAGTATCGTAATATTCAACAATAACACAAGTGCACAATTTCAATATATATAATTCCAGAAGAGAAACCCAGACATCCCTCTCCCAAGCAACACTTTCCAGCTCCTCCTGGGGGACCCAAAGACATTCCCAGGCCAGAGAATATAAATGACCCCTCCAGCAAGTTCTGGGTCTGGAACAAGGCCTCCTACCAGTGGGATATGCCCATAGAATCCCCAAAAAGAGGCATCCTAATCCAGTGTTACCCCTACCATTATACAAGCAGGCCGCCCCGCCCCATCAACAGAACCGAGCGCCCCGCCTACTGACACCCCCCCCATTGACAGCTGTTGGTATTGATGTAGCGCAGGGGGCAATACAAACATGCTAGCAAAATGCTACTTACGTACCACTCCGCTTTGCTACTACCCCGTTGTTGACAATTACTGCAGCAATGTAGCGTTAAACACAGATGTGATCCTCCTGTTGAGGCGGGCAACACAAACATGACTCCTCCCCATCCTCATCCCCCCCCGGACACAAAAAATAAAATACAACGAGCGCACCGCCAAGGCAACTGATCTAGGGGAAACGCTGCTAATCAGATGATTGGACCACCTCTACCGACTCCTTTCGACATGAAGAAGCAGCAGCTCTACTCCAAGCTCTTCATTTTGCTCTTTATTCAGTCGCCTTATGAAAAAAAAAAAAACTCATTTTGTTGAGTGGTATCCAGGATCTCCTTCTTTTGGACATGATCCAAACCTCATGACCACAGGTGAGGGTTGGAACATTGACGGACCAGAACATCTAGAAGACTTGCCTTTCGACTCAACTCTCGTTTCACCATGACTGACTAAAGAAACACCCTCAGTGATAAATGCAACTAAAGTTGAATTATTTATAGAAAATTTTCGCATTTCTTTAAGTTGATTGAAAATCATTGATTCCATGATGATGAGAGTTTTCAAAGATGGTGCCAGCACCACAGAACCATAGCAGGCGCAAAGTGTAACATAGTGTGACTTAGATAAGGAGCATTACGCATAAAATGTCTGGCTTGAAAGAGTTTTGTTAAAGAGGACAATAGAAAATCAGTCAGTGCACATAAGACTTTGGACAGAGCCAGGGTCAAATGGTTCAGATCTGTAGATTTGAAGTCACTGAGATCCCATCAGTGCCATCACAGGAAATCAGAATGACTAAAGTTAAATTAATAAATTTATGTGTATTTTGTGGCAAGAATAAGACAGAAGTCACGTGGCTCGCTCTAACCAGGATATCCAGGTTGTCCTGGAGGTCCTTGTGGTCCGGGAACGGGATTGGTTCCTCCGAAGCAGTTCACACATGTCTCGCCCTTCTGCCCTGAAAGACCATGAGAACACTGGTGTCACTGAGAGACAATAAGTTATATATTTCTGATGAATATCTATGTTTGAGTTTTCATGACTCAATCTGCAGAATCATGTATCTTCTCACCTTTGTGCCCCTGCTCTCCTTGATAACCTCTTTCTCCCTGGATCCCAGGAGATCCTGGGACCCCAGGGATGCAGGATTGGCCTGTGGTGGAGAAACCCGGAGGTCCAGGGGGCCCTGGTGGACCAGCAGCCCCAGGAGTCCCTGGCCTTCCAGGAGTACCTGGCAAAGAAATGGAAGGAGCTCCAGGGTCTCCCTTTGGACCCTTATCTCCTGGGAAACCCGGAGGTCCAGGAGGACCACTCCCACCTATGCCTGGAAGTCCTGGTTCTCCTGGAGGTCCAGTAAAACCTGAAAAAAACAGGATGACAAAGTTCACAATTAAAACAGATAAAACATGCTTCTTTCCAGCTTTAATGTTTTTTGTGAGAAGTTTTTTTGTTTTTCTTAAAAATTAACTTATACACAGTGATGGACTGGAGACCTGTCTAACGTGTCCCCCGTCTCTCGTACAGTGATAGCTGGACATGGGCACCAGTGATCCCCATGACCCAAAAAGGAAGAAGCGGGTAAAGATAATGGATGTATGTATGGATGGATGGATGGATGAACTTATACTGTACATATTTTAAAACAATCCAAGATTAATTATTTAAGATTAAGATTTTTTTCCCCAAGATGTATATTGTCAGGTGGAACTAACGTTGCAATGCTTCGTTGTAGCTCAAACCAATTTTAGGGATGCACAAAACAACAAATCTACCTATTATTATATATAGCAAGGATTTTATTTGAGGATCTCTAAACTGAGTCGATTCATTGTGTTTTATTAATGTTAAGA
>NC_056498.1:20462332-20508620 GCF_014905685.2 Nematolebias whitei
TATATATATATATATATATATATATATATATATATTTGTATGATGAAAATTATAGGAAAGGTGCGTCTCCATTTAACTTTTTTTTTTCCTCCAACAACTCACGGTGTTCTCTCCGTGAAAAAGTCAGTTTCACATGTTTGTAGTTTGTCATACTCCATAATAATGCATTATAACAACGTAAACAAGAGTTTTGGGAGTTGTATATGCTACTTTAGTTTATAGTTGGACCCATATCGTGACCCAACTGTGCTGTGATAAATGTTGTGCATTTATGGATCAGATATCAAATATGATCAGTAAAGTTCTGCCTGTTCCCAAAACAAATGTTGCTTATCTGAATTCTGCTCCCCAGCTGGCCTTGACATGCCACCTTATCTCAATTCGCCTGGAGGCCCTGTAAATTTGATGCTCTGCCCCTTCCCCTCCCACCGAGGAAGTCTGTGGACCTATCAGAGGGACCCGGCTAAATAAACATTGTGTCATCATTTCAGAACTCTTGGATTCTCTCTGGCGCTGTCCTAGGTCAACCTCAGCAGCCCTCGAGAGTGTTTACGGATCTCACCAGAGGGAATTGACTGATTGTACCATTCTCATCAGAACTCCTACAGTATCTCTGGAGTGTCCTTGACATGATCACTGCTCTTGTCATTTCCCCTCCCCTGCAAAATGTCTGCGTCAATATATGCCTATGTGCGGGGTGTTTTTTTCAATCTCAGTCTCTCTCTCCTCGGCCAAGGAGTAAAGTTTTTTTTGCCTCCAAATCCTATACATGTGTCACTTTCATTAATTTTTTGTCTGTCTAAACAGGTCTCACTTGTAAATGAGTCTTCAAGGCTCAATGTGATTTATCTGTGTAAATAAAGGTTGAATGAACGAATAATTTACACTTTTTACATTGATTCTAATGATTTTGTTTGTCTAGTTTGCCTGTACATTTACCAATCATACAGGTATTTAATATTTAGGTACTTAAGCCACACAAAAGTCCATAAATTCTTATTTTAAAATATACCGACCTTTTATATAACTTTGTTATATTCACATAGGGTAATATTTCAAATAATATTAGCACAAATAACTTGTAATAAACATTAACAACTTAAAATAGCAACACATAAAAATAGTTTGAGAACCACTGAACTAAACACTTGGACAGTGTTTCATAGCTGCACAACGGGCAAAACTCATTAAAAAAACATAAAAAGTTGCTTTTTTTATTAGAATGTAATCTTTCTGAGATCAGAGCAGAATGGTGACTTGGCAACTTTAATCTGAGAAAAAACAAAACAATCAAAAAAATGACTGCATGTCTTATATAGTTGCATTTTGAGAACTGAAATGTAAACAAAATTGCCAAACCCTTTTGTACCAAACTATTAGTGCGTTTCACATTTACCTGGTGGTCCTCGTTCTCCTTTGAGTCCGGGAGATCCAGCTAAACCGGGCTCACCTTTAGGGCCGACACCACCTCCTGTTTGGGAACCGATTACCTGAAGGGACAAGATGATGAAAAACATAAATCCACAATACAAATATTAAACTAGCCTAATAACTATACAGTAGTCCCTCACTACTTCGCAGTTCAACTTTTGCGGACTCGCTCTTTCGTGGTTTTTCATAGTAAGATTCATACATACCACTCCTGGAGGGCCAGGGTACCCTCGGTCTCCTTTTAGTCCCTATGACAAAACAGAGCGATGAAGCATGATTTCAACACTTTTTGATCTGCCGTATAGAGTTAAGAAAATAATAAAATATTTGGAAGAACCGTACTCTTTCTCCATCCCTGCCTGGAGGGCCTGGCAGGCCTGGCTCTCCTTTAAGGCCCTGGTGGTTAAAAAGAGTTATAGATGTCAAAAGGACTGTTTAATTAAAAAAAAAATCACTGTCAAAAGCTTTGGAGTTTGTTGGTGGGACTCACATCGTTTCCAGGCAGACCCGGATCTCCATCTTTACCTGATTTTCCCTGTGAGAGGAAAAAAAAACAAACAGAACTTTAGGTTCAGATTTTTTTTACATTCTATCCATTTTCTTTTGCTTAGTCTTTAAATTCTTATGCTTTGTCAAGTTCATTTTTATTAAATCCTTTGATTTTGCTCCTTTTTCTGTGAACGATGTTCACAAAGCACTCTTCTCGTTGCACTTTACAAAACACTCAGGCCTAAATAATTTAGAACCATATTTCCTAAAAGCTGCAGCTGACTTTACAGCAAAACCATTAACGAACGTTTTTAATCTCAGTCTTACTCAAAATAACATCCATATTTGGGATACAGCTCATGTACAGGTCCTTCTCAAAAAATTAGCATATTGTGATAAAGGTCATTATTTTCCTTAATGTAATGATAAAAATGAAACTTTCATATATTTCAGATTCATTGCACACCAACTGAAATATTTCAGGTCTTTAATTGTTTTAATACTGATGATTATGGCATACAGCTCATGAAAACCCAAAATGACTGTCCCAAAAAATTAGCATATCATGAAAAGGTTCTCTAAACAAGCTATTAACCTAACCATCTGAATCAACGACGTAACTCTAAACACCTGCAAAAGATTCCTGAGGCTTTTAAAAACTCCCATCCTCGTTCATTACTCAATACTGCAATCATGGGTAAGACTGCCGACCTGACTGCTGTCCAGAAGGCCATCATTGACACCCTCAAGCAAGAGGGTAAGACACAGAAAGAAATTGCTGAACGAATAGGCTGTTCCCAGAGTGCTGTATCAAGGCACCTCAGTGGGAAGTCTGTGGGAAGGGAAAAGTGTGGCAGAAAACGCTGCACAACGAGAAGAGGTGACCGGACCCTGAGGAGGATTGTAGAGAAGGGCCGATTCCAGACCTTGGGGGACCTGCGGAAGCAGTGGACTGAGTCTGGAGTAGAAACATCCAGAGCCACCATGCACAGGCGTGTGCAGGAAATGGGCTACAGGTGCCGCATTCCCCAGGTCAAGCCACTTTTGAACCAGAAACAGCGGCAGAAGCACCTGACCTGGGCTACAGAGAAGCAGCACTGGACTGTTGCTCAGTGGTCCAAAGTACTTTTTTCAGATGAAAGCAAATTTTGCATGTCATTCGGAAATCAAGGTGCCAGAGTCCGGAGGAAGACTGGGGAGAAGGAAATGCCAAAATGCCAGAAGTCCAGTGTGAAGCACCCAGTCAGTAATGGTCTGGGGTGTCATGTCATCTGCTGGTGTTGGTCCACTGTGTTTTATCAAGGGCAGGGTCAATGCAGCTAGCTATCAGGAGATTTTGGAGCACTTCATGCTTCCATCTGCTGAAAAGCTTTATGGAGATGAAGATTTCATTTTTCAGCATGACCTGGCACCTGCTCACAGTGCCAAAACCACTGGTAAATGGTTTACTGACCATGGTATTACTGTGCTCAATTGGCCTGCCAACTCTCCTGACCTGAACCCCATAGAGAACCTGTGGGATATTGTGAAGAGAAAGTTGAGAGACACAAGACCCAACACTCTGGATGAGCTTAAGGCCGCTATCGAAGCATCCTGGGCCTCCATAACACCTCAGCAGTGCCACAGGCTGATTGCCTCCATGCCACGCCACATTGAAGCAGTCATTCATGCAAAAGGATTCCCGACCAAGTATTGAGTGCATAACTGAAAGTGATTATTTGAAGGTTGGCGTTTTTTGTATTAAAAACACTTGTCTTTCATTGGTGGGATGAAATATGCTAATTTTTTGGGACAGGCATGTTGGGTTTTCATGAGCTGTATGCCATAATCATCAGTATTAAAACAATTAAAAGACCTGAAATATTTCAGTTGGTGTGCAATGAATCTGAAATATATGAAAGTTTCATTTTTATCATTACATTATGGAAAAACATGACCTTTATCACAATATGCTAATTTTCTTAGAAGGACCTGTATTGCATTTGTTAAAAAGAGGGAACCCTACCGCTCTTGACAATTACATACCCATTTCCAATTTATCTGCTTTGTCAAAGGTTCTTGAAGGCTTGGTAACTAATCAAATAAAATACTTTCTAAGAGATAATAAAATTCTCTCCTCATGCCAATTTGGCTTTAGAAAATAACATAGCACCATGACAGCATCATTAAAAGCTGTTAATGATGCAATGTTTCCCCTACTGTTATACAAGGGGAAAACTGCCAGCACTGACGTAGCGCTAAGCTAGCAGTGCACAATACAGACGTGTTGGCTAAAAAGTTACGGATGTAACAATCCATTTCTCTCACGCCTACCCTCCCAGCCACGGTCGACAAAAATCCCCGAGTGACCTAGTGGAAACACTGTGATGCAACTGAATCTTAAGATCCAAAAAAATGAGCCACTTCTACAAAGGCTGCTCACTGTAAAATTATCAGAGCAGGCTTTGAAAATTACCTCGCTGAAAGGACTCAACAACTTAAATATGACAGTATGCTGTCTAATGAAACATGCCACATTAGGGGTCCCCCAAGGTTGTGTTTTTGGCCCACTTCTGTTCACTATTAATATGAATAATTTAGGTCAAATGTTTCAAATGTGCAGTTTCATATCTTTGCTGATGATGATGTCCTTAACTGCTGTGGTTCTACCCTTGCTCAATATCTTGCGTATCTGCAGTCTGATTTTGAACTTCTGTTGACAGATGTGTACATCAAGTAAAGCTACTAAATTGAGGTTAAACAATTTGGTCAGTTGGGGACAGTTTGTGGTTGTCATGAGCTTTTCTGCATGAAATCGGCTACAGAATTTAAGATTAAGAAATTGAATGAATGGCAGCTGGACTTCTTGTGATTCTTGAAGATATCCTGATGCATGCTCAATTATGCTCATAATAGGTTCATCTTTCGGATGAAAGACAAAACGTATCTACATTTTTTTGCTTTGTTTTGTTTTTCTGAATGTCTAGAGGACCAGACTGAACTTTTTTGGATTCTTGAAGATGTTTTCATTGCCAGTCTAAGGAGATTTCTCTGTTCTAATCAGAAAGGATGGCGGTGAATCATCACCAACATAAATTATATCCATGAATCTTAGCTTCACCTGTCATAAAGAAGAAACAGCGCAACAAAGTCAACAAATTAAGTACTTACTCGTTTGCCAATATCTCCTGGCTCTCCCTTCTCCCCTTTCTGTCCACCAGAAGAACCCTACAGCACAGAGATACTCGGTTGGTTGAAATGGTTTGGTTTCACAGAATGTACCATGGTTTCCTTATGTCACTTACAGGTGGGCCTGGAAAGCCAGGATCACCTGGAGGGCCAGAAGGTCCTTGGTCACCCTTTAGAGAAATAAAGCAAAAGAATGAACAGAACTCAGCACTTTCCTGATATTTAAATGAGTTTTGACTTTTTGTTTTAAAATACTCCTTTGATTGAAAACCCTTCCAGAAGTTTTTCTTCAAAGCTGTCATACAGGCCTGATGTCAGATAATATCAGATATTTGCCTCTTGTTGCAAAAAAAGTGTTGGTAGAAAATGGTGTCAGTGCTCTCTGCTGCTGTCATGATGTGAATTGGATGGTAATAACTCAAGTATAAACAGTAGAACCATTTTAAATGTAGAATCATATCACATATGGAACCGTGCAGTATGGAGTTTTGTTAGTTTCATTTACAAAATAGAGAAGCTGAATTTGTACTTTAAACAAGCAAACAGCAACAACAGGAAGGAATCAGATGAGGTGACAAGGACCAACTAGTCATCCTGGGGTTGTGGGTTGTCTCTGTGGGTGTGAAGATGGCTGGTCAAGCCAATTTGTGTTCAGAATGATCTGTAGCAGAACAGAGAATGTTGGCTGCTGATGGGGGGCTGTTTGTGCTGGTTCTCTTCGCCTGTCTGTGCTGCTCAGCTGCAGCCGTCATAGTATTTTGCACCCTTGTGAACAGATGTTTGCCATTTCCCTCTGCCTTGTGTTGTCTGCTCCTAGGTATCAATGCAGATGCTGAAGGCCTTCAGTGAGTGTGTTTTAAAAGCGCTTTTTCTGGCCTCCTCAGGAGTCTCCAGTATAGTCTGGCATGCAAGCTACAGTACATGCCCTGCCCAGCCAAGATGTGATTGCATGTGGATTGTGTAGAAACTGGGTATGCTACCACGTTTGAGGATCTGGGATCTTGTTTTGACATTTAATGCCAAGCAGTTTTCAGAGGCAAATGGTGTGAAAGTGGTTCAGCTTCTGTGCATGACATTGGTAGATGCATATAAAAATACAAACACAGAAGATTCTGCTTCATTTGGTGACTTGTTCCAAAATACGCTAGTATTTATGTACCTGCGCGATAAACCTTTTAACTTTTTTTTAGGCTTGTTCCATGAAATTGTAAAAGGACTCTACCTTTTCCCCTCGTTGAATCTCTGACACAGGTGGTCTGATCTGTTCTCCTCGTCCTACTTGTCCTGGAGGCCCAGGAGGTCCCGGCAAGCCTGGATCACCCTGTCAAATAACGATGAAAGTTTAAACAGACAGGCGAGGAATTTAGTTATATATTTTTGGGTGATTTTGAAAAAAAAATAAAAATCTAGTTGCATTTTACTTTTTCTCCTTTTTGTCCTTCAAAGTTCAAACCCATGTTTCCCTGTTGAGATCAAATGGAGAAAAGTTGGACCACCACATCACAGTGGATGATATTGCACATCTAGACATTTTACATACTTTTGTTCTGGTTTAGCTATATTTTTTATGAGCTGATTAATTTTACCTTAGGTCCAGGCAGACCAGGAGGACCTGGACGACCCTGAAAAAATACAAATTTACCTTAATAACTTCAATCCAACATGGTTAATATGTTTGTACCTTAAATGACTGTTTGTTACCTCATATCCTCTGGGTCCTGGAGGGCCGAGTGGACCTTGTAAACCGGGGGGCCCAGAAGGACCCTATTAGAAGAGGAGGAAAAAAAACGTTGAGTGTTTATAACGGATGTATGCGTTTCTTTGTTCAGTTTAGCTTCATTTTCCCAGCTATGAGTGTCTCTGTAAACAAATAAAATAAGGCCATATAATAATAATCCAGGTGGCAGGATCCACCTTGTCCTCTCTGAATGTTGCCAATGGGGTGCCCCAAGGTTCAGTCTTAGGACCAGTTTTATTTTTTGTATTCAAATCAATGATCTGTGTAATAATTTGTCATGTGTCCTTCTATTTTATGCAGATGACACCATTGTTTATTGCAGTTCATCTTCACTCATTCAGACTTTATAGGTTTTACAGGATGATTTTAATATTGTTCAGCCACATCTGCAAAAACTTGTACTGGTTTTAAAAGCAAACAAAACTAGGACCACTATATTTTAAAATAAATATCAAATATCTGATTAATTTTAACTTCACAAAATAAAACCAGACTGGACTTGTTTCAAATTACAAATATGTGGGTTTTCTCCTTGGTTGTGAGCAATCATTTTAGTTCAATTCAATGCATTTCAGTTTATTTATATAGCACCAAGTCACAACAGAAGTTATCTCAGGGCACTGAACAGAAACATTCATATATAAAAATAATTTCACAGACACATTCATATAGACATGTAAAAAGTAAGTTAACACTATTTATCTGAGGAGCAGACTGCTTTGAATTTAACTCCATTGCAGACTCATCTTGAGCAAGCATGAAGGTGACAGTGGAAAGGAAAAACTCCTTCATGAGGAAGAAATCATTAGCAGAACCAGGCTCAGGACAAGCGGCCATCTGCTTCAACCAGCTGGGTTTGAGAGGAACAGGAAGGAGGAACAGATACACAATGGCAGGTCGAGAATCACATGTTAAGATATAAATAATATCAAATGAAAACTATTCAATTGTAACAAATCATTTAAGGAAATGAGGTCAATTTGTCCTCCAGTAGTCTAAGCCTATAGCAGCAAAACAAGCCAACCCTAACTATAGGATTTATCAAAAAGGAAAGTCTTAAGCCCAGTCTTAAAACTGGACAATGTTCCAGCCTTACAGACACAAACTGGAAGTTGGTTCCACAAGAGAGGAGCCTGATAACTGAAAGATCTTCCTCCCATTCTGCTTTTGGAAACTCTAGGAACCACAAGTAAACCTGCAGTCTGAGAGTGAAGTGCTCGGTTAGGAAAATATAGAACAGTAAGATCAGTAATATAAGATGGAGCTAGGTTGTTGAGAGCTTTGTAGGTTAGAAGTAGGATTTTGAATTCAGTTCTGGATTTGACAATTTAAAGCTTACATTGCTAGTTTAGCACAAACTCATACTGAAGCCGAGTTTTTATTACACTCAGAGTTAGGAACATCTTAGTATCAGCTGCCTTTATGTCTTTACTCATCTATGGTGGTATGCTGTAAATGAGTGTCCTCAGTCCTTAGACAATGTTCACCACAGTGTCCTGAGGTTAGTCTGTTTTTAGCTGCCTCACTCATCAGTGTGAGCTCCATATCCAGCTGGTCTTCTCTTGTGGCATGCAGGTATACATGTGGATTACTCTAATCTACAAGGCCCTACTGGGTTAAGTTCTATTTTATTTGAACTTTCCTACAAACAGCCACAGTTCCTTCCGCTCTATCACATGCATCCTTCTGTCGGTTCCTTGTGTCAAAACTGAATTAGGTAAAGGGGTGTTCTGCTTTGCTGCCTCCTCCCTACAGATTGATCTCAAACTGCCAGAGTTAATTTATTTTAGTCTTTTGTTCAGTTCAGAAAGATAGTGTTAGTGAGAGCTTTGAACATTGTCCATGTTTCAACCATTGTTGTTCCATTTTGTTGTCTTGTTTTAAGCCACTGTTAAAATTGTTATCCCCTGCACTTTAACTTAAACCGTATTTGTGGGTAAAATATTTGTGTTTTATTCAATAGTGTCATTTGTTTTCGATTATTGTTTTATGATGTGTGCTGTCGACCTCCTGACCATGGCACTCTGAAAAAAATATGTCAGTCTCAACCCGTCATTCTCTGGTAAAATAAAGGTAATGAATGAATGAATATCAACAAATAGGGTTTTGATTTAGACAGTCGCTTGTTTATATTACTGGTACTTAATTTTATTATGAAGCAATTAAAATGCATTTATGATAAATTTGTGTATTAATCAGGGCTGAGGTAACTTGGTTTGGCGTGCGAGTTCACTTGCTGTGGTGACCCCTGAGGGACGGAGCAGCCGAAAGAAGAAACATAACACTTGTGATACATTAGAACTTTTAAATACTTTGCATCTTTACAAAAAGATAAAATTAGTTCACAAAAGTTCAAATGGGATCAGTGAATCGGTCACTCACAGGGGCTCCCGGTAATCCAGGCAGTCCCACGGCTCCTTTAGTTCCGAAACGAATGGAGGAAATCACATCACCTGGGTCGCCCTGAGGAGGAGAAAACAGAGCGTGACGACAGCATCCCAACACTGGGGGTATAACGAGCCGAGACACCGGTCATTGCTGTAGGATGGGTGAAAAATATTCAGTTCATACTAGTAGTCAGGTTGGAAACAATTTCGCGTCAGCTTCTAAGAAATCTTTTTTTGGTAGGACACAGAGTAAAAACGATTGCCATGTGAGCTTTTGTGCAAAAATGACTACAACAAAAACGGGTTTACCTTATAAATGTCTAATAAGTCTGGGGTATTTAAGCCCTTTATGTAGAAAAATTAGATATAACGTCTAAAAATGAAACATGAACAGAATAAAGCCCATCTTAGGAAATGCTAATGCTACTGCTAACTGCTAAACAACCACCACAGGTGCTTTTAATTGATGCCTCCGGTCAGGAGGGAAGTTAGGAAGTCATTGAACGCTGTGTGGATAAAATTTAAATTAGAGCGGTCTAAACAAAACTAAACAATTATAACGATAAGTCATTTGATGTTCTGTTGTGAAAAAAGACAAAAGTTCAGCGTTGAGCTTCCAGTTTCCTCAGAACTGTCTGGAAACAGGAGAAACGAGGACACCTGCTGATTGGTCCTTTAAAAGCAGGAACTGTTACCAAAAGGAGCTAAAATTTAAAAACTTTGTCCGAGCCACAGGACACTTTCAGCTGATACATTAACTCAAGTCAGATACCTGATATATTTTCTTGGTTGCTGGTTCAATCTGTCTCATTTGACACTCTGTTACTCTTTCCACATCAGAATCAATAATGATAGAATGATCCAGCTGTCTTTCTGGCTTCAAAGTTAGCCAACTGGCAAGAGAAGTCTAGACTAAATTATGTATTTATTTATTTTTTTATTAAAAATGAGAAGAGATACAATATTTTACATTTAAATGATCATCTTGGGGGGACCAGATTTGGCCCGTGGCTCTTGAGTATGTGGTTTAAAAAGGTTAAGTCATCTTCTGAAGACAGTTAGCCAAATGTTTGTTCTCATTAGCTCAATAAATAAAGCTCCTAATTCAGACCGTAAAGGAGATTATTTTCTCTTTGATTTTAATTGTTTTAACAAGCCCAGTTAAATGAAAGTGTGTTGGTTTGTAACTACTTTGTTTTGCGCTTACCTTTTCTCCTGGAAGACCAGGTGGACCCTATGAAGGAAAAGGAGATTAAAGACGAGTTCAATGAAGCAACATTGAAGAAGACACTAAAGATCTGGTGTGGTGGTTGGATTCACACAGTGTTGCCAGGTGTACGATAACTATCGTATTTGTACGACAATGTTGCCTTCTGTACGATGTACGATCAATAATCCCAAAAAAGGCCAAATATACGATAATTTGACCATTCCGTGAATGTGTGGTTGTAATCGGTTGTCATCAGCCTGTCGCAACTGTTTGTCGGAGTTTTTTGTGAACCCTGAATGCATCTGTGTCCACAAACAGGTGCACGATTGTCTGGAAATTCCAGCCAATCGTGCTTCTCTAAATGTGACCTACGAGTGACGTGCATGCGCGTAGCCAGGGGGGGTTCGGGGGGTTCGAACGAACCGCCCACTTTGCCAATGAAGTCCCACCTACAACTCCCGCGAGATATAGAACTGCGAGGTGAAGTAATTTCATTCATAAAAAACAATGTCTAACAAAGCAAAGTAAAAAGATGAGTTATTTTTGCAATTGAAGTAATGTTATTATTTGCGGGCTTAGTTTGCATTTATGTTGTTAGAGTTAAGGAGTGGTACTGTGCCTTTAAGAGGATGACGTCTTTCATTCTTCTTCGGTGTTTTTTTTTTTTTTGTGTGTATGTTCGGGCGGGACTCGGGAGTACCGAAGTGTTCGTTCGTGTCTGGGATGAGTTCTGAATAGAAGACTGGACACACACGCTATTCCCCTCTCAGTGTGTTGCTCTTTCTCCACTCACAACCGCCTATTTGGTAACACAGATTTACCTCACACAGCAGTGTTTTAACTAGCTAGCTAATTAGCTTGTTTACACATTTGAAGTTATGTGTACCACCGCCAATGAACCAATCAGAGTAGTCCTACAGGTCCACTTTTTCTTCAAACGAACCGCCCCTCATAAAATCCTGGCTACGCCTATGACGTGTATGCGCTTGCCTCAGAACAACGACCGTGATTGGCTGAATAGTCCACTGCGCCCGCCCCATGAGTGAGGAAAAGAAAAGAAGAAGAAGAAGCAGAGTCGGTCTGAAAGCAGGCCATCACTACTATAGTGCATCAATAGATTTGTTATTTTGGTTATGACGGGTGTACGATAATTTCCCTCAAAATATGATAATTTTATGTCTCTAGTACGATAATCCTACATTTCTCACCTGGCAACACTGGATTCACAGCACATCAAAAGAGAGCGGTCAGTTTCAGCTCTCACATAACTCCTTACTTGGTGCTACTTATGAGGAGCCTTTGGGGAGCTGAAAGAGACAGATCTTTTTGGAGAACTGACCCAAAAGGTTCAGATCCCCCCCCCCAAAAAAGTAGAAATCCCGACACTAATCTGGTTTAGTCTGATCTGGCGCGAGTTGCAGGGCCTCGAGCAATCGTGTCAGGAATTTTGACAAATACCATTATTATCATTATTGTTGCAAAAAAAGCAAATTGTGTCCAAGAATTTGTGCAAACCTGTTAGGCGTGACTGCCAGTGAAAATTACCGTACTTGCTGCCGTGCACATCGCACCCGTATATCCATTATACGTCACCGCTGACCACCCGGAAACGTGGACAAGTGTTGAGCCAAAAATCGATTGGCTGCCAAATGGTGGCTGCGGGAGCGTGCGCGGGAGGACTTTAACAAGAATTTAACAAGATTAACGCCTAAAAACAATTATTTGTTTGCTCGACATTATAGTAAATGTGTGTCTCAGTCTAATTTTTCCTTAATAAATGCTCTTTGATGGTCAAATCAGCTGCATTTCACCTGGGCATCACAGTAAAATGCAGCTGATTTAACGTTTGCTCCAGGAGTTCCTGGGCGAGACGAAGGTGGCTTTGTATGGCAAGCCAAGTATCTCATTAATAGCCACTTTTACCTATTAATGAACCACTTGGCTTGCCATATCCCTCGAGGGCCCTCTAGTGGCTGAAAATGTTAGTGTTTAATATTTTCCATGTCAGAATGAATGAAGTCATCAGTTCTCAGACAAATATTGGTTTATAAATATGGGGGGGGGAAAAACGTATATCAATCGCTTTGCCGTATAAGTTGCAGGACTTGCAAATTTATGCAAAAAGGTTCGACTTATACAGCGAAAAATACGGTAGCTTATTTTCTCAAACTTTTGTGTCCAGTAGCCACAGTCCAATGAAATTCTGCCTTATAGAAAGGATCTTTAGCACATATTGTATTTTCTCTATTGATACGTTAAACTGTCACTACTTCGTTCTGTTGAAAAGTTCCTGGCTCACCGGTAGACCTTGCTGTCCAGGGATTCCTGAAACTCCTGGAAAACCCAGTTCACCCTGAAGAAGAAGAAGTATAAATTAAGGTTTGTTTTATTGTTAGAATGTAACAAATTTATTAAACTTTGTTAAATTCTTTAATGAAATGTCTGTAATTAGTCTGTATCACTTAAAAAATAAAATCAAATGTGTTTGAAGAAGCAGGTAAAAGATAATGGATGGATGGTGTTTCTTTTATTCCTCGTGTTTTTTTATTTTATTTAAAGATTTTAATTTTTTTTGAGGAGTTACCTTGGTCCCGTTGCAACCCGGCACTCCCCTCGGGCCTGGAGGGCCGTCCTGTCCTGGTAGACCCTAACAGGAAGAAAACACAAAGTTAAATTATAAACGCTGGGTACTTTCTACAAAAAGTCCGTTGATGAACAAAAAAAACGAGATAATTGAAAACTCACAGGTTGTCCTGGCATCCCAGGAAATCCTGGTAATCCAGGAGGACCCTATTAGAAAGAAAGAACAAAAGATGAGCATTTTAAAGTTTTATTTTAAAATCACAAACATCAACTTCCTGCTTCCTCATATTTGAGGAAAGGTGAAATGATGACACGTGCTGTCCACAGAAGGTATTACAACTCAAGGTCATTCAGCGAGGACAGTAATTTCTATAAAAGTAATCTGACAAACCAATAAAGATACAACTAAACTAATTGTTGAACACATATACTGAATGTAGGCTTTAATAGAAACATTTTTTTAAAATGGTCATTTGTTTATATTCCTTGGTGAAAAAGACAAAGACAATATGGATGCAGTTAGAGAGGACATGGAGGTGGATGACTTGCTGTGGAGACCCCTCAAGAGGGAAAAGCCAGAACAACAAGAAGTTTTTTTCCTCTGTATATATTTTACTGCCTGAGATGAGATGTTTTAGGGGCAAAATTCCTTTACATGAAAATTATAAATACTTACTCTTATTCCCTTTGAACCAATTAATCCTTGAAGTCCATCACTTCCCTGGAAGACAGAAAAACACCAAGAACAGACGACATTAGTAACCTGTTCTTTGACTAATGATCCCTGTGCAAATAACAAAAAGGACCAAAGAGCAGTAAGGTAATTTAATTCACAGATCTGCTAACGTTTCCATTTAGCTTGTGAAAAATAAAAACTGTTAATGCGGGGTGATTTCACATTCAAATCAACTTCCCTCCACTCCCTCCTGTGGGTTCATTGTTAATCTGAAGAGGGTGGACGAAGTGCAACTCGAACATGATTTCAGTTCCAGTTTACAGTTCAAGTTGATTAAGCTCCTTGAATCTTGAGCCAAACGTCTTCAGTTAACAAGAAAAGAAGTCCAGGGGTTTTGTTTTAAAACTCAGGATTTAAGGGACGTCAAACCTTCTATGTCTTTTTTTTTTAATGCATCTTATTCTGTATGCAACCAAATCTCTGACGTGTTGTCAAACATGCTCAAATGTCCTTTGTATAAAATCTGAATCTCCGTTTCAACATTTAAAACACTACAATCTAGATTTACAAAGAAGTGACAGTCAGTGGTTGGATTACGTTTCTTGGATGACACAAATACTTTGTGGAGTCTCCTTCTATTTTCCTAAAGTTCAGATACTGAACTCAGGTCTAAAGTAATCAGTGATGCTAAACCAAGGCCTGAGTGAGAACCTCTGGATGCAGCCTGATTATAAAACACTGCACAGTCCCCTTGTGAGACCAGAATATAAGGTCTTCTCCTGCGTCCTTGTTTCTCTACACTAACACCACTTTATGAGCCTAAGTACCTGGGATGAAAATTTACTCAAGAGTGGATGGTCGTGGAACAACAAACCATCTACGGGTATATAAAAAGTTTTTCTTTATTTAGATATATGACTGCTTGTGATACAGCTAAAGCTGATTAAAGTTGTTGTTTTACCTTCTGACAATTTAGTTTGCCTACCAACATTACCAAGTTCCTCATTGTCAGAGGAACTTTTGTCACAACAATTATTAATCACAAAAATAACAGCAAAGCTCTAACAACGTAAACTACGAAGGAGGATTATGGCCACGGTTAATTTTTTTTTTTCCATAACTCTGAGGGAAAAAAAAAAATTAGAATTCTGAGATTAAAGTCAGAATTTGATAAATATATTTGAGAAAAAAAAATTCATCAGAAAAAAGTCAATATTCTGAGTTTAAAGTCAGAATTTGAGAAATATATGGCATTTGAGAAAGAAAGAAATCATGAGACTTGTCTCAAAATTTTGACTTTAATCTCAGAATTCTGAGAAAAAAGTAAGAATTCTGAGATTAAAGTCAGAATTTGATAAATACATTTGAGAAAAAAAATCATGAGAAAAAAGTCAATATTCTGAGTTTAAAGTCAGAATTTGAGAAATATATGGTATTTGAGAAAAAAAAATCATGAGACTTGTCTCAGAATTCTGACTTTAATCTCAGAATACTGACTCTTTTATTTTCCGAATTAAGGGAAAAACAATTGCACCATGGCCTAAATCCTCTTCCGTAGTAAACACTGAAAAATAAATAAATAAATAAAATAGCAACATTAACTAGTTGTCTAACTGGAAAAAGATAGATAAAATATATCAACAATATACTCATGAGTCTTTGCTTTGAATGGAAAAACTTAATTTTCTAGCTTCTTGTAGCAGCTAGCTGTGCTACAATGCTAGTGTTAGCATGTACAAAAGACTTGAGCAAAGATTTGGTTTCAGTTGTGTAAATTTTACTTTGGTTCTCCTCTATAAGAATGCTATTGCTAACAGTGTCTCTTGTTAGCATCTCCACTTCCAAAAAGAAAAAGAAAGAAAGAAAGAAAAAATGTACATGTAGCATACTCCTGCTAACAGCTCTTTTTTTGCTAAAAAAAAAAACCCCAACAACAGTTCTTCTTCTCTTATTTAGCTGTAGTGTAATTTTAAATCTAAAGTATTTCTGGATGAGGGCAAATTAACTTTTGAGGGAGAATAATATCCAGAGATATGTGACCAAAACTTTTGTCATTAAAAAGACAATAAAAACACATCGCCTGGCAATGTCTTGCTGAAGAGATTTGCTTTTCTGCTACGAATAAAACTTGAGCTAAAATTGTAAAGTTGAACTTGTCAATTCTTCCGTGCTGTGGTGACCTCGGCACGATGGAGCAGCCAAAGAAAAGGAGGATTGTAAAGCCAATCTGTGTTGTTACAGTAAACTTTGGCTTTGTTTTTAAATATTTTAAATGTATTTATATGCACATTTATACTTCCGACAAACTGTACTTACCTTCTCTCCTCTGGGTCCGATGGGTCCTTCAGGTCCAGGGAACCCTGGGACGCCCGGCTGTCCGGTGAGACCTGGTAATCCTCTCTCACCCTGCAAGTCCCAACACAAAGCCATAGAACAAATTAACTTTAGCTTTAAATGATTGTTACGTGTATTTATTATTTCAGCTGAAATCTAAATGGAAATTTCTCAAACTAAATAGTGATGTAAACATTTTCTCTAAACAAGGTCCGTTTGTTGGTTTTTAAAAGGTATTGCTGCTTTGGACTGGGTAAACTTAGACTGGACTTTATACCAAAATTAAGTACAGAGTATGTGAAGGATTGATGTTTTGTATCAAAACCATGACATATTGTTCTCTGAAGGTTGTAAAAATAAACTGATTTTTATTTATTTTTTTAATGGGGTAAAAATCACATTAGTACCAGTTGCACTCTTTTGGGCTGTAATTACCGGAAAGATGAAATCGTCTCTGAACTTTCAAATCTGGGACTCTTAAGACCTGCCGGACTTTTTTGTTACTAGTTGACATGTTTGATAAAGATTCGGACACGGTCAGGAAAAATCTGAAGTCTTTGGTCAAGAATAAACATGAGAACAGTTTTGCAATTTTAAATAATACACTGGATCAGAGAAAATATCCCAGTTAAACAATATTCTGTTGATACAAGCTGTTTGGTTCAGAACGTTCACTTTAAAATAAAGTATTCAACTGCAGTACAAATTCAGGTAGAAGTTGTTTAGGGGGTATTTTGCACAAACTTTGGTCATGACACTAGTTCCCATGCTACTAATTCATTTAACAATACTTTGAACAAAGAAAAACCATTATAATCCCATGTTTTAGATCCAAATATTTGGTGTGTCAAGTAGCAAATACCAACTAATACTTGGGTATTTTACACAATTACTGTACTTGCTTGTGTAAGAAGCATATATGGTAAAAATAAATAAGAGTACAGCATATTGCACATTATACGCCTGTCAACAAACTATTATACAGCAATCTAAATCAGTGGCTCGTACAAGGAAAGACCTTTATAACACTGAGTGGGAACATTGTCACCTTGATGTGTGACCTTGAAGCTGGGGTGATGAACAGTGTATTCTTCACACCGTCTAAAGATGATGCTTGTGTGTATGAAGTTTCATTAAATTATCTTGAGTGGATCAGAAGTCATGAGCCAGACAAGAGAACGTTTATGTCCAAACATACGTGCATAAATACTCTATACCATAATAACCTGATGTATGCTTAATAATCCAGGTAGAAAAATCTAACAAAGTCAAGTCAGGTCTTCTGGACGGATTCTTCTTGTTGAAACGTTTCTTCTTTTATCCAAAGGACTTCTTCAGTCTGAGGAGCTGCAACAAACTCAGTCTTATAAATAGCACCTGCTCATGGTGGATCAAGCAGTTTGCTGGTGACAACCAAAACTAGCGGTTCACATACAAAACAGCTTAACAACTGATCGTTAGTGCCCTGACGACCACTTGCTATTCACAGAGGGCTGAGCGATACTAGCAATAACAGCATTGTAAGAGGGGGACAACTGGACACGGAGGCCTTCGCCCCGTTTAATGATGGATGGTTTCTCTTCACAAAGATGGCCTCCTTCACTCCTCTCGCAAACCAACGTTCCGCTCTAATAAGGATGTGAACATCTTCATCCCTGAAAGAGTGACCGCTGGCTTGTCTGCAGTGTGGCTTGTCTCGAGTGTTATTGCTAGTATCACTCAGCCCTCTGTGAATAGCAAGCAGGCATCGGGGCACTAACGATCGGTCGTTAGGCTGATGGTCCTACTTCATCATGTGAACAGCTAGTTTTGGCTGTCAGCAGCAAACTACTTCCACTATGAGAAGGTGCCATTTATAAGACTGAGTTTATTGCAGCCCTTCAGACTGAAGAAGTCTTTTGGATAAAAGAGGAAATGTTTCAACAAGAAAAATCTGTCCAGAGGACCTGATTTAACAAAGTTTGATATACCGGAATCATACATCGTACGTTCGACGGGCGTATCAAAATGAGGTATTTTTTCCAATGTTCATTAAATCAATCATAAGTAAAGAAAACATTTTATATTTAATGTTAAACAGCTCAAGTGTTTCCCCTCTAGTAAGGTTTTATTTAAGATATAGTTTTAATCCGGCTTACAGAGTGAGCCTAGCTCTGGTGTGGTAGTAGCTGAGAGTCATCCTCAACACATATTTAGAGTACTAACAGGAGTGGTGGTAGATCTTTGTTTAAGATTTTGGCATTAACTGTTGGGATCAAATATGTCTGCAGTGATGTTTACAGAAAGTTTTTAAAGGGGGGAGCCACGGGGGGGGGGGGGCTCACTGAAAATCCTGGGGTGGCACTCCAAAAACAAAAGTCCTACAGGAATTTCAGAAATTCTATTATGTGGTTGTTGGTAAACGTTAATTTTAAAATCTTGGCAATTTGTAAGTGAAGGAGATCAAAGTAGCTCAGTTTTTTATTTTTTTTTATTTTACAGATAACAGTGATTCTGTGTCACTGTGTCAGCAGTCCAGTTTTAACGTGTTACGCATCTTTACTTATACATCCTTACATGAGACTTTTTGTACATTTCCATGAAGAAGTCCAATTTACGTCTTTATTTGAAGGACTACAGTGAACTAAACATTTTCTAGTAAAAAGCCTTTTCAAATTAAACACTGGCACTTTCTCAATTCATTTTAAAAACATTTGGTATTTGCTTGTTGCTGTGTACTTTTGTGAACAAATATGGATTACGGACAACAAACACAACCCATGTACATGAATTATGTCCATTTAATACAGCATTATTACAAACTAGTCCTTTTTATTGATTTTACAGGCCGTAAATTTATATATATATTTATATGTGTGTGTCCACAAAAAATTTGATTTATGGCTTTAGCCCTTGAGAGAAGCAGCCAATGTTTTTATTCAGTGGGACTCGACTTTAAGTTTTCATTTTAAATAAAATATATGTTTTTTTTAAACTCCTACTTGCTTTAAAACATTTTTTGTAACGTTTATCAGGTTTAATAATCCAGAACAGCCAGAGTAAATTAAAAAATGAACACAAAGCAAAGACTTGGAACTCCAAGATAAAGCTAACTAGCAAGTGGGGGGGGGGGGGGGGGGGGCAATATGTTAGAAATGGCCATTGCACCCATTGGTGTCCAAGGTGCCCCTGTGGTGCCCCTGTCTATCTGTTAGCAAAATACCTTATGATCCAGTTAATTCCAGATTTGAATTAAATTCTCAGACTGTAATAATTATTAATATGTTACATCTATAGCTGATCACAATATTCTCCTACAGAGGCTAGAATATGGTATTGGGATTACAGGAACAGCTCTAAAATGGTTTAAATCATATTTATCTGATATATTCTATAGTTTGTAAATGTAAATAATGAATCTTCGTCATACACCAAAGTCAGTCATGGAGTTCCTCAGGGTTCAGTGCTTGGACCAATACTATTTACCTTATGTATGCTTCCATTAGGTAAAGTTATTAAACAGCATGGGATAAATTTTAATTGTCATGCTGATGATACACAGTTATATTTATCCGTTTATTTGAACAGATTTGGTGATATCACGTGAGAACCTAATAATTCCGTATAAAAACTTGTATTAATTTATTAAAAGCATTTATTACAAGCAGTATTATCATTTCTTATAAGCATTATTTAAGCATTTTAAATTACTAAAGTACTTTAAATTGGACAATTGTTTACCTTCGCTCCTTTTACGCCACTGCAGTCACATTTGGACCCTCCACATCCATGGCAAGCCTAACCAAGAAAGAGAAAACACGGATTCAGGACAAGGCAAGAAATGCTCGGCAACATTAGATGCACATTTAAAAACATAAAACAAAGACAAATATCGATACAATAAATAAAAAAAAATCATCATTACGGATCACAGCAGCTGACCAGTTTTGAGGGAAATGGCTCTGTAAATCCTTTAAATGTGGATTAAAGCAGTGACTTTGCCACCAGGGGGCGCTATAACACAACAATGCTGCCTTCACTCCCCCACAGCCTGCATTTCTTCCCACACATGAGGGCTCTCCAGCAGGGTTATTTGATGACAGGAGGAGATCAAGGTCACAGAGCCTCAAACATCAGGCTAATCTCAAGTAAAATATTAAATCATTCCTTTTCACCCGACTCGTTTGAAAGAACGGGAGGGCTGAGGGTGAAGGAGAAGCTGAGAGGAGGCGGGTGGAGGTGGGAGTGCCAAGCTGCTGATTAACTTTTCCCATGCTCTGTTGACACAGCAAACGCCAGACGGGCATCAGCTGCACGCATGCCAGGCAGCCAGGCTGTGAGAAAGAGATGCGGAGAGAGGACGAGGACAGATAGGAGGACGAGTTTGTCCTCTGCCATGTCCACATGTGAGAAGTCAGGTGCTCAGTGTGGCACTGTTTGTCTAAACTTCGGATTCTCGGATTGAATTCCAGATCAGTGATCCTCAGAAAATAAAACTGGTGTACAAATAAAATGCCTCGTGTTATAATCTTTATGTAGCCCTGATATAAACTGCTAGAAAAAATAGAAAATACTCAGATTTAAAAGATGACATTTAGAAAGTGATTGTTTTAAACATTTTTCTTACAGACTGACAAGTGTATTAAAATAAACTGATTTCATGACAGATAAACTAGGCAACAAATAACTGCAATGTAATAAATGTGTGGATTTTACAGTAAAATATTGTTTACTGTGGTCGTTAGACATTTAAATAATTGTCAAAGTACAGTGCACTTTAAAAACTGCTCTTTCTAAATATATATATATATATTTTTTTTTTTACAATAAACATATTCTCAAAAAAAATATTATTTTATATACAGTATCCTTTATATCTGTTTATGGTCAATAACCATTAAACAACAAAAATCCCACAAATATAAATAAGAGTTTTTCAGTAAAATAAAATAAAAAACAATGCAACATAAAACTTAGAGTGGCTTTTTTATTTTTATTTTTTTTGAGTTTACAGCAATTACCTGGCAGCTATGGTAGTAAAAAATTCTATAATGACACGGTATACATTTGAGACTATCAATGGTAAATTATTTTTAAAATATAAATGCACTGAGCATTGGTTAATGAAAATAACGGTAAAACAACAAAAACTCTAAATCGAATCCTTTTACTGTAGGAAAATCCCATTATCACAGATCTCTTTAATAATAAGCACATTTTAGAGATATTAAAAAAAACATTGCAACTTGAAACATATTACGGGGCTTTATTCAAAACGTCAAATTTATAGTAATTTAACCGAAAACTGTAGTTGCCAGAATATCACCCTAAAAAATCCATGAAGGAAACAACAAGGGCAAAATAAATAACTGATTTTCATCCAAAGATCTTTTTATAGATGATACAAAAGTTAATTCCTATTTTTTGATCAATCAATTAATCACTGAAAACTTAAATAAATAAATAAAAAAGCAAGCTACAACTAAAATGTGGGTGTTTGTCTATGAATCCAGTAAATTATTTAAACTACCAGTAGTGGCTTCTCCATACCAGCCTCAAATGCTCAAACTTGTACTTATAAAAACACAATACTTTGGGCCAATACCACTTTTATGTTTTGTGATGTATTTTCTCTTCCACTCGTAGAATAATAGAGGGTAAAAAATAAAATAATGTCCAGACTTTGAAGAGATTTTAAGATAAATACAAATAAACCACCAGTTGCGCCACCGTGCTGCTGTGTCCTAAAGATATGCTTCTGAAATGATTGTGTAGTATTAAAGTTCATTAACTAGGCGACACGGTGGAACAGTTACTAGAGCTGCTGCCTCTCAGCGAGAAGGTCACCGGATCAAATCCTGGTCTGGAGGTCTTTCTGGGTGGAGTTTGAATGTTCTTTCCGTGCATGTGTGGGTTTTCTCCAGGCACTCCCGTTTCCTCCCACAGATCAAAAACATGCATGTTAGACTGATTGGTAACTCTAAATTGTCCCTAGGTGTGAGTTAGAGTGTGAATGGTTGTTTGTCTCGTTTGTCTCCATGTGTCTCTGTGATGGACTGGAGACCTGTCCAGGGTTTCCCCCACCTCTCACACAGTGACTGCTGGATATGATCACCAGTGGCACCAGTGACCCCTGCGATCCGAAAAGGAAGAAGTGGGTAAAAGATAGATGGATTAATAACTTATTAACTACTCTGTACTGATATTCTATATAAGCAAGTACCCAAACTGAACTACCGTAGTTGGATTTTTACTCCGTCTGGAAGGGAAAATAAAAATAAACCACCAGAACACCCCTAATTTAAACAAGTAAATTATAAGAATAACTATATATTGATTTTGTTAATCTGATGATTTTAATTGAGTTGCACAATAAATAGCAAACTTGTCATCGCAGTATCAATATGTCCAATTATTTGACACAAAGGACTGCTCAAACTGCACAAAACCATTAGCTTTTTTATTCTAAGTGCCATAGATTCATTTAAGGTATACTGATATAACACAAATGGCATGCGTTCCTACTTGCATACAGAAAGCAATTTATAAAGTTTGAGATAATCCAATCTGATAACTTCACCGGGTTTAAACCAGATGTTTACTACAGTTTATCCTAAACTTTATTCCCTGGAATATTTTAAGACAGTTTGCTTCCCATCTTAGATTTGAGCATATTATTGTCAGGACTTCTGGGTAGTTCAAGTGCATGCGTTTGTGGGTGTCTCATATGCGAGTGTACATCTGTGGAGAGATGTTTTGACAAGCCTTAGATCACCAAATTAGTGTCCGGTCTGCTTCAGCTCAATGCAGTCTGCTCTCCCACGCCCAGGCCATGAGGCTCTCATTCTTATCACCTCTTCACCTCTGTTTTCCTGTCTTCTTTATGCTCATCCCTGTTTTCTCTAGTTTTATTTAACCGGTAAAGCTTGACAGGGCTCACTTGTACCAAACAAAAAGGAAAAACGTTATTGATGCTTACATACAGCCAGTAGATTTTTATGTACCGGTAATTCAGCTAAAGCCACAAGGTTTCTTACAAGAAGTCTAGACGTTACTAGATAATAAATGAGCTACGATGTAACGGAACAATTGTTTGTACTTGTCCACTTGTAGGTTGTTTCAATACAAAGCATTTTTCAGCTCAAATAAGGTCCATTCCCAGGTATTGGAAATGGTTAGTTAGTTGGAAAGTTAGACTTAAGCTATACGAAAATTAATTTTCAGCATAAAGGGTTACCAGCTCTTCAGAATCACTGGATTTGAGCGTTGACATTTTTATTTTATTTTTGTTTCTAGTGAGTCGGGATGTGCGATATGGCATAAAATTCATATCACAATATGTATTGTGAAGGGTGGCGATAACGATATATATCACAATATGTTATTAGTATAAAACTTGAAATAGGAATTTTAAAAAAAGCACAGGGTGTCCTTTTGCCATCATTTATTTTGAAAACTACAATACCACAAAATAATCTCAATTAAGAAAATACCAATACTAGGTCCAGAGAGTTTTTAAATAATAAACAAATCAAGTATTAGGCTTCTTTCTTGTATTGCAAAACAGTGCAAAATATATCAAATGTAGTTTTACCCATAAGTTTTAAACAAAATAATATGTTGTTAACTCTTAACAGTTTCCAGTCTTCTCACTTAAGAAATGAACAACAACAGAGCAGCATTTTACACTAAAAACACTTAACCCTCCAACCCTCTAGGGGGCGTCTCCTTCCGCTTTAAGGAGAGCCGACACAAAATGGCGACCAGTTTCCTCTGTGGCTTTGACCAGAGGGTCTCACAGTAAAATCACACAACACAGCGTTCTTTTACAGATCAGCGAGCAGGTTTCTCTAAAGCTGACCAACGCTTACTTTACCTTTCGATGGGAAAAAAATAAATAAATAAAAGACTTTCGACGGAACACAGCATTTTGCGCATGCGTCCGAATATGGCAACACTACGGCAAGCCAGCTGTAGTTAGCTTGTAGCTTCGCTACTTAGCTCTCGACTTTAACGCCACTTATGCAGTTTTCAACTCAAAAAAGTAACGATTAAACTGACAACTCTGATTTTACATCAGACACAGCGTTACTGCGGTTAGCCGGTAGAAGACAGATCTCTATCGTAGGCTAAATGTCTATCGTTTCTACCGTGTATCGTATATATCACACATTCCTACTAGTGAGTTATAAAGTAGAAAGTCATTTGCACCATTTACATTTGACCAAGATCCAAATGATTGACATCCTTGGATTTGATGGCAATGCCAAAAAATATCAAGCTCAAGTCTTCTAAAGCGCATCAACAAAGTCAGTCATGACGAATCAGTCTTTGTCCTTAATGAAGTCTTTCTTCTCCCAGTAGCTGCTTAAAGTACTACAAGGTCTGGCCAAAACCTTTACCACATAGGTATTAGACTTCTGTATTTAACTCATCTGAAGTCGTGATAACCACAGCATTTAGCCCTTAAACACACACACTAGATAATGTGAACACGCCCTGAGAACTGGGGATGCTATGCTTAGGATGTGCATGGAGCAATGTTGGGGGTTGGATGGTGGTGGTAAAGGATGGGTAGCCTCAGCCATGACAAAGAATGGATTGAAACAGCACTCATATTCATTGCTTTGACCCTCAATTTTTCTACCAGGTCAGGAAAGCAAAGCATCAAACTTTGTACCAAGTGAGATACTTGGCACAAAGTTTGGTACTTTGTACCAAGTCTGATACCAAGTATGGCTGTGGAATTCAAAAAACACTGCAATATCAATCCCACAAAGAACTGCTTAGTTTGCAATATATGGTAGACTCCTTTATAGTTCAGGACATTAATGACTGGCCTCTGGAGTCAAGTATTTGGCCTCTCTGCCCCTAAAGTCCACACTAAAGTAAGATGATAAAGGCCAAGATGGTAAAGAATAAACAGGAAAGCTGTAATGACAGAAGACAAAGAGAAAAGAGGAACATATCCTGATTCATGGTCAATAATTCAGGTAGAAAAATCTAACAAAGTTAAGGAACAAGGAACGTCTTAGTTTATCCCAACTGATAGTTAATAAGATTTTCCACAATTATATGTTAGGAGTCGTTTTTCAAATATTGTGTATAGCTTTTTTCCTGTAGCCTTTATGCTCCCCACCCTTACACTTTTTATATCCACCCAACCAACCACCCACCCATCCATCCATCCATCCATCCATCCACCCATCCACCCATCCATCCATCCATCCATCCATCCATCCATCCATCCATCCATCCATCCATCCATCCATCCATCCATCCATCCATCCAATAAGCCAGCCATAAGAGTCATTAGAGAAATTATCAACTTGCATGTTTTAACAAATATTTGGTGGGCAAACATGAATCACATCTGTCACATACACATCAGAAATTTTACATTAACACTCATCCTTTTGGTTTTAAACTTTAAAGCAGTCCTAGCCAAAAATCTTTCCAAACACAAAACCATTTAAATATCTTCTGTCTCTCTTTGTTACGTGTTTCTACCCTCTCATTTATTCCCACAGTACTGGCAGAGCATATAATCTACTTTACAAGGTCACTGAGCTGTAGATATTTGTTCCATGAAGTCTCCTTCAGGAAACTGTTTAACACTTCTTTTATCATTTATCCATAAAATCAACCCAATTATTGTAAAAAGAGAAGAGTTTGTTCTAAGACAGTAGTTCTCAACTTTATTACACGCAAGCAAAAAATATCATCTAATATAACAAAAGAACATTTAGTACATTTTATTAGATAGCATTTCCAGAACAGGAAATCTATTGTCAGCTGTACACCGGTCTCTGAAATGATTGAAAAAAAATTGAACTTTTTCACAACATTCAAAATTTCTGAATTATTACCTGTATCATTAGTGTTACATTGCAACTCTTACAATATTGACATTGCCCACATTGATAATGAGATGCTAATAAATTTTCAATTTGTTGTGCAGTCCTACTTTAAAACTGTTTAGCAGATGTCAAAAAATGTACGAACACAATGTTAAAGAAATCCCTCCATTCGTTATCATTACTGTTTTTTTCCTTTCCAGTTTGCTGGGGTCACTGGTGTCCATGTCCAGCAGTCACTGTATAAGAGGCTGGGAACACCCTGGACAGGTCTCCAGTCCATTATAGGAACACAAACAACCATTCACTCTCTCACTCACACCTAGGGACAATTTAGAGTTACTAATCAGCCCAACATGCATGTTTTTGGTCTGTAGAAGGAAACCAGAGAACCCAGAGAAAACCCACACAGCACAGTGAGAACATGCAAACTCCACTCAGAAAGGCTCCCACATCGGGATTCAGTCCAGCAACCTTCTTGCCGAGAGGCAGCAGCTCTAACAGCTGTGCCACTATGCTGTCCTTTAAGAAATTAACATATGAATTATTGCATCTACAACTGATTAACAACTAAATTTAATATGGCTACCATAAATAATCATTAGCAAACACAAAAATGGCTAAAGTCAGTCATTCTTTGTTTTAAATTTTCCTTCCTTCCATCCATCCATCCATCCATCCCAGAGTTTCCCCTACAATTATACAAGCTGGGCACCCCACCCTGTCAACAGAACTGAGCACCCTGCCTACCGAACTGACCTCTCCCCTCAACAACTGCCGGCATTGACGCAGCACTAAGCTAGCAGCGCATAATACAGATGTTCTAGCTTGAAAGCTACAGAGCTAGTGCCCAGTTTCCCTCATGCTGTGTCCTCGCACCCCCAGACAAAAACCACGGAAGATGAGCACCCTACCAAGGCAAGTAACCTAGGGGAAACACTGCATTCTATGTTGATTTAAAATTAACAGACAATGCTAAGTAATGTAAATAAATCTTTTGTTTAATGTAAATGCATACATACAATTTATCTTAGGATTTCCTTTAGGCTTAAACCCTCCTGTTTCCCTTGGGTCAAAATGACCCACAAGGCCTCCGTTTCAGGCAAAGGAACCTCTCAAAAGTGTAGTATGGAGTTGATAAGTTGCTTCTACATTTCAGGGTTATAAATACAACCAGAACAATAACAGGATTACCAGCATTTCATGAAAACAAAATTCCATATTGTCCCAGATTTTCTTTGGGTAAATCCTGAAATTCCAGGAGATATTTCTGTCACACGAAACACTCAAAAATTAGCATCTTAGTTGGTGTGCAAAAGATTTTTCATAGGGAGATGCCAATAACTATACTGTATCCTACGGTGTGTGCATACGGCAATCACTCTTCGGGTCTCTCTTGTAAATGAGTCCCCGAGGCTCAGTGGGACTAACCTGTATAAATAAAGGTTGAATGAATTTAATAATATTAAAGTCTAGTAGTATTTCATGTCCAAGTCAAAATCTCAGAAAGATTGTTTTTATCAGCAGATTAGTGTTCACATTCCCTGAGTTTCCCCTGATTTTTGTCATTTTTCTCAAATTTCTTGGGTTTTCCCAGTCTTGAAAAGGACAAAGTCATTTTCCAGGTTGTTTCTGATTTCCAGAGTCGCTGGGAACCCTGTACAACTCTGCTGGATCCAGATGAGGCAGTTCTTAGGTGATATGGAGGAGGTAGCGGAAGGCATTTAGTTGAGGATTACATTGGCGAGACTGGAATTCCCCCCAACCTATCAGAGACTGATAATTAGACAGGTATAGACACTACCCCAGCCTGAACACACACATACAGATGCACTCAGAAAAACAAACACACTCATAAACAGAACATAAAGACCGTCAGAGATGTTTTTCTGCTAAACAACTTGTGAAAAAGTTGATCAGATCTGAACATTTTCAGGCACATTTCTAAAAGGTATGATTTCTAACGCTCCTCTTCTTTTGTTGTCTCTGCGTTTTCATTACTTAGATGTCACCGATGTTCCGTGGCAAACAGGAAAGAGGCATCCTTAAAGAAACCCTGAGATAATAAGCAGAAATGTGCAGAAAGAACACGCAACAAAAGATAGATGAAAAAGAGAATCCTATAATATCCTATGCAATCCTATATTTTCTCTTCTTTGCTTCCAACCTGAATGAGAAGGAGTAAGCTTGTCCTTCATCTTAGAAGAAGGCTGAGCTTAGCAAGGAATCCAGTAAGACCTCCCTGAGTCTTCTAATGAGTTCACAAAGATTTATCCCAGGAATTATTCCAGATTTCATCTAGAGCCCATCTTCTGCAGGGATTATTACAAATCCCATCATTCCCTTTCAGATGTATGCAACAAAAAGGAAGTGAATACGACAGGAGGCTAATGGAGTTATGTTTTTAATGACAAAATAACAGTTGGAGGGTTCACAAACTGTAACCTGGGTTTAGCATGCCATATTCTAGTTTAAATCTCTGCTAAAGCTAACAAGCAAAGCTCATAGTGTCATGTTACTAAAAACTTTTTTCTTTTCTATACGCTTTACTCATGCCTCTTCTGTCATTTACAGTTTTAAAACATTTCCTTTGAGGATTCTTAACTTAAATTTAAGGATTAGATTTAGCGCACACTGAGATGCTAAAAAGCTCTGGCAAAAGCCTGAAACCTTGGTGTGATCATGAACTCTGACCTGAGACTAACATCCAAAGACAGCCTTCTACCACCTGAAGATTGTAGCTAGAATTAAAGGACTGATGTCTCCGTGAGTCAAGGGAAACTCGTATGCACATTTATCTCTAGCAGACTTGACTATTGTCACTGAGTATTTACTGGACTTCCATAAAATTCCATCAGAGAGCTAGCTGATTCAGAACGCTGCTGGAGTCCTCACAAAGACTCAGACAGTGGATCCATCAGCCCAGTTCTGAGGTCTTTGCACTGGCTTCTTGTTGCTCTGAAAACTGATTTTCAAATATTGTTGCTGGTTTTAAAGCACTACACGATTTGGGTCCAAAATATATTTCTGATCTTCTACTGAGACTTCTGAGGTGGTCTGGTTTAAACCTGTTCTCGATCTCCAGAGTCAGAACCAAACACACAGAAGCTGCATTAAGATTTTTTTGTACCAAATATCTGGAGCAAACTCACAGAAATCTACCAGAGCGCAACCAGAAAACTACCGGACCACTACCGGTACAATTATGAGTTCCTTTAAAACAAAGCTTAAGACTGTCCTGTTTGCTGTTGCATTTGATGAAAACAAATATTTATTTTATATATTTATCTTTTAATACATTGTATTTATTTAAATGTCTGTTTTCAATTTCTATGTTTCAAAATGCTTTTCTTAATCTTCCTCACTTTGCCACAATGTTTTTTAGTGCTTATCCAAAAAAAAAGCTGCTTTGCCTTTGAGTTGTTCTATATTCTAATCATTTGGGACATTGGCACCTCTGTCAGACTGAAAGTCTGATGTAAAATTGTAATTCTCTTCAGTTTTATTCATACCATCTTATAATATCAAAAATCAATGCAAGCTATGTATGTATCAATGTCACATAAATCAGACATAAACATGACATTATACAGTAATCGGCCACCAGATGAACCCAACTGCTCAGTCAGTTCAGGTAACAGAGGCCACAATGTTAACGCACAAAACCGAACAGGAGGAGTGAGGAAACTGTAGGTACATCACAACTATTTCTGTCACAGTTATATTCAATCAATAACAACACAAATGCATGTTTTCTTGATATTATGCCACCGCAGTTCAGAATAACCTGACTTGATTTAGAAAACTTCAGCATTTCTCTTTGAAAACCAAAATAAAAGAAATCGTGACTATCTTAATTTGTTGCCATACCAGAGAAGTATATTTCTGAGAAAAAGATTTGGAGGTTTTCCTGTGTTTCACCATAAGTAAAAATGTACAAAGCCAGTTTTAAGTACTGGATTGGGGTCCCATTGTGATAGACTTGTGACCTGTCCAAGGTGTTCCTTGCCACAGTGACTGCTGGACATAGCTGCCATTGATTGATTGATTTGTATCAAAAAAGCTGACCGCACTCTACTTTCAATCCCTGCTGTTAGTTTATGGTTTTACATCAGTCATGCCATGGTACGGCTACCGTAAAACGTACCAACGCTTGTGGTATGGCAGTATTTTATGGCACAAAATAAGATCAGTTCAATACTTGCAACAACTGCAATAGAGATATAGATACATTCAATACCACCAATTGAATACCGCCAAGATTTTATCTACAAACACTGGGCTGAGTACACCACGTTCACCCAGCTACTCTTATCACCAACACGGCAAAGAAACACACTTTAGAGGAAACTAAGGGGGAAAGACAAGTTTCCACAGGACAGCAGTGAGGCAGAAAGGATTACAAAACAGGGGACTGGATTTATGTCTCTGAATACCATACCATACCACTTTATTTATAAAGCACTTAAAACAGCTACAAAGCCAACCAAAGTGCTGTACAGACAAAACAACAGGTAACACAAAGCAAAATACAAAATGAGGTAAATCAGAATATAGACAAAAAACGATGCAGATAATGACGACAAACCAGTGTGGAGCGTACAGGATCAAAACACAGATCATCTGGTGTTGAAAGCTATTGAATAGTAGTGAGTTTTTAAAAGGGACTTGAAAACCGAGAGGGAGGGGGCCTGTCTGACAAGCAGAGGTAACTCGTTCCAGAGTCTTGGTCCTGCTACAGAGAAGGCCCTGTCACCTCTGCGCTTAAGACGAGTTCCTGGAACTGTGAGGAGCAACTGGTCCGCTGACCTCAGGGAGCGTGGTGGGACATACGGGGGGGGGGGGGGGTTCGGACACACTGTTCAGTGATTTGTAGACATACATGAGTATTTTGAACTGGATTCGAAAGTGAACCGGTAACCAGTGCAGTGAGGCCAAAACTGGTGTAGTGTAATGTGCTCTCTTTTGCCTGTACTGGTTAAAAAATCGGGCTGCTGCATTCTGGACCAGTTGTAGTCGTGCAATGGAGGTCTGACTGATACCAAACAGGAGGGAATTGCAGTAATCAAGCCTAGATGTAATGAATGCATGTACTACTGTCTCCAGGTTATTTTTGGACAATATGGGCTTCAGTTTAGACAACCTGTCTTCTTTTGGAACTGTTGGAGCCACAATACGTTCTACGTACTCAACTCTACACCTGACATGCTACAAACTGAGATATTAAAAAAACAGGTCACCATCACCTGGCAGGTTTTTTTTTCTTGTTAAAAAAAACAACCTTGAGAACCAAGATGAATGCAGATTTTTTTTTACTGCAGTGTAGAGCTACAAGGTGTTGGGCAAAAGCTAGCAGAAGTTAATAACTTTAATATATTTATATGTGCTCTGAAAGTTTTTGCAGTAAAAGAGGAAAAAGTATAAAACTGAGACTTCAGTGTCATCAGCTGATTATTAAACAACTCTGAGAATCAAGTGTTGAGTGGAACGCGCCTGTCTAATTTTGGTTTAGACAGGCGCATTGGTGGTACAGAGAGTAAAGTTGTCACCTCTCATCAAGAAGGTTGCTGGATCGAATCCCAACCCAAGGATCTTTCTGGGTGGAGTTTGCATGTTCTCTCTGTGCGTACAAGGGTTTTTTCCGGGTACTGCGGTTTCATCCCACAGAGCAAAAACATGCATGTTAGGCTGATTAGTAACTCTAAACTGTACCTAGGTATGAGTGAGAGTGTGACGGTTGTTTGTCTCATTTGTCTCCATGTGTCCCTGTGATGGACTCGTGACCTGTCCAGGGAGTACCTCGCCTCTTGCACAGAGACTAACGATAATGGATGGATGGATAGTTGAGTATTGTTTGTTATTCTGGTACAGCCTCTTGATGCCTTCACTCCATATTCCTCACCTCTCATTCATACAGTCATGTGTCTTATCCCTAATTAGCTCACTTGCTGCTTACCACCAATTATCCCTCCCATTGCATACAATCCATAGTTTCCCCATCAGGTCTTCTCTTTTTGTTTGCCTTGTGTTCAGTTTGGTTATTGATAACATTTTTGTTCATGTCCCTCACACTGCCTGCCGCCTCTAGAGTTTCTGCATTTGGGTCCTTTCCCCTTCAGTTTTTGATAGTCTTAAGCCGTTTTGCCATCATTAGTGTGACTCCACTCGGCCCTCGTCTCATGAGTTCTCTGGTGAAGTTGATTTGCCACTGTGACTTGTTTCCCCGCTTTATGGGCGGGATCGTCTATGCAAGGTGGGCGGGATTGTAACTGGTCATTGTGTTCGAGCCAATCTGCTCATTGTGGCCCTTAATTGCCTTAGAATTGGACTTCAATTTCTTTAGCTTATCCCAGCACTGTTTAGAAGTCCAGATGAAGACATGCTGCACCATCATCTCCGATATCGCTCAGTAAATTCACTCATTTCTTGTGGCACCATCTGTGAACATGATGAGGAAGTGGTTCAGAAGTAGTTTACAGTTTTGCTGCACACGTCATCCAGTAACATAGCTCTGCTGGCCAATCAATGGCTGCTGTTTGCTTACGTCAAAATCAGCACTAGGAGCAGTCCGCTTGGAAACACGAACAAGGCGGTTCCATAAACCGAGATGAGTGGGGGTGGGTACCGACAGTGGGCAGGCCCTTAACTGGTGCGGTGTGGAACCAATAAAAGAGTTGAGACAGTGGCAAAGCACCATTAGTTTGACTGGGTCTTTTTTAAATGGGTGGAGCTTATCAAACATACAGTAATATTATACCCTTTATGCTTAACTTAAGCTGCTATTTTTGAATTAGCAGCCCTTTTAAAATTTTACAGTAAGATTTTAAGCATTGTTAGGTGTGAACGAAACCAACCATGAGAAGACGACCAAAAAAAGTGCTGCACAGAATCCGAATATTGAATACTACCTGCAGAGATGACTGATATAAAAACAAAATTCAGCTTCTATCCAGGCTCTGCTTACATCCAGCTGTTAAAACACGCCTCACCATCTGATTCACCTCTTTCCTCATTTTCATTTGATTAACCAAAAAAAAGTGTGTCTGACACTCCGGAATCACAGAAAGAAGAGAAAACTAATGTTGATCGGTCTGCTGGACATCTAATCACACAAGTACATTTTGCGTGTCATTTGGAAATCAAGGTCCCAAAGTCTGGAACCTGGCTATGTAATACGGTAATTTTCTGAGTCACCGAGTTTGGGTTTTTCATTATCCGTAAGCTATAATCATTAAAAATTACAAGAAATAAAGGCTGAAAATATTTCACTCTATGTATAATGAATCTGTATAGGAGTTTCACTCACTGAAATGATTGACAATTTATTTATTTTTCCACAATATTTTAATTTTTTGAGATGCACCGTATGGTGGCCATTTTGGATTTTGATTTGGTAACTCATTGTCGATAGTGACCATTTTTACACTTTGATGCAGCCACACACCAAAATGGAAGCTGATTGCTTATTTTTAATGTTGCGAGATGCACAGACATATACAGCAGCAGCCATTTTGGATTTTGAAGTGGCAACACAATTTTAGATATGGGCCCATGGTCTAGATCAGTGGTCCTCAACCCCCGGGCCGCAGACCGGGACCGGAACCGGTCCGTGGGTCAATGGGTACCGGTCCACACAGAAGGGGAAAAAAGTTTTATTTTGAAAAATCATTGGATTTTCTCTACCACATCAGTCTATACATACACAAGTGGTTAGTTTCAGTTTCTCCTAGGTGCATGTGCAGATCAGTTCTACATTGCTGGTGAAGAACAAAGCAATTCAGCTACATGGTATGGAGCAGACAGGTGGAGGTGTGCAGTCGCATTTTGAAGGATTACACTGCATATTTTTCAACCCACCTGACAAAGATTGACTATAAAACTATAACTAAATAAAACTATAATTTTAACAAGCTTCCTAATGTCACATCAGAGCTGTCGCTTCACATTTTTGCTTCTGCTCAAAAATATCTCTGTTCAAAGTCATGAGTAATTTTATTATAAAACACAAAGCTATAATTAAACGTTTTGCACTAGGCATAAGTTCCTGTGCTTTTGTGAACAATCTGATGTGTGAATCACTGCTGGAGTTATCTGAACTTTCACCGAACTGATAAAACAGACGGTGATCTCAGCTCATGAAGCTGTTTGTTGTGCAGTCAGAGTATTGGAAGCGAAAAATGTTTTAAATGTTTGTAAAATACAGCAGAATGCAGGAAATGTTCAAAATTCTGTTGGGGAGGACCCCCAGACCACGCTGCCCCCCTGGTCCATGAAAATATTGTCTGATATCAAACTGGTCTGTGGCGCAATAAAAGGTTGGGGACCACTGGTCTAGATGCCATACAAAATGGAAATTAATCTCTCTCTTATTCTTCAAGTTATCCAGTTCACGAGATGGATGGATGGACAGAGGCATTTCCAATTCCTCCTCTTCGCTCTGCAATGGGGGACAATTAGTTTACATACTCAGCTACTAAGCTCAAATAATTGAACATAAACTATATTAAAAGCCAAACATTTATTCATGCTTATCATCCACCACCTTTCATGCCAAGGTTTTAGACCAAGATCATCTTACGATGATATATTCCAAATTTTTGCCCATTTCTGTCAAACCTTGAATACAATTATTATACACAATCTTGTGATATTGCAATCTGTTAGCGCTCAGTCTGTGTTGTGATTGGCTTTCAGCTACAACCAATTAAACATTAAATCCATATCTGTAAGACTGACAGATTTATAGTCATTTCTGTGTTAACTAATGTCGATGAGCTGTGGTGGCCATGTTGAATTACACTGACTGCAGAAGTGAATCAATTGTAGAGGTACTTTCTGTGATTACTTTGGTTCATGAGATCTTTGCTAACATATAAACATACACAAGAAGAACATTAATTTCCACCATTGCCTTTGGGAAGCGGATGATAATCAACAGTCTCAGTCTTTAATCAGAAAATAAAACCCATTGCAATGTAGCTGTAGAAAACAAGGTTTGAGACACGATGTCCCACCTCAGTCTGGCCCTGCCAGCCTTGTAACGGTGCAGGTTCCAACACGCCCTGCCTCCCATCTCCAGCGCTCCACATACATCACCAGTTGGCAAGGTGTGCTGTAGCCACAGGCAACAAGAAATTAGAGGAGCAGCAGCAGCTTGCCAGCAGAATACCTGAATATGTGTAGCCGAAGGAAACACAGAGTGATGGTAGGAAGGAGTGACAGGAGAGAACAAGAAAAGCACACAGACTGAAGTGCCAGATGTGGAAAGTTAAACAAAAAACTGAAAGGAAAGGAGATAAGGAAAAGATGGAAGGCTTACCACTGTTGTTTTCTTTTAGATATACTTTAAATTTACACAGTACGGAATTTAGGAATAAATCCAGGTTTACAGAAGAAAAAAAACGGAAAATTGCACAAGTATCTTAAAAAAAGCAAACAATACTGAGAATACAAAAAGTTTATTTTAAATGAAACCCATGTTGATTATAAGCTTTAAAGAAATATCCTGGGCAGTCAGTTAGCCTTTGGGATTGTATTGTGGATGACTCTCAGCTACCGCCACACCAAACTTTAGCTTATTATCTGTAAGATCGACCACAAAATCAACTTTTGTGTAAGGTTGATTAGCTGTGGCAGCCATCTAGAATTAGGATGACTCCTGAAATTAATCAGTTGTAAATGCCTCTTATGGTTACTTTCTGAGAGTCATTAAAATCTGTCATGTGCTCCATGAGATAGTTTACTAATCAACAGCCATGCATGCACGCACACACACACACACACGCATACACGACCATTAGCCCTGCACTCCAGACTAAAGCCTCGAAAAGGACTCTGTGAATAAAGCAGGGAGACGTCGACCAAGACAAGTTTTTCTATGGCTGATTATCGGAGCACCAGATTGCTGATTTACAAGACTAATTTTTATTTTTTTTATTCATATGTATCTTTTAAATTAAAAGAGAACAATATTACCTATCTTCTTCCTTCGGCTGCTCCCTTCCTCAGGGGTCGCCACAGTGAACTAACATGCATGAAGACTTGGCAGTTGTTTTTATGCCGGATGCCCTTCCTAACAACCACCGAGCTACCACAGCCCTCTGTGTGGAGCAGAGAGCTGCTGTCTAGAGCGCCCTAGATGGCAGGTGGGGGGTTAAGGGCCTTGCTGAAGGGCCCAGAGTGGGGCGAATGAGGGTGGAGGCAGGTGTGGCTTCCTCTTCTTTCCCACACGGATTTTGATATTGCCAGTCCGGGGGGGTTGAACCACCTTTGGAATAACTTGTACAAATAAAAAATATACATATAGGAAAGCATTCTTTCTAAAAGCTGTAATGTGGGCTACAGTAAGCTGCTGCCGCTTCATCTTTATTTTTCTACTTGGCAATTGATAATTACATACAGGATTGTCTCATTATAATTTTTTCATAGAAGTGCCCAATATTGGCTGACAAAAATTAGTCAGCTGAATGTTTCATCTTTCCCTAAAAGCAGGTCAGTGTTGGTGTGATGATGTACAGAGGAATGGAGAAGTATTCAAGTTTATCATGATATTTTCAAGACACTATAAATTAGAACCCGACCGATATATAGGTAGGGCCGATAATTTAGGTTGATATAAAAATTTGGGGACATATCAGTATTGGTGATAATTATCCCATTATGCGCTGATATAAGCGCTTCTACTTTTCACCCCTAAAATGTTGTGAACCAGACATAATTGTACAATGTATCCAGCAGAGGGTGCATGAAGACTACTTTCAAGTCATGACTGCTCACTTAAGTTTCACTTTCACATTCAGCACAGACGAAGCATGGAGCAATATTGTGTAGTGTATTTTGCTGAACAGAAGTACAGTAAGTTTATTTAATTGATCTGTAAAACAAATCAATGATAAATTATCTTTAATCCTCCAATCTGCTTGTCAATAGCTACGTGCATCTCAGGTTAGCAAGCTAACATTTAGATAACCTAGCACAGGCTATTGCTTTCTAAAACTTTATCCAGACTAATAAATCTAAAATAGGAGGTAAATATATATCAGTGTTAGTAACATTATCTTTGTCATCCTCAATTAATTGCATTGTTTGTCTGAAATCTTAATTTCTCTGAAAAAAAAAAAAAATAAAAAACTCTGCCATGGTCAATACTAATTAGGCCTTCACCATACCTGATTGACTGGTTAACAATGGACAGAGAAGAGCATTTCTTCGTTTAATTTATATTTTTGTAACGTACTTGATAAGTTTATGGTGAACAGTGGAAAATAGAAAATGTGAACACACGTTAGAAAGACTGTTTTTATGACCAGTGCACCACTTGTAAACCTAGTGTGGGACTAGGTATAGCGTGGATCTGATTTGCTTAGCTTCATGGTTGCTAACAGCTGCGCTAAATAAACAAGCCCCACTAAATTCGCTGTTTACTTAGATTCGTGGGGATGGACAAAGCTAAAAATATTCCAGCCATTATATCAGTTATCGGTGGTCACCGCCCCTCCCAATATCTGCATCGACGATAGCCAAAATTTCCATAACAGTCAGGGTTCTACTATAAATTACATGCGACTTAAAATAAAGTAACTTTATTTATACAGTAAATGGAAAAATACCTGTGTGTGAACGTAAATAGAGGTTGCAACACATATACATAAGTATGCATTTTTCAATATATCACTCAGAGAAATCAAATAAAATCATGAGATCAGGAATACACTCAGAGTCACATTAATGCCACCTTTTGCCGAAAGAAACGCTTCAGAGTCAAAATCCAGATTAGTCCAAATAAATAAAATGGACTTGTTGACCTTGTAATAAAGTAGAGTTTGATGCAAAAATGCCACAGCATTTAGACATTTGCATAAATTTTCCAGCGAGCAGAAAACAGACCAGTAACTGCATGAACGTAGCATGTGAATGTGCAAACTGGAGGTGAACGACTGTTTAGATTAGCTGTAGTTTGCCCTCATTTACCCAGAAGCCTCTGCTTTAGACAAAACAAGATACCCTATTTGTGAGATCGAGTGATAGCACTAAGGATAATGTGACAACTTGTGTGATGCTGAGGAACTTAATTTGCTTTGTTTTCCCACTTTCACTAGCTGCAGTGCAGGAGCTGGACTTTCATACAAGCATGCATGGGGGGGGTGGGTATATCTTTCATGAGGGCACATTAAAAAAAGGGAAGCTAAACCTGACTCACACACACACATACACACAAACAGTGAAGTTATTAGAGCATGGATCCCCCTCTTCACATTAACAATGGGATCCACAAATTGGAGATACAACACAAGCATACAGATTTATGAGTTAAATACTCTGTAGGTTTCATTTAGCAAAAATATACTAACCAATAAATGCGTCAAACTTTGATGAATACATAGAATATTTTAATCTACAAGGTGTTTCTCTGACTAGTTTGTTCATTTATTTATTTTTATTTTTTTTCAACACTTGCATGGCCCGAATGCAAAGAAACATTTAACCATTGCATTATATGACTATGATTACCCCCTAACAGCACTTGGAACTGTAATGGTGAGTGCTGAACTTTATGTGGTAGAAACGTCTTCCTGTCACACTTCTACATTTTTATGCACCTACAGTGTTTTATGTAGGAGATGTGACAAGTTAAAAAGAGCCTAGACTTCCATTTCTGAGGGAAAAAATTGAGTTTAGATAAAACAAATGTCAATAGAGGTTTGACTGTGTACTCTGCACTCTGGAGGGATTTGAGGGAAAACCATACATTCACGGAAGTAACAGTCACACCAGATGAAAGTTGAGAAAAAAAAAGGGGAAGTGTTATGTATTGTGATCATTGAATGCACCAATACTATGACAAAATGTGTTCTTGGATTTGACCCTGCCTGGGCAGCACGGTGGAACAATTAATAGAGCTGTTGCCTCTCAGTGAGAAGGTCACCGGTTCATATCCTGGCCTGGGACTTTTCTGGGTGGAGTTTGCATGTTCTCTCTGTGCATGCGTGGCCTTTCTCCGGGTACTCCGGCTTCCTCCCATAAACCAAAAACATCCATGTTAGGCTGATTGGTAACTCTAAAGTGTCTCTAGGTGAAAGTGAATGATTGTTTGTCTCTGTGTGTCTCTGTGATGGACTGGAGACCTGTCCAGGGTGTCCCCCGCTTCTCACACAGTGAGAGCTGGACATGGACACCAGTGACCCCGTGAAGCAAAAAGGAAAAAGAGGGTAAAGATAATGGATGGATGGCTGGATGGATGAATTTGACCTTTAAAATCCATGGGTCACCTATTTAGGCATCCAGGATATTATAAAGGCCCCCCACATACTTGGGTGTACTATGTGTACTCGGTGAGCCGTGCGGATTCTGCGCATACTGTCTGCAGATGGTTGAGACTTCATACTCGAGCGTACAGATTGTCTCTGTCTCCCGGCATTTTACAAAGGTGTCCAACCAAGACAACATGGAAAAAATAAATGGGAAACCTCCCTTTGCCCCATCCCCACTTTTTTCCTCTCATCTTCTTTCTTGCCTTTACAAATTTGCCCCTGAGGCACTTCTATTTAGCTCGACAAAGTTCCTTGTTCTTACCCAGGGTCTGTGCCATTTCCTCCCACGAATTTCTTGCTCTCTGAAAACCATTATCTGAGAATGGTTGGTGTCGCATACAAAACAGTTCAATGTGAACACCGTTTCTCGCCAGGCAGTTTATTGTGCAACACCGAGTACGCATGCATGGTCATAAAAATGTATCTTTGCGTGGACATGGCCGGCGGACGTCCGCCTGGAGTACACGCGGACCTCCACAGAGTGAAGTATGCCTGAGTATGTTGGGGCCTTAAGGTAATAGGTGTCTTGCTCAAGAACACCATAACATATGGGCATGGTGAATCAAACCTGTGGCTTTCCCACCCAAATTTGACTGCCCTACCACTGTGATGAAGTAAAGCAAAACTGCCCACATGTTGATGTATAAACTGTACACGAAATGTACAGTTTGTGGAATTGAAAGGTTGGAAGGCTCAAATGTTAAAATGTGACATTTCCATTGCAAGTTGAACATTCAAAAGTCATAAAACTTGAACTGCAAATGTGAAAACCAGTAAAAATATTAAACTGAACCACTAAAATGCACTGAAAATATGCAAAAGTGGATAAAGAATATATGACCAACTAAACAACTAGAAAAAAGAGCAACTAGCAGTGGATCAGGTAGATTTGTTTCATGCTGCTGTGTCACTCAGAAATGTGAAAAATGCTCCATGAGACATATAAACCCACGCACACAGAGGCACAGGGACATTATTATCCCCTGACTGCGCGCTGAAAGCTTAGCTGCATACCAGTCAGCACACTGACCTGGGATTAGCTAAGACCACTTGAAAAACACAAACGTGTCCATTTGCACTTCTGTCTGTGCGAGGATCCCTGAGCACCATGCCACTTGTCCCAAACTCAACCATTAGAACTAATCCCAGACTACAGCAGAGTCTAACCTGGGTCTTTATGCTGCTCTTTGAAGGTATGTTAGAAACTGTGGACTTCACTCACATTTGTCCTTCCACTGATAAATGAAAGGTCGAATATTACTTGAAGGCATGCATGTTGGCAGCTGCCAGAGTTTATGATGAGATAGTGTTATAGGAGCTTTGGTCAAATCTGGTAAATTATGTTATGCATGAGTTTATTAGATTAGAACTGGAAGTGTCAGAAATGAAGATGTTGAGGTTCTCCTTAGGAGTGACAAGGATGGATAAGATTAGGAAAGAGATCGTCAGAGGTACAGCACAGGTTGAACAACTGGGAGATGAAGTTAGAGAGACCAGACTGAGATGGTTTGGACATGTCCAGAGGAGGGACAGTGGGTATAATGGTAGAAGGATGTTAGAAATGCACCTGCCAGGAAAAAGACAAAGAGGAGATATATGGATGCAGTTAGAGAGGACATGGAGGTAGTTGGGGTGAGGACAGAGTGAGATGGAGGAGGATGACTCGTGGAGACTCCTCAAGAGGGTAAACCCGAAAGAAAAAGAAGAAGATGACGAGCTCATTAGAGACATGTTCTTGCAAGATCCGTTAGTGCTCAGACTGTCTGTTGGGGATTACTCTCAGCTATCACAAAACTAAATTTTAGCTTAATATCCATTAATGTGAATGAGTTACAGCCATTTTTGAGCTTGCTAAGGTTGATTACCTGTGGCGACTTGGCTGACCCCAAATTCAATTCAATTCAGTTTATTTATATTGCACCAAGTCACAACAGAAGTCATCTCAGGACAATGAACAGAAAACATTTGTATGTAAAAATAATAATTTAACATGATTTATCTGAGGAGCAGACTGCTTTGAATTCAACTCTATCTCAGAACTCTCATCTTGAGCAAGGACAAAGGCAACAGTGGAAAGGAAAAACTCCCTAATGGGGAAAAAAACTCCAGCAGAACCAGGCTCAGGACAAGAGGCCATCTGCTTCGACCAGCTGGGTTTGAGAGGAACAGGAAGGAGGAACAGATACACAATGGAAGGTCGAGAATCACATGTTAAGATAGAAATAGTATCAAATGAAAACTATTCAACTTTAACAATTCATTTAAGGAAATGAGGTCAATTTGTCCTCCAGTAGTTTAAGCCTATAGCAGCATAATAAGCCAACCCTAACTATAGGATTTATCAAAAAGGAAAGTCTTAAGTCCAGTCTTAAAACTGGACAACGTGTCAGCCTCACGGACAGAAACTGGAAGTTGGTTCCACAAGAGAGGAGCCTGAGAACTGAAAGATCTTCCTCCCATTCTGCTTTTGGAAACTCTAGGAACCACAAGTAAACCTGAAGTCTAGGAGAGTGAAGTGCTCTGTTGGAAAATATGGAACAACACGATCTCGAATAGAAGATGGAGCTAGGTTGTTGAGAGCTTTGTAGGTTAGAAGTAAGATTTTGAATTTAATTCTGGACTTGACAGGGAGCCAATGGAGAGAAGCTAAAACTGGAGAGATATGCTCTCTCCCACTAACTCCAGTTTAGACTCTGGCAGCAGCATTTTGGATCAACTGAAGACTTTTTAAAGAAGTATTTGGACATCCAGATAATAAACCATTGCAATAGTCCAGTCTAGACAAGCCAAAACCATGAACCAGTTTTTCTGCTTCATTTTTAGATGATGTTTTTAATTTTAGTGATATTACGCAGGTGGAAGAAGGCGGTTCTAGTAACGTTTTTTTTAACATGGGGGTTAAAAGACATGTCCTGATCAAAAATAACATAACGCAAATTCTAATGAGTTGTAGGTATATATATATCCATTGATTTATTTTCTGAAAGTTTCACTACAATTTTTTAAGTGATTCATGAGATATTTTGAAAAACAAACAAACAATGCTACTAGTTGAAGTCAAAGTTTTAGGAAAGCACACTACAGAATACGCAGCACTCAAGAGTATGTTGTGTAACCAGAATTCTTCTTCTTTCGGCTGCTCCCTTCTTCAGGGGTCGCCACATTGAACTAACTTGAATGAAGACTTGGTAATTGTTTTTATGCCGGATGTCCTTCCTGAAACAACCACAGATCACCGAGCTACCACAACCGGAGAGCCACCATCTAGGGCGCCCGGGGGAGCAGATGGTGGGAGTTAAGGGATTTGATCAAGAGTGGGACAATTGAGGATGGAGGCAGGTGTGGGTGTTTCACCTTTCCCACCCACATTTTGATGTCGATCCGGGGAGTTGAACCGGCGACCTTCTGATCACAGGCCTACCTTCTCTAAACACTACGCCCCACTCCCCATGTAGAAGCCAGAATATAATTATATAATTCAAATTAAATTTTGATTTTTTTAATTCTTTTTTCTGCTGCCTTCTAACAAGCACCTGCAGCTTTGTATGTGGGGTCATTCACCCGTTCTACCTAAAGGCAGGTGGAGCTACATCACACAGCCTCTTCTTCTGGTGCATGCTTCTCTCAGGTATGTGAAGTTTTACCATATGTCAACACACCATGATGTAATGGACTGAAGCGTGGTTAACGTGTAGATTTCCTGCTCGTTTCATATTCCCCCCTTAGGACGAGGATATGTAAACTAATATGGAGTCTGAAATATGTAAAGAAAGCCACACTTTGCTCATCTCCATCGGCAGCGTGATGAAAGAAATAGGTGCTCACCCTCCAGTACTGCAGAGCGCAGAGCTTTGCAGACATCGGCAGGAAAACAGAAGAACGAGGAGGTACTTTGTAGACGAGCGACGCAAATGTTAGAATTTTGCCCTCATTGAACTAAAAGCCCAGAAGTCAAAACAACTCTCTGCCTCTCTGCACGATAAAACTATCAGCTGAGAATTATCGCTCCTCACCATCAGTCCCAAAACCAGAAGAAGGCTGAAGATGGTTTTCATGTGCACCTATCGTACGTATGCATCTCTGCATGTAGTCGTGAAATGTTTTGACGATTTGACAGATAGCCACTGAACGTGAGCACATGGTTTGTGCTCAGGAGGGTGCTGATGAGCTGAAGCATGCCATGTGTCTGTGACACGCACCGACTGATAAAAGACAGCTTCCCTCCCTCTCTTATCAGCAGGATAAGGTCTCATTCACATGTTGAGAACACAGCCAGCTGACTGGTAGAAAGCTTCAAGTCTTTTCTCTTACATTTCTCATTTGTACAATCTCTTATGAGGCGTCTTTCTCAAATGGTGTCTCATACGATTCCAAAGAAAAACTTGTTCATTTATTTTAGTTCTCACTAGGCACGTCACGATAAACAATAAATCAATCAATCACATGAGAAATGAAAATTATCAACCTCATTTTCATTTATCCTCTATCATTTCTTTGTCTCTCTCTCTCTCTGAAAACACTGGATGACAAAAGTCTCAACTGCGGTGCTCTTCACTGACCCCTCCCTTTCTCTTTTCTCTTTAAAATCTGTTTCAGCCGTCCCAAATCGCGTTTTTCGATCGTTAAAAGCAGCTAAGCCGAGAAGCTAAGCTATGAGCTAAGCTAACAGGCCGACCTTGGGGAAAAAAACCTACGTCTTGTCGAAGCTCCAAAATTCACGGTTGAAACCCGTGCCTTCGTGTAAAAAGCTGTTTTTCTCTGCAAAAAGAATATGAGAACTTGTTTACTGATTTTTTTTTATTAAAAGCTTTGTGTGAAAAATGCTATGCTAAAGAGCTCAAACCACACGGAGCATCTGCCATTTTGAGAACCAAAGAAAGACAGTACATGTCACGTCAAGGGGCCTCCCTCCCATTTTTCTTAAAGAGACACGCTGCTCCTCCCTCACCATCCATTCTTCGGTTCAAACAGTCTTATACTGCCATCCAGTGGTCAAAAATGGTACTACACACAAAACAAATGAAACATTTCTTCTTAAATTTGACAATTACTAATTATTGTCAAATTTCAAACATTATTATTGTTTATCGCAATAATTTCTGAGGCAATTAATCGCCCAGAAAAATTTGTTATAGTGTCAGTCAAAAATTGCGTTATGAATATGGAAAATAAAAACGTATATAAGTTGCAGGACAGACAAACCTATGCAAATTACTGTGACTTATACACTGAAAAATACGGTAATGTAGGGGAAACACTGACATCCATCCATTATCTTTACTCGCTTCTTCCTTTTGGGGTCACTGGTGCACATATCCAACTATCACTGTGCAAGATGTGGGGGACACCCTGGACAGGTCTCCAGTCCATCACAGGGACACATAGAGACAAACAAGACAAACAACCATTCACTCTCTCACCTAAGGACAATTTCCTAATCAGTCTAACATGCATGTTTTTGTTCTGTGGGAGGAAACTGGAGTACCTGGAGAAAACCCACACATGCACGGAGAGAACATTCAAACTCCATCCAGAAAGGCTGGGATTTGATCCAGTGACCTTCTAGCCAAGAGGCAACAGCTCTACCAGCTGAGCCACCCATGTTTTACAGGCTTTTGCAAATTTGAAAAAGGACAACTGAGCAGCAACCGAAGACAGACTGAGGACACAAAAGCAAGGGAGACACAACATCCAACAAAAAGGAGCTGAATGATGCGAAGGTAAAGCCACTCAATCTGCTGAGATGGAGCCCATGATAGTTTAAAACCTGAAATCTGCAGCGAAAAAAGGTAGAAAGCACCTTGTATATTCAGACTGTAGTTGAAGCAGCCTGGATGGAGGGAGTAGACATCTGTACATCAAACTGATCACAGAGATTAACCTGCCTCCATTATTCTTTTCAGGGGAAGAATGCAAAACAGATGCTCCTGCTTACAAGATAAATACAAGATGCTTTTTAACCTTATATTTCACAAACACTTCTTTAACCTCGTCTTGTCTTTTTTTTCTTTAACAAAAACTCTTCCTAAGTGGACATTTTTTATTATTTTTATCCTCCCACCTCTAGTTTTATTGATTGGTTTTGTTACATATTTTACTTGTACTTCTGCAGATCTCATTTGTTTTTACACCTTGGCAGCGTTCTGTGCAGCCCAAGTCCTGTTCGTTGGGGAAAACATGGAAAAAGAACGGCATAGATGATGTTCTTTTAAATAAACTCAAGGACTGGAAAGTACAAGAAGAAAATAAAGCGAGGGGATTAAGGAGGATAGGATGTCTTGTGACTGTTCTGTGTAGGTGGACTTGTCGGGGAGCCCGTGGATCTCAGCCACACACATGGTCTAAAAGTCAAAAATAAGACAAAACCCAAGCTACAGAGACTGACTGTTTTAAACATGATTATCCTGACATGAAAACTAAACACGCCTCTGGTGTGAAAGTAGTGCAGAATGTGCAAAAACAAAGACAAAACAGCCAAAACCAGCATATAAACCCAAAGTACAACACATAAAACTAATTTGCTATGGAAAGTAAAACACCTGTGGACATATTTCAAGATTTAAATTGAACCTTTTTTATAATTTCAAACTATACATGGCTTCACAGTTTCCTGTGTTTTGAAGTTTAAGGCAGTTGAGTCACACGTGTCTGATTTTCCCATTAGCTCCTGAAAACGGCCTAAACCCGTGCAAGTTTACCAAAGTTTAACCATCTGTCTGGTGAGTTGAAGGATCAGTGTTGTAGCCGTTTTCATGGGAAAATAAAAAGGGATCAAAGAAAAGTCTTGACAAGACGAACAAGATGAAAGCAGAGATCAGGGGCCCTTATGACTGAAGCTGTCAACCAGAGGAGGACAGCTTCATCTGAACAGGTCTGAACGTCACGTTTGTTGGGGTGAAAACTTGATCATTGTGTTTACAACTGAAAGAGCCAAGGCTTAAAAGTCCTAATGATTTTCCTGTCAAGGATTCAAATCAGGCAAAATTATTATTACAGTCTTTAATAAGATCAGTGATGGTTTTTTAAGACCTCGTTATGAAGTGTGGAAGCTACAAGCTGTGCACCGATGTCCCCCATCGCTGATGGATTTGAAAAGTGAATGTTAGTAGTTTTCAACAATTGGTTT
>NC_056498.1:20511620-20513536 GCF_014905685.2 Nematolebias whitei
ATCTTTGAGAAATGGCTTTCTTCTTGCCACTCTTCCATAAAGGCCAGATTTGTGCAGTGTACGACTGATTGTTGTCCTATGGACAGACTCTCCCACCTCAGCTGTAGATCTCTGCAGTTCATCCAGAGTGATCGTGGGCCTCTTGGCTGCATCTCTGATCAGTCTCCTTGTTCCAGATGAAAGTTTAGAGGGACGGCCGGGTCTTGGTAGATTTGCAGTGGACTGATACTCCTTCCATTTCAATATGACTGCTTGCACAGTGCTCCTTGGGATGTTTAACGCTTGGGGAATCTTTTTCTATCCAAATCTGGCTTTAATCTTCTCCACAACAGTATCTCAGACCTGCCTGGTGTGTTCCTTGGTCTTCATGATGCTCTCTGCGCTTTGAACAGAACCCTGAGACTATCACAGAGCAGGTGCATTTATATGGAGACTTGATTACACACAGGTGGATTCTATTTATCATCATCAGTCATTTGGGACAACATTGGATCATTCATAGATCCTCACTGAACTTCTGGAGTGAGTTTGCTGCTCTGAAAGTAAAGGGGCCCAATAATATTGCACGCCCCACTTTTCAGTTTTTTATTTGTTAAAAAAGTTTGACACATCCAATAAATTTCATTCCACTTCAGGATTGTGTTCCACTTGTTGTTGATTCTTCACAAAAAATTAAAATTTTATATCTTTATGTTTGAAGCCTGAAATATGGCAAAAGGTTGAAAAGTTCAGGGGGGGGGTGGTGAATACTTTTGCAAGGCACTGTACAAGAATGACAGATTAATCTAAATAAATAACACAAGACACAGACCGTGTCAAATATTAACATATTAACATAGTATGACATGCAGGTTTGGAGAGGGGAGTCGTTCTGGTGGAAGTACAGGAAGAACAGGAAGTTCAAACATTTGGAGCTGAAATTCTCTTAAGGCTTTTGGTTTTGTGTGCCACCCAAGGACTAACAGTGGCCCCCGTCTGACCACAGCTTTGTAAACTTTACAAGGAGTCTCAGTTGGATTCCTCTGGAGCTTGGTGAGACTTGCCTCTCCCTCCCTGCAGGTGCTGTTGGCTGGAACATTCCTGATCAGGCTGTGATTTGTAGATGCCAGACCCTGTCCCACGCAACCCCCCAAGCAGCACCCATTCACTTATTATCTCCTTCCACCTCCTCTTTTCCAATCACTTTTTGCCCTCTGCTTTCACAAGTTAGGCTTTGAGTTGATTTGTAGTTTAATTTGTTCGGGGGTGTCCATTGAGTTGGAAAGCTTTATTTACCTAATACGTTTCATAATTTGTGAAGTATTTCCAAAATGATTAGAGCTTAAAGTGTTTAGTTGCATATACATTTTCTTGCAATGGGTTTCAGTCAAGATAAAAACCTTTCTTTGGTTCGTTTGTGTGGAGGTGTCGACTGTTCCGTAGTTTTTCCTAAAAAGAAGAACTGCTGGTAATGTAGGTCAGAAGGAGATTAAACGAGCTTATGATAAAGTTCAGACGTTGTTTTGAAATGTGATGAATAGTTGAATGGTAAATCCAGACTGAAGAAAAGGAGTTCTTGGAGGAGTTTCAGCTGAATCTATTTCATCCTATTTCCTTTTATTTTATTTTAGTTTTCACTTTGTGAACTCCTTTATTTTTTTGTTCCTACATGTTTGATTCAGTTCACTGTTTACAAATGAAATAATACTTCTTTTCCTCCATCATGGAGCAGAACGGAGGAATTGGAAATCATTTGCGTCCATCCGTGCATGCTGTGAGCACGATAACTTGAAAAATAAGTGAGGTATTGACGTCTGTTTTGATTCATTCATTCATTTAGAATTTTGGCTTGCCAGGTCCAAATCAGGGGGAGTGGTGGCACAGTGGTTATAGAAGGTGAGCCTGTGATCGGAAGGTCACCGGATCGACTTCCCGTA
>NC_056498.1:20516536-20529364 GCF_014905685.2 Nematolebias whitei
GTAAACATGAAGCAGCTTTAATGCACAGTCGATAAACCTTCACTGTTCCCCTCCCACACCCACATCTAAGACATATCTACTTGTGTGGTTCTTGCGAGCACTGATGCATATTTCCTCATCCCCATAAAATCCCATACCTCCGTCTTTGGTGCAGGTGAGATGAAAGACACCTTGAGCTCAGTTTTCCATCGGGAAATACCCATTGTATGAAACTATTTAAGAGGAAACACAGACTCAACAGCCTTTGGGTGCACAAACATGGCAAATCTTATGTAATGGGAGACCCAGGTGGAAAACAAAAAAAAACTGTAGATGGTTTCAGACTAGGTTCGGTTGCACTGTAGCTTCAACAGGCAGATGAACGTGTGATTGAGGAACAGTTGACCAATAGTCAAACTAAAGAAAGTTTACTCTAACTGGGGGGTATTGGCAGAGGACAGGAAAGGAAGTTTCTGCTTGGAAATGATAAATTCCCCCACAGCTTAAATTTTTGACAAGCTTTTTGTACTCAAATGCCATGGTTCCCAACCCTGGTCCTTGAGGAACACCTTCCTGCATCCTGCATGTTTCAGTTGTTTCTTGCTTCAACACAGCTGATTCAGTGATTCAATTACTTCTTCAAGTTATTCAGAAGTCTGTTCATCACCCATTCATTCAAATGAGGTGTGTCAAAGCAGGGAAACAAGTAAAACATGCAGGATGGTGTTCCTCAAGGAACAGGGTTGGGGACCACTGCTCAGATGGATAGATATTTAGATAAGTCATTCTGGGATTGTTTGTAATTTAGCTGTTTTTGAAGACTTACTGCATGACAATTTTAACAAGATATTGGATGTTGTGTTGTTAAATGTAACTTTGGAAAATTATTCTACATATTTTCCTTTGAGTCTGACTCCTTTACCATCTTATTATTACACCTTCTTCTACAGGAATGGTTTAAGAACATGAGATTTAGAGCCAAGAGCTGAGTATCCTGACCAACGACTGGCGATGGCTACAGAAATGTTGAGATGGAAACTTGATTGAGCGTCTCAAGAAGTGTTTTTGTGGACATGTTTTTAGGGGCTGTAGCCCTACCTTATTTATATTCAAAATTCAAATTCAATTCAAAAATACTTTATTAATCCCAAAGGGAAATTATTTGTTGTTGTAACTCGTTATCCTCGTTTCATTAAGATATGTTATAGATGCTGATGGCTCTAGGCAGGAAGGATCACTTGTAAAGGTCCATCCCACAGTGGATCCTAAGAAACTGACTGCAGATGCTGTCCAATCCGTCCATCCAGACTCGGCTGGCCTCTCGGTTCCCCCTGGCTGTAGGACCGCCTGAATGCCGGGCAGAACTCCTCCTAGAGCGATGGCCACTCCTCCCAGCAGTCTGCCGAGCTCTTCGTCACTGTGGACAGCCAGCTGTAGATGCTGAGGGACGATCCTGTCCTTCTGCTGTCATGAGCCGTGTTTCCTGCTAGTTCCAGGATCTCAGTGGTCAGACACTCGAGCATAGCTGGCAGGTAGATGAGAATGCGTCCACAGAACATCCTTTTCAACTCATTTGAGATTTGGGGCTGTAGTTGAGATATTATTTGAGCTTTTGAGATGTTAATCAGCTGCTGGTTGTAGAAGACTGCCTTGTTGCCATGGTTACACATCATAACAAATATCCAAAACTAAAAAAAGTTTCAGTAAAAATCCTTCCAGCTGCACAGCATCCGATACCAGAGGAAACACTCATCCAAAAAATGTGAGTTACATCCAGAAAAAGAGGAATTAAAGTTTCCAAAAGCAAAATCTCAGAATGAAAGTAACAGAGCTGCTCCAACATGCAGCCACCTTGAGCGGCGCAATTCTAGAACTAGATATGGATATAACATATGATGTATGTGATAGCTTTATATTGAAAATCTGTTGAACCATCCAAAAGCAACAGTATGTATGGAGCACGTTGGCTGAACTGTTGACAGAAGCTACTTTCTTTCTGCTGTCCTGACTGACGAGTCTTCATTTGCAACAGTGTCCATGTTCTTCAGCATGCTGTAATTTTGTATCGATTGTTCCTGACAAGCGTTTCATTGTCTGACTTCTTGTTGGTCAGGATAGATTGAGTCTTTTATGTGCTTCAAACAGGATTAGCTGTGAGAACTGGGTTGTGACTATTGGCACCTAGTTGGAGACACTTAACTGTAAAAAAAAAAAGAAGAAAATTTCCACCTGGTGGCACACAATGAATTAATTATTTGTTTATGTTGCTCAAAAAACAATAAAATTTGGGCCAAAAGTTTGCAGGTACTATGAATAACTAATAACTATTCCAACACTGTTGCTTGACATACTTGTGACACTTTCATGAACTTCATGCCACAAAAATTTTAGACACTGCAGCTCAACAGTAGAAAGAATGTTGTGAAACATAAATGTGATAGTTATTCACTGCAATTGAGAGACTTGGACCATATGATTCTAGGACCATTTCCCAGTTCTGAAATCCTTTTCATCTTCAGACGTAAAGTGATGTTGACCCCAGTCTGAATGAGGAATAGGTGGGCATACAAAAGGCTACGGTCAACAATGGCTGCGTCATGTGGCACCAATAATGTTCGCTTCTCTTCAGCTTTTTTTCATGGGCTCCACTCGATTTGGATTGACCCGGCGTGGCTTGAGCGTTTTTCCACTAGGACAGTGATCCCACCCACTTCCATCTTGGTTTATAGAAACTACTCGTCCAAGGTTCCAAGTGAGTCGAATTGTCAGCAGACTACAGGCCGTTGATTGGCCAGAGAGCGACATCAATCACGAGAGTGTTTTCTTCACAGAAATCAAACCCATCATTTTTAAAACCTTCCAATCACAGCATTTGTTTTTATTTCTCTTTTATAAGAAATGTAGATGATAATTCTATTAAAATGGCAACACGTAAACCAACACTGTGGTATTTTGAGAAGGTGCAGACATTTTTATGTTTGTTGGCAGACAAGAGAATTCATCTAGACCAAACTGACTCGATTTACGGGCTCTGACCAGTGGAGGAAAAATGGTCTGAACTTGGCCACGGCATATTAGTAAACCGTAAGAAAAGACAACAAGTGTTTCGTGACTATTTCGATTATTTTCCAATTGCTGTGTTGTGATTGCCTTAGCGACCACTCGTTGATGATCCCGCACATTCTGAGGCAGCAGACAAGTTATATGAAAAACTCCTGAGACCATGTAGGCTTAAGAAGAAGAAGAAGCGAGTTGTGGTGAGACTGGTCAATGGAAAAGTTTGAGACGTCTACAAACCCTTAGAAAACTGTGTCACATCTTTGGAAACTAAATAGAAAAATGTATGAGACAGGTTCCATTGCTGAGGTAGCTTGGTGGTCAGTACCATGGTCATGTAATCCTGAGGTCATGGGTTTGTGTCCAGGTTGTGTCAGGAAAGGCATCCGGTGTGTCTACAATCCATGACGCAACCTTTTTATTAGGAAGACAGCACATGGGTGCAGTTGGAAACCCCTCCTCATCCCCCACTGGGACAGCCCCCCCCCCCCCCCCCCCCCCCGAGATGAAGTGCACGCTGTCAGTTTGTCCCTCGATTGGTCGCGGTGAACTGAGAGGTCAGAGTGCATCGGAGCTCAAAGCAGGGGGAGGTTTACGACCGTGGTGATCTCTTAACATTCCAGTGCTCATTTCTGTGTTTGCTTTTATGCTTTTTCCCCCCTTGGAGAATAAAGCAAAAATGCAGCAGACTAAAGTAAAGTGGGATGTTTTTTAGTGTTTTAAAACAGCACTGGGATCAGGTAGGGGGGCGTTGGTAAAGGTTTTTAGATGTGAAAGAGAGGAGCTGATGTGGGACGGCCTGGATGCTCAGCAAGAGTGCTGTCTTAGCTTGTTTTCAACGTGCCAGCTCCATTCATCTTAATGCCATCACCCCCACCCACACCCACACACACACCACTCCCATCAGGCCTGCCTGTATTTGAGAAGAGTTCACATCTGATTTTCTTTTTGGGTCCTTTCTTGAATCTATCTTTTGCTCTTCCATTGCTTCCGTCATTTCACCGATGTCCCATTCAAACTCCTTATTGTTGTGCTTGTCTTTATTCCAAACTTCTTGTTGTTTTTCTTCCACTGCGGAGCAAAAAGGGGGATTTGGAAATACCCTCCATCTGTCCATCCGTCTCGCCGTCTGTCTGTTTTTGCATGTTGTGAGTGCAATAACTTGAAAAGTACCGTAATTGAGGTGTAAGAAAAGTCAGTATCAAAATTTGGGTTGCCATCTCAAAATCCAAGATGGCCTCTGCCATGCAAATATGTAAATCAACCACCACTCGTCATTTAGGAAAACTGTGCTTTCTAGTTTTTATATGTCTTCAGTGAATAGTTTCCTCACATGATTGGGGTGGTTGAAGATTATTCCATGGTCACCAAGGCAACCATTGGCCACCCACTGACTCCGCCATCCTCCACCAGGATCCATCCCTTTGCGGTGCCTGGGACAAGAAAAAAACAAACAATAATAATAACCTATCTGTTCTTCTACACAGTGTAACTCCTACCCACTTGAATATCTTGCACCAAAAACATTGTTTACTTTCATTCCATGTTCAGTTCCAGTCCAGGAAATCATGAAACACTCATCTTAAAACTACAAATACTCACTGTTCAAATCTCTCAGGGACGGTGGTCATTGGCGTTTCGCGTGTTCTTATGGCTGCTCTCTTCGTCAGGGGTTGTCAGTCCCTAAACTCTTACGAAAGATTTGTCAGTTGTTTTACACTGGATGCCCTTCCTGACACAGCCTGAGCTTGAACCTGCAGTCTCAGGATTACAAGACCGTGGCACTGACCACTGAGCTACCAAGCCCCCGTCTTTACTCCCCAAACTATATCTGAGCAATTTATTATTTTTATCTCCTACTGCTGAAAAGGTGAAAGTTGGACAATTATCCAACAAAGTTCAGTTAGGTCCTCTGGATGGTTTCTTTTTTTGTTGAAACATTTCATCCATCATCCAAAGGACTTCATCAGTCCGAGGAACCACAACAAACTCAGTACCACAACAAACTCAGTACCACAACAAACTCAGTACCACAAGCAGCACACTCACATAGGAAGACAGTTTGATGGTGAAAAGATGGTTTCTGGAGTCTTCCCTCTCCCCCATCTGCTCCTCTGAGGCATCCATAGCCAAGGTGGTTCAAAACATCAAAGTTCATGCTCAATAATCCAGGTAAAAAAATCCAACAAAATTAAGTCAGGTTCTCTGGACAGTTTCTTTTGATGTTTTGAACCACTTTGGTCATGGCTGCCTCAGAGGAGTTGATGGGGGAGAGGGCGGACTCCAGAAACCGTCTTATCACCGTCAAACTTGTAACACTATGTTTGTATGCTGCTTGTGGGACTGAGTTTGTTGCGGCTCCTCAGACTGATGAAGTCCTTTGGATGAAGGACGAAACGTTTCAACAAAAAAGTAACCGTCCAGATGACCTGACTTAACTTTGTTGGATTTTTTGACCTGGATTATTGAGCATGAACTTTGATGTTGGACAGTTATGTTTTACCTGTGTGTTTGCGCATAAGTCAGTCTGTCTGTTAGCAAAATATATCATCAATCAGTGTATGGACAGTAATGAAACTCATGCACAACTGGGGGCCGAGATGGTGTAGAGGCAGGGCAGCTGGCTTAGGACCTGGAAGTCCCAGGTTCAATCCTCGGTCACTGCATACCTTGTGGTGTCTCTGGGCAGCACACCCTATCCCCAAAATGCCCCCCAGGCACCCTCAATAGCTGCCCACTGCACCACCCTGTGGTGGATGGGTTAAATGCAGAGACCAATTTTGTCATTGTATGGAAACATACAGTGATGACAATGTGATGACATTATTATTATTATTAACGTTCATAGTCAATTCAATTCAAGATGGCTGCCACAGCGACAGTTTTTGCAAACACCAAAATGTCAATAACTCAGTCAAGTTTCTCAAAGAAAATGTGACTCATCATTTTCAGTAATCACACTTTTATTTCCTGTTTCTGGTCTTAAACATGTGGACTTTGACATCTTCCTATTGTGGAGCAGTCTGTTGAGTATCTGGTGAGGGAGACTGCAAACCAACGCAAACCACATGTGTGCACAGCTCTGCTACGATGTTTAACTTTACCTTTAGCACGGTGGCGTTAACTCAAACCTGAAGCAGAGATGTTTGGCTCCAGCTCGCTTTGGTCAGTCTTACAGAGAAAAAGAGACGTTTGTGAACTCTTTTCCTTTCGCTTTAACTCTCAGTGCATTAAAAGCTCTTTTTAACAAAGCTGAAGGAAATGCCAACACACCAGAACATATAATTAGCTAGAATTAGCACGTTGAGTTTCATCTTTGTCGTATTTCAGTTGTATCAGACAAAGAAACAGGTTTTTGTACTCCTCACAGGCAGCTTTCGCAAAACAACCAAAAAATTATGATTTATAGGTCTGTCAAAAAGGTAATTACCCTTAAGTTTCTGCACTCTTGTTGAAACTTCAAGATTTCAGTATACCATATTTTCCAAAGTATAAGTCGCATCAGTCAAAAAAAGCATCATGAAGAGGAAAAAAAACATATATAAGTCGCATTTATTATGTGTTTATTTAATGGTCAAAACAGCTTTATTTCACCTGGGTGGCATGGCGCCATCCATCCATCCATCCATCCATCCATCCATCCATCCATCCATCCATCCATCCATCCATCCATCCATCCATCCATCCATCCATCCATTCATCCATCGTGGCCGGAGCTGCTAGCTCTCCAGTGGTCCTTCACCTGCACCAGATGAGTGAAGCGAGCACGCATGGGAGGACTTGCTGTTGCAGTTCTTCGAAATTTAAGGTGTCAGTCAAAAATTGCGTTTTAAATATGAGAAAACAAACGTATATAAGTCACTTCAGTGAATAAGTCACAGGACCTATGCAAAAAACTGCAACCTATACACCGGAAAATATGGTACTTTGAATAAAAATGTAGCCTATGTTCAGCTAATTTAGATTTAACTGAGAGGGTTTGTTTAACTCTTAAGGAATCACAAAAGTTTTAGTTTGACTTATTTGTGTGAGGATCTACCACTTGTGGAAAGCAGACACAATATTCCTAAAGCTTAAAAATGGCATCATAGGTGCAATTTTAATTGGTTTTAAAAGGGCGAGTGATTATATTTAGGTGTTTTAGAGAAAAAATCCCAGCAGATTTGTGAGCCCTGGTGTTCCTGAGCAGGAACATGAAACCTTTTCCACAGCCAGCTGAGATGTGAGCACTATCATTGGCACTTTGGTTATTACACCTGACTATGTCTCGGCCTGTCCCTGTAATTACAAACACTTCCTCCCTGTTTTATCACCTGTGGCTCTCACAGTCGTTCCTCGCTCCCTCCATTATGCCACCCAGCTGCAACACGTCATTCGTTTGTTTTCTTCTACCTTCCCCAGAAAATTGTGCAAAAATATTAAAATAAGTTAATTGTATTTTTTTTAGCTTTCATAATTCACTGGATTAGACCATCTTGGTAAATGCCACATCAGCAGAATACTTGGACTGCAATATGTCACAATAACAGATCATTCACTAATGGTTTCTTGAAGAACGCTTTGCACAAAGTGTTGCATTTATCATCCATTATAGAGACTTTTATCTTTTTTCTTTGTTTTAAATTTAAACAGTTCAAGCAAGTTCGTGATATCAACTTGTTTTGACCATTTTTTATTGCCTACTGTCTTAAAATGTGGATTTTATTGAAAATACCCGCGTCTTATAGGCGTCACATCAATTATATGTGAAGGGGACGTGTCCCCCTCACATTTAAAAAATATTCATTTGGACCCCCCTTCCCCCCACACACGTTTACCATAAAGTATTAGTTCACTCTATTTCTTCGTGAACAAATCCATTCCACTTGATTAATGGGAGAACACTCAAACCAGTAAAAATCCTCTCCGGGTTTTCCTGGTTACCTACAACAGCTCACCACACCGCATGCAGTGTTTCCTCGAGATCACTTGACGGGGTGGGGGGAGGAGGGGGAGACACCTCTGCGTTGGTGCTAGTTTAGTGCCACTTTAGTGCCGGCGGTTGTTGACCGGGCTGGGGGAGTAAGATGTGAGAGAAGCGGAGCACTACGTCTGTAGCATTTTAGCTAGCGCTTCTGTGTTGCTCATAGTGAGGGAGTGTGGCGCAGAGGTTAGAAGATGGTGATCGTAATGTCGCAGGTTCAACTCCCGGTGCCGTCAACATCAAAATGTGGGTGGAAAATGTGAAACACCCACACCTGCCTCCACCCTCAGCAAGACCCTTAACCCCCACCATCTGTTCCCTAACAGGTCTTTCTTGGAAATAAGTTCTCGTGACTCAATGAGACCACCTGGATAAATAAAGAGTAAATGAAAAGGAAAAAAAAAATTGTGCCATGCTCTCTAAAATAGTTATTGAATCAAGTGTTTATATTTGTAAGTAAATGTAGATGTTTAACAACATGTTAAAATACACCAGAGTGCAGGAAATGACATCTACTTTATTCAAAATTTTCTGGGGGAGGACCCCCAGAAGCCCTCACCAGTTAAAGGGATAGTAATATTTTGATGAAGGGGTGTTGATGAAGAAGAATACCATAATTTCTGCTCTATAGAGCGCACCAGACCACACTAAATTTAAAATAAAACACAATTTTGTACATAAATAAGTTGCGCTTGTGTATAAGCCACAGGTGTCCACAATTTAATACAAGAAACTGCACACAACTTCTGAGATAAAAAAAAAAGTAGTGGCTTATACACTGGCAATTGCGGTAAACATTTTATTGTTCACCTTTTCTAGGAAACGTTTTATACAAAGCCCGCTTGGACAAACAAAGTTTAATTTTGACCAAATGGACAAACAAATGGCTAGACTGAGTGACACTAAAACCTAAGTGGATAACCGCTGCGTCAACACAACTAAAACATTCAGTGGCAGTTCATGTAGATACACTTCATGTGTTGCTTTTCAGCTGAAATAATGTATTCTTGCTGGACATGCCATAATATAAATAAATAAAAATTAAAAAACAACCGCACATGTGAAAGTTACTGTTTGAAAAAAAAAAAATATATATATATATAATATATATATATCTTTGCCTGAAATGCTATAACATGCATGAGATTGGAGTTGTTTTAAAATGGCAGCGGTTGTAGCACATTCACATAATCAGTTTGCTCTGAATTAACTCAATTTCTCCAATCTGAAATGCTTTAAAGAGCTATCTAGAGCAGGTAAGATACTTGTTGTTCACATTTCCAAACAGTCTATTTAAGCCTGTCAAACTCTCGCTCTTAGTTAATAAAAAAATATTCTGAATCTTTTCCACCACTTTGTGACTTTTTTCACTCAGTGTTATCTTGTAAACCATCATAAATCAGAACGATGTCCCGGTTTTTCTTGTAGGCATACCCAGAGGGCACATACCACACGGGTCAGGTGTAATTTAGTGTTCTGTGTGGCTGTTTTTTAACTCGTTGCCCATGCCCTGCGGTTGAACCCACATTAAAGAGCATTTGTCTTCCGTGATGGAATGAGTGGCAGCAGTTCATCTTTACTGTTCAGTTCAGGAACCTCTTCATCAGTGAACGTCTCCGAGGCTCGGACTTGTATTTACAACGTGTGAAAACTGCACGAACCCTCAGCGAGCGTTCCCATCCTCAAGGTATTTCATGAGCGGAACTCGACGGAGAATCTTGTTTACGTGGGGGAGTCGCTGCTTTGAAAGTCCCCGAAGGGGGGGTATTTTCAGGGACTGGGTCACGCCGTCCCTCTGGCTCTCTGCCCCCAACCTGCTGCTGGCAGGCCTCCGTCTTAACCCGCTCACCCCGGCCCACTTTCCTCCTGCGCTAAATCACGCTTGGCTCCACTCGAAGCAGGACAACGTGTGGCGTGAGCAACAAAGAGCTCCTGTCATCAGATCTTTTTGGCTCAATATCAAATAAAATACTTTTGCAAGGAAAAATTAAACATCTACTTTCATTTTAACCAGTAACGAGCTTCCAAACAGTCTTGTAGATCTGCTGTTTGAACTCTGTTGAGCCACCTGCACACCACATAGTTAAATGAACTCAAAACCAGCTAAGTCATGTATCAAAGTTAGGTTTTTTTTTAAAACCTGAGTGGCCTCATGCTCTTAGCTCTGACTCATTTTGGCGTGAAGAGGCTCAGCTTGTCCCCTGGCTCCGATCCCTGCTGCCAACTGTGGCCCCAAAAGGCCACTAATGAGGGAGGACAGACGAGCATTGTGCCAGCTTACGCTGCAGAACACGGGATTGAGGCGGAGGCGGTGTAAACGCTTCATTATCGTCGTCTTAAACCTGAATAAGAACTAATTCAAAGGTCGTCTCCGTCCCGCCGAAGGAGGATTAGCTGCGAGCGCCGCTGTAACCAGAGTCAGAGTGTTTGTCAACAGAGAGCAGTTGTCCTACATATTTATTTAGTGGACTTGGTTCGAGTTGTTCTTAAAATAGCGCGCTGACCGACGGAGCAGAGATCAGCTTCAGCTGGGTGAGGGACTGACAGTTCAAGCTGTTAGCTTCTTCAGAAGAGCTAAACTGTGCTCTGCATAAAATACTATACCAAAATACTATATCTTCAACCTAAAGTCATAGCTTGACTTTTTTCAACTCGGCCTCTGTGAATAGGTTATGAACAATCAATATCTTACTTGTTGTAGACAAGTTTCATATACACTGGTAAAAAAAGAGTAAAAAGTGTGTTCTGTTCCTCCTGGTTGAAATATTAGTTTAGTGTTTTAGTGTGGGTTAGTATTGAATTAGTTTAGTTTAGTGTATTTCTTAGTTTATATAATTACTATAATAGTTCCAGAATTGCGCCGCTCAAGGTGGCTGCATGTTGGAGTAGTTATCTTACATTCATTCTGAGATTTGTGTTTCATCCATCCATTATCTTTACCCGCTTATTCCATTTTGGGTCACGGGGGTCGCTGGTGCCCATGTCCAGCAATCACTGTGCGAGGGGCGGGGTACACCCTGGACGGGTCGCAAGTCCATCACAGGGCCACATAGAGACAAATGAGACAAACAACCATTCACTCTCTCACTCAAACCTAGGGACAATTTTGAGTTACCAATCAGCCTAACATGCATGTTTTTGGTCTGTGGGAGGAAACCGGAGCACCCGGAGAAAACCCACGCATGCACGGAGAGAACATGCAAACTCCACACAGAAAGGCCCCTGGACCGGGGTTTGAACCAAGGACCTGCTCACTGAGAGGCAGCAGCTCTACCAGTTGCGCCACCGTGCTGGCGAGATTTGTGTTTGAAAACTATAATTCCTCTTTTTTCTGGATGTAAAAATATGTTTTTTTTTGGATGTAAATAGATTTTTTTTGGATGATTACTTCCACTGGTATCAGATGCTGTGCCACTGGAAAGAGTTTTACTGAAATCTTTTTTTACTTTTAGATGTTTGTTTTGATGCGTAACCATGGCAACAAGGTGGTTTTCTACAACTGGGAGCTGCTGATTAACATCTTAAAAGCTCAAATAATATCTCAACTACAGCCACAAAGCCCAAATGAGTTGAAAAGGAGGTGCCGTGGATGCATTACCGTCTACCTAGAGGTGGTGCTCTTGGAGGTAATGGGAAATGTGGCTCGTGACAACGGGAGGACCGAGATTGTCCCTCGATATCTGCAATTAAGTCCGTGTCGACGAGGGGCTCAGCAGGCTGCTGGGAGAAATGGCCATCGCTCGGGGAAGAGTTCTGCCCAGCATTCAGGCAGTCCTGCTGCCCAAGAGGACCAAGAGGTCTGTTGGGTCTGGGTGGACAGATCGGCATCTGCAGACAGTTTCTTTGGATCTGCTGTGGGACGGATTCCTACAAGAGATTCTTCCTGCCTAAAGCCATCGGCATCTAGAACAGAACTCTAATGAAACCAGGATGATGACAACAATTAATTTCTCTTTGGGATTAATAAAGTATTTTTGAATTGAATTTGAATATCTTAGATTCTTAGTACCGTTTCTTTTACTTTTTATATTTTTGCTATTTTGGGTATAACTGGGACCCTGTGTACACAATTTCGTTCCATCTCATGTACCACATGTGATGTGAATGGCAATAAAGAACCTTCAACCTGAACTTGATATCTTAATTCAGAGTTGGAAAAATCAACTGAAACGTACCCAAATGCAGGATTTTGATTCAGAAAGTCAACCTCAGAATCCAACATGGCTGCATAAAAAAGTTGTTTTTCTAATTTTTGTCCGCTTGTCTCTCAGTAAATTAGTCCCTCACACACTTCTTTCCAACTTCTGGTAACTAAGAACATTTAGCAAATCTGTTTATTGTCTGACTTGCAGCTGAAGCACAGTTGACCTTTTGATATCCTTCCTCGATTCGAGTTGCAACTGTTGAGATGAATGAATCAGACGTCCATATTGTCAGTGCAATATTTTATTCAAAAAGTTACATTTTTAACATCACTTGTAACAAACTCGTCAACACTCATTGACTGTTTAGGAACCTATCAAATGTTTCTATTACCTTTTCACTCAAAACACACAACTAATTGTAATTTTTGTTTTGATCAATTTATGGTCAGACCTTCATTAGATGATTTGTGCTTTTAAAACTTGACTTCAGTTTTCCTGCAAACTAATTTAAAACAACTGTACTTTCAGACTGAAGTAACTGATGTGTCACCGTGTGCTTCTAAAAGCTGACAGTTCCTTTGAAAGGATGGACAGACAGAGATAGCTAGTTAGCTAGCTAGCTAGCTGGATGGATGGATGGATGGATGGATGGATGGATGGATGGATGGATGGATGGATGGATGG
>NC_056498.1:20529374-20565458 GCF_014905685.2 Nematolebias whitei
TGGATGGATGGATGGATGGATGGATGGATGGATGGATGGATGGATGGGCCGGCGGGCGGACGAACGGACAGACATGGATGGAGATAAATACTTTATTTACCCCGGGAAGAATTCAATACATCCAGTATTTTGTGAGCTTTTTGTTCCTGGAACCCAAAAGTTCAAACAGTGCATTGATAATTATTAATAATTAATAAACATTTATTAATTTAATTAAAGCAAAAAGAGCACACCCAGTTTTAAAAACAATGAATTATGAACAAGTTAATGTTACTGCTAGCTGTGATTTGAAAGCAGGCATGAGGAGTGTAACACACCCTTTAGCATCTGTTTAATCATTCTTAACCAGTTCTTTAGTTTATAAAACTATGAGCTGGTTGTTGTTCTTTATAGCAGCTCGTGTGTCGTCATCCATCATGTGAAATCACAGAGGGCCTCTCCAAACAGCCTGCTCAAATCTTTTGAGCCCTATTAGCCGTTTGACACTCCTGAAAGATTCACGGCTCGAGGGCTCGCTCTTCGAACAGAAAGTTCCTAAATGCTGAACGGCACCGAGGCCCGATTACTCATGACCCAAGACTGCAACCTGCAGGTGCACATGACATGAAAGAGACGGCACTCTGAGTTTTTCTGCAGGGCTAAAGATGAAGTGACGGCGTGGCTGAGTGGCAGCACGGCAGGTTTAACCGTCAGCCTGAAAACAGACTTATCAATTTCACTCCATCTTTAAACTTGACGTGAACTGGACGTGTGTAAACTTCTGTTTGCAGAGCTCTTTTTCTTTCTGTTTGTCTTTTCCATGCAGAAACAACTTAAACAATGTTGTCGGCTTCTACAGTACATGTTCCACCTGTGTAAAGGAAGGAGGTGGAACATTGTACGTACACGTTAAGCTCATACAGATTTCAAATAACATCGACTTGTTTAAAAAATAAAGAAGTCTCAGCGTTGTCTTTTATAAACGGACCTTTTTAAGCTGCAGACGCTGCAGCAAATTCACAAAACAAAAATAACTAGAGAAAATGCAGTGTGAATGCTTATTGCTGAAAAACAGCTGAAATTAGCTAAAAAAAAAACATGCTGAAATGTAGGACTAATACAAGAACAAGCCTAAACTAGCAGAAGAAAGCAGACTGAACACACAATTGCTGAAATAGGTTTAAATAAGCAAAAATGAGCACAGAAATTTGAAAATTAGCTTAAAAAAGGCTGAAATTAGCAAAAAAAAATAGCTGAAAAGTAGCCGAAATGGCAGAAAAAAGCTTAAACTACCAGAAGGAAGTGGAAAAAACTGAAATGAGCTCAAAACGTGGAATTAGCTGGAAAGGCTAAAATTAGCATAAAAGAGCTAAATAGTAGCTAAAAGTGCAGGAGAAGCTGAAACTAGAAGAAAAAAGTTGAAAGGAGTATAACAACCTGAAATTAGCAAAAATAAGTTAATTAAGCTGAAAGTAGTCAAAATGACAACAAAAACTTGATTTATCTGAAAACAACTGAAATTAGCTAAAACATGCTAGCTGAAAAAGTAGAACAAACTTAAATTAGAATAAGAAAGCAAATGAGCACAAATAAGTGGAAATTGTCTGAAAAAAGCTGAAATTAGCAAAAGAAAAACAGCTAAAAAGTAGCTAAAACAGCAGAAAGAAGCTTAAAGTACTAGAAAGAAGTGGAGAGCACATATTTGCTAAATTAGGCTGAAAAAAGTTGAAATGAGCTCAAAAAAGGTGGAATTAGCTGAAAAAGCTAAAATTAGCATCAAGCAGCTAAATCATAGCTGAAATGGCATAAAAAGCTGAAACTTGTATAAATAAGCTGAAAGGAGCAGAAAGAAGTTAGAAGAAGCACAAAAATGTTGTAGTTAGCCGAAATAATCTGAAAGGATTACAAAACAGCTGAAATTAGCTGAAAAAAGGTCAAATTTGCTCAAGGAAGCTGAAAGAAGCTGAAGCAGAGCAAAATGTGAAAGGAGCAGTAAAAGTTGTAAACAGGTCTAAAGATTTGAAGGATGGAAAATGAGCTCGATTCATTTCTATGAGGAAAAAAATGTCAGAAAAGGCTAAATATTTCAAAAAGCTAAAGTTGCGCCAACAGTCATAGCACCCTTCTCCTGAAAGAGCTGAACGTTTTGATTTATGATTTGTTGAAATGGCACAAAAATTGTGGAACAAGAAAGATGCTGAAAAACGTACGGAAGAAAAATGGATCCCAATAGTGTGAATGCTTCATAAACATTCACACAGCTAGGATCCTTTCGTTCCTTGAAGGAATCCAAACCATCTTGTCTTGTGCTGATTCAATTTTGCTTCAATCTTGAAAAAATAAAATTTCCACAATCTCATTCAATAGTGCAAAATCTTACAAGATTTATTAGTGCTCAAAGTACATGCTGTGGATGACGCTCAGCTACTACCACACCATACTTTAGCCCACTATCTGTAAAGCTAATGTTTAGTGTTTTCTAAGGTCAGTTGGCTGTAGTGGCCATCTTAAATAGAGTTGACTTGATAAGTTACTCAGTTATAGATGTACAGCCATGGATTAATTGCTAAGAGTTTCACTGAAGTCCATCCAGTGTTTCACGAGATATTTTGCTAACAGACAGAGTTGACTTCAATGTGGATGACAAAGTTTTAACCACAAATCTGGCATGATCAGGTAGTGCTCTGACTTTATGTTGTGGATGACTCTCAGCTTCTACCACGTTAAGTTTTAGCTCCTAATCTGTAAAATTGATTGTGTTAGAGTTAGTTTTGTGTTTTAAAAAGTTGGTTTGTTGTGACAACTGGCTGTTTACCCTCTGATAGTTTCATCAAAATCCGTCTTCTGGTTCATGAGATATTTTGCTAACAGACACAGGCACAAACTTTATTACCCACTTTCTGCTCCTTGGTGCTGAGTGATGGTCAAAGTTCGTGTGGAGCAGAAAACTCGGACTGTTCAGCATTTCCTCCGTCCTGCCTCGGTGGAGCTTTAGCCTCCTTGATTGGTCCTGCACCTCCTCACAGATTTCCCTCCAGGAATCCTCGTGCATTCCTGCTCGTGGCAGATGACACTTGGTGTGCTGGAATCTGTGTCAGACAGCGCAGGACAGGTCTGGGCTCAGAACCCACTGGTCTGCGAGGGGGTAGCAGCTAATAAACCGCAGCCGGGGGCCACATCCACATTCCATGTCATCACCATAGCTACTGCCGCCCCTCCCTGCCTCCACCCATCCACCAGCACATCTCATACCCCCACTGCCCTGCAGCCAGCAGAAAGAGGTCACACACCTGTCTGCGCCTCCCCTTCATCCTCCCTCCTTCCACCTCCTCATCGCTCCTTTGAACTCAGTGAATCTGAGCTGCTTTGTGGAGCTTTCAGCCGAACAATGACAATGAAGCTAGCTGCTACAGACTCAACAAGCTTTGCGTTTGTGTGAGTTATGGAAAGGAGCGCTTCAAACTTCTGAATGAACCCAACAAGAAGCACACACTGGATACAAACATTCAGCTAGAGCCTTTAGCATGGTTTGTGAAAATGCAGTTTGTAGCTTGATGAAGTTTGCTGAACAAGCTGAAACTGAATTATATAAAAAAAAATAGAACGCAAGAACAGAAACTTATGAGCAAAACAGTAGCAAAGAAGCTAAACTGTGGCTAAACGCTAACATCAGAAAAACTTTAGCTAAAAGATAAAATTAGCTAAAAGCTAAAATTAGCATAAGCGAAGTTAGAAGCCAAACTAATAAAAAAGTAGCTAAAAGCTAACAAACCCATAGCTAAAAGCTAAAATTAGCCCAAGTGTAGATAGAAGCTAAACTACTAAAGCAGTAGCTAACACGCTAAGAAAATAATATGTGGCTAAAGGTTACCACCAGAAAAACTTTAGCTAATAGCTAAAATTAGCACAAGTGTGGATAGAAGCCAAATTAGCAAAACAGTAGGTAAAGCTAAATTTAACAAACCAATAGCTAAAAGCTAAAATTATCACAAGTGTAGATAGAAACCAAACTATCAAAACAGTAGGTAAAGCTAAATTTAGCAAATCAATAGCTAAAAACTAAAATTAGCACAAGCGTATATAGAAGCTAAACTACTAAAACAGTAGCTAACATGCAAAGAAACTAAACTATGGCTAAAGGCTATCACCAGAAAAACTTTAGCTAAATGCTAAAATTAGCACAAGTGTAGATAGAAGCTAAACTATCAAAACAGTAGCTAAAATCTATAAATTTAACAAACCAATAGCGAAAAGCTACAATTAGCCCAAATGTAGATAGAAGCTAAACTGTTAAAACAGTATCTCACATGCAAAGAAACTAAACTGTGGCTAAAGGTTACTACCAGATAAAACAGTGGCTAAATGTTAAAATTAGCATGAGTGTAGACAGAAGCCAAATTAGCAAAACAATAGCTAAAAGCTAAATTAAAAATTGTAGCTAAAAGATAAAATTATGGATAAAAGCTGGCACTAACAAAACAAAGGCTAATAGTTAAAATAAGCAAAACAGCAGCTGAAAGCTAAAAATTACACAACAGTGGCTAAAACTTAAGACCAGCAATGCTGTAGCTAATGTTAAAGTTGCAAAAGAGTAGCTTAAAACCACAACATGCAGAACAGTAGCTAAAAACCAAAATTGGAAAAACTGTAGGTAGAAGCTAAACGGCCTAAAACAATCAATTAAACATTTTGATTTAGTTTTATCTGGCTACATTAATTTACCTTTTTCCAAAAACTCACAGAATTTTACATTAAATTAAAACAAATTGTGCTCAAAGAAAGTTCTGTTCTGTAGAAACAAAGTTGTGCTGAACACAGTTTTAAATGTAAGACTATTGTTTAAAAGTCTGTTAAGAAATTATGAACTCAACAAGAAATTCTTATTTTATCACATCATGCAAAATAAAATCATTTGGCTTCTCAGTAGTTTCATATATTGGATACATTTTTTAAATCTGAGCTCTAAGGACAAGTTTAAGTTGATGTGTTCATTCAGTATATAATAATCTGCTTTTAACTGAAATAACAAGCACACATAGAGGAAATGCATATTGTCTGCTCATTGCATGTCAAAGTTTAAAACAAAGCTCTTGTGTGACGGATTATCAGACCCAAGGAGTGTTAGGGTGACTCTCAGCTCTCACATTTATAGCCATTTTGTGTATTTTTAAAGCAGATTAGCTGTTGAGGCTATCCTGACTGTTTTTGTAGTCATTTTAACACTATAGAACTTCCTGCATAACGATGTGCTAATATTCCCTTTTCAAGCAGTTGTCTTCATATTTAGGCTAATTATTATTATTTTTATTCTTAAAATAAGCAACACAACAAGGTGTCAGGGGAATATAGGTAGAGGTTATAGATGTTTATTAGTAACTATTGTGTGTGTTAGAGAGCTGCTTTGCTGCCCAAGAGCTCTCTGAAGAGCCTGTGCACCTGATAAACTCCAAGGCCTCCTCCCCCGTTGTCTGTAAGCTGGACAGCAGAGGTCGTCTTGACGTCGTCTCTGTCTGATAATCATTATAAAAAGGCACTTCTTTATACCGTCCGTGGACAGACCTCACGACTTCAGTGTAACATCTGTGTAAGCCTGTTTTGAGCTCTGCCCCCTCGCAAGTAAACTGAGTTGACAAATTTTCTTGTGTCCTCAGAGTGGCTTATTTGAGTAAAGGGATGATGAAAGGATGCTGTATTTTCATTCTACAAGGCACACTTAAAATCCTTTCATTATCTCAAAAATCAACAGTGAGCCTTATAATCTGGTGCACCTTATGTATTAATTCTGGTTGTGCTTATACTGATCTCGAACTGATTTGATGTGGTACACGGAGCTCAAAAATCTGTCAAAATGTTTTAGTTTCGCTTAATGCGCCTTATAATCCGGTGCGCTTTATGTATGACAAACCCGTTCGTTGATATTGCTCCTTATAAGCTTAAGTTTGGACATGTCCAGAGGAGGGACAGTGGGTATACTGGTAGAAGGATGTTAGAAATGCGGCTGCCAGGAAAAAGACAAATAGGAGATATATGGATGCAGTTAGAGAGGACATGGAGGTAGTTGGAGTGAGGACTGAGGACAGAGATGGAGGAGGATGACTCACTGTGGAGACCCTCTGAAGAGGGAAAAGCCAAAAGAAGAAGAAGTCCGTAATATTCTTCTGAAAAGCACCTTATATTCCGAAAAATACGGTAATTACCGGTAATTTATCCGACAGTAGGTTCTCTCTCTTAGAGAAACAGCAATTAAACATGAAACACCCTTCATCAAAGCTGAAAGACTCAAATTCAGATTGCCTGAATGTAAACTGAACCACTGAGACCCCTGTTAAAACTGATCTTACCTGCTGTGCCACAAAGAAAAGTTGGCCGCTAAAGAGAGGACCCAAGTTAGAGAACATTACTCTTCAGGAATTTACCAACAGCACGGCGGAGTCAAGAATGCACATGCTTTTTAGGTTTTGTATTGTGCAGCATGTCACATTGGTGACCGTCCTTTTTGACCTGAACAAGTCTTTGTTTGTTTCTCTTCGAAGTGTGTTTCCTTTGACCTGGAGTAGTGAAGATAACTGATGGACATGCAGGTGTTGGAAGCACCTCTGGCTCCTTGGAGTGCAATAGATCATAAATTCACCTGTCAATGGCAAAGATAACTGAGACAAAATCTTGTAGTGGCTGGGTGGAAAAATTGTTTGTTTTTATGTTGAGCAGAAACGTATTTACATCGACCGTCTTTTGAATGAGACATAAGTGAAGGAGCAGAGGTCACAAAGGTGCAGGACTTCAAGTACTTGGGGTCCACTGTCCACAAAAATGGGGAGTGTGGTAAAGAGTTGAAAAAGATAGTCCAGGCAGACAACTGGGCGATAAAGTTAGAGAGGCCAGACTGAGATGGTTTGGACATGTCCAGAGGAGGGACAGTGGGTATACTGGTAGAAGGATGTTAGAAATGCAGCTGCCAGGAAAAAGACAAATAGGAGATATATGGATGCAGTTAGAGAGGACATGGAGGTAGATGGAGTAAGGACAGAGGATGCAGAGGACAGAGATGGAGGAGGATGACTCACTGTGGAGACCCCCTGAAGAGGGAAAAGCCAAAAGAAGAAGAAGAAGTCCGTAATATTCTTCTGAAAAGCAAATTTCATGTATAATTTAGATCCACTCTTATAATGCATCTGTAACTGCTGGCAGTTTGGACTTGTAAGAAATATTTTGTGAGTTTCTTTGTAATTTTGACACAAAGCCAAGCAAAATAAACTCCGAGCTGAAATGCACCTTTTGACAGCTGTTTTTTTTTTTGTTTTGTTCTGAATGTGATTCCTGAATGGTTGTTTCTTATGAGGCTTGCAGAGCTGGAGATTACCTGGAGCAAAATCATAATCTAACCGTTACAGGTATGAGTGACTACAGAAAACACCAAAGTTCATGCTCAGGAATCCAGGTACAAATCCAACAATGTTCAGTCAGGTCCTCTGGACGGCCTCTTCCCCGCTGAGAAGCCTACAGAAAATGTCTCAGAAGAACTACCTCTAGCTATACCTACAGTAAATATGGACCTGTTTATAGGCTAATGTTAAACTGAACTGCATTTTGCATCTTTCCTGACCGGACCAGAGCTTGCTATAAACACCCAGGGTCAATAAACCATGTGTGTGTTTGATCATCACCTCTTGCTGTGTAGAGTTCAGGATCAAAAGTGTTTTGTCTCAAACGCTCAACCGTCTTTGTTTTTTCACTACATCTGAGCGTGTATTGTCTCACATCTGGATGTCTAACCTCTTCGATATGCTCCAAAGGCTGATTTGATCTCTTGGATCACTGTAGTGGCCTCACAGTGGGTCTGCAGTGTCTCAGCTAGCCTCAAAATATTATCCCAGGTCTACAAGATGTTGATTCATGGCGTATATGTCTGTTGACCATCGTTGCTTCTTGGTGCATCTTGGTGCATCTTCTCGGAGCTGTAATGGGACAACTGGGGCAACTCTCAACCTTTAGCCTTAGCTGTATTATTTTAATGTGTTTACATCTGAAATGGTTCTTCTTTAAGGGTTTCACTGGGTCTAAACCCCTTATCCTAACCCCGTCAACTCCACGGTTTTCTGCCGCGAAAAGGGAGCTGAGGGGACGACAGCAGGCGACTTGTTCAGGCAGGAATCCTGCCGTTATTGAAATAGTGACGGCTGTCAGCTGTGTAAAGATCGGCTACGTCTGAACGGTTCTGCATGATACAAACTATGTCCGTCAACTGTTCGTCTCTGATGTTTGATTCCAAGAAAAGATGATGTCTGGTTTTTAGAGCACATCAACACAATTCTGTCTTTCAGTGTGTACTTTGCAAATGAAAAGTATGGCATTGAGTTGAACCCACCCGTACATTATGTACCAAGGAATTGTTATGAATCTGTGGAAAAGATGTTGCCTCTGAACTCAGAGTTACTCTCAGTTTGTTGAGCATAGACCCAGGTCCTAACAGGCAAGTGAAGTGAAAATTAATTAAAACTTCACAAACTTAAATCTTTGCTCATTGAAAAACTTACAGTTCTGTAGACTTGATTATATATGTATATATTTTAATTTCAAGGTCCAAGTTTCTTTATGGTCATTCACATCACATGTGGTACATGAGGTGGAACAAAATTGTGTACTCAAGGTCCCAGTTACAAACCCCAAATAGCAAAAATATAACGTATAAAAAGAAACTAGAGATGCACGATATTGGATTTTTGGCTGATATCCGATATGCCAATATGTTAAACTTATTTGGCCGATAACCAATATCAATGCTGACCCCCCCACCCCCCCCCCCCCCCGTGAGTAAATGGGTATGAATACAGCAGTATAAACGCAAGAGATCAGCAGCAAAAGTGTTCTATGTATTATAGAAAGTGTTATTATATAAAGTGTTATATCAGTATTATTTATTGTTTAAATTATGTTTACCTGACTAGAAACTCCATAATATTAATAATAATAATTTTTTCACGTCCATTGTTGCCTTTATGCTTGCTGAGGATGAGAGTCTGCGACAAAGTTAGACTCAAAGCAGTCTGCTGACTCCTCAGATAAATAAAGTTATTAACTTACTTATTATATGAATGTTTCTGTACAGTTCCCTGAGACAGCTTCTGTTGTGACTTGGCACTGTATAAATAAACTGAATTATTTTTTTTCATTTTTTTTTTTCATTTAGCCTTTATTTATCCAGGTAGTCTCATTGAGCCACGAGAACTCATTTTCAAGAGAGACCTGTTTAGGGAGCACATGGTGGGGGTTAAGGGCCTTGCTCATGGGCCCAGAGTGGGGCGAATGAGGGTGGGGGCAAGTGTGGGTGTTTCACCTACCCCACCCACAATTTTGATGTTGTCGGGGCCGGGGCGTGAACCGGCGATCTTCGGATCACAGGCCCACCTCTCTAACCTCTGCGCCACCACTCCCCCATAAATTGAATTGAATTAATAATGATAATAAAAATAATATATCTTTCAAGTTTGTACATCCTTTTTCTCATCTGCTCTGCGTTTTGTATCTTAGTTGATCTCAACCTAAGTTTAAGTGAAGTATAGGTAAAAAGACACTTAAACAATGTTTGGGTTAAATATGTGATATAGACAAATTACATGTTGACTGTTTTGTCTACAGTCTATAGCTGTATTTGGTGTTCAATGTACTGTATTTTTCAGACTATAAGGCACACTTAAAATCCTTTAATTTCCTCAACAATCGACAGTGAGCCTTATAATCCAGTGTACCTTATGTATTAATTCTGGTTGTGCTTACTGACCTCAAACTGATTTTATGTGGTACACAGCGCTCAGAAACCAGTCAAAATGAACTTGTTTCGCTTAATGCGCCTTATAAACTGGTGCGCCTCATAGTCCAAAAACTATGGTACTGTACTTAAAACAGCTAATGTATTTAATTTTAATTAATTTACAACACAGAATATTATGGCATGCCTCTTTTTCACATTTGTTACACTTCTTTAAATAATCAAATGTATATTCTGAAAGAAAAACAATGTTCAGAAGTAGGCTATCAAAAGACATATTCAGAAGACAGTTCCACAAAGTGGCCACACAGACCAGTCCATCTTTAAGCTTCCTTTAGCCTTTCATCAATCACAGATGAAGCTGCCACATCCTGCTCAAATGTGAACTTTGAGCAGAACCAAAATAGACGTGGATCTGAACCCTGCTGGGCTGAAACTGCGCAATGCATTAAATGTGCTTGGACGTCTCCTTCCTATCATTTATTACAATAAATTAACTTACGTTGGTAATTCTGTTTGTGGTTATCTATTTTTTTTTTACTAAAAAAGTTGCTGTGTGTCATCATCAATATTTACTTGGTAATCAATCTGTTGTTGTTTAATCCCACGAGCAGGTTGTCGCAAATGTCATCAGCTCATCACATAACTGAGCCGCAGCTCCGCTGTTTTTTTCATTTAATTGTTTTCTTTACACATCAGCCAGTCTGGCCCTGTTACTACTTCACTTGGCGACACAGAGGCACATCAGAGCAGCACTGTGTGTGTCTCGGTGTGTCTTCTGAATGCACTGAGGCAATCAGAACACATCTCAGTCCTGGACTGAGGCATCTTGTGAATGGAGGTTATAGTTTACTTGGGCTGCTCCTTTTTGCAGGGATCGCCACAGTGAGAACTCTGGTGAAAGATTTGACCATTGTTTTACATCCGATGCCATTCCTGACACAACTTGAACTTGAACCGGCAGGCCTAGGCTTTCAAAGCAACAAGATTTTACCACTGAGCTACTTTTCATTCAACCTTTATTTATACAGGTTAATCCCATTGAGCCTCTGGGACTCATTTATAAGAAAGACCTGATTTTAACAAAGAATGATAACAGTAGACAATCATAAAGGAAGCGTACAAATTGAGAAGAACAAATGGAAGAAAATGGCATTAAAATGTAACAAAAAACATCTAGGTTGTAAAGTGATGTGAAAACTAAAAACAGGAACATGTCTGTGTTGGTTTTTGCCAGGGACTTAGCAGTTGTTTGAAGCCACTTAGAGAGGTCAAGGTTGAGAGCTTCAGATCTTTTTGCAAGATATTCCAGGAAACAGGAGCAGAGTAGGAGAAGGCCCTTTTACCTAGTTCGGTCCGCACTGAGGGAACACTGCAGGTAATAATGTCCTGAGAGTGCACGCTGTAGCTGCACTCACACAGTGACATGTAGGAGGAGATGTATGAAGGCAACAGACCAAGAAGTGATTTAAAGATGAAAATGAACCAGTGAGTGAGTCTGCGTGAAGTTAATGATGACCAGTTAACCAGTGAATACAGTGTGCAATGGTGGGTACAGTAGTTACAGCCAGTTATGAATCTTAGTGCACCACGATAGACAGCATCCAACATCTGCAGGGTGCTTGTAAGAGCGTTCATATAAAATAATGTCACCATAGTCAATGGAGGGAAGAAAAGTCGCAGTGCTACTGCTGTGCCAAACTTCTATGCATCGTGTTGTTAATCCCAATATGTCCAGCAGCTAATTGAATGTGATCCCCAGACGTCAGGCTAGAAACTCATTCTTTATACGTGCTGGCAAAAGTCACAGAAATATTAATCTTTAGGATGGGAAATGTCCACTTTGAGCTCCACTCTTCCTTCTTGGTATCTCGTGCTCACACAGAACAAAATGTCCTCAATTTTCTCAGTATTTCTCTGACGTCCTACTCTTTCTACAAACCAACCGTTTGCATACAAATCATCAGGATACTGTAAATTTTTTGGTGTACACACTGTCACATCCTACATCTGTGACAACACAAGTTGCTTTAAACTGTAGAGATTCTGTAAACTTTGCTGGCCTGTCTACATACATGTGTTTATTAAACAACGGAAATCCAATACAGATGCAGCTCAGATATGAGGCCAGGGCCACATGTTCATGTAGCTCAGGCTTGATTAGACCTTGAGGATGTGGAATGTCTTCTGTTAGTGGGAAGTAACAGGTTTCACTTGTGAAGAACTGAAAATGTTCCAGTTTTCCAGGTTTCACATTCAGATACGTAAATTGTTCTTTAATAGATTAAGGGAAAATAATTAGTCAGTACATTTGTTTTTGCCAAAACTTCAATGACCTGCTCTGCTTTTACTGTACCAGTTTGCTCTAAAGATTCATTTGAACAGCATGAGACCACTTCACAGTCCTTAGAACCAGTTGAGGTAGTTTTCCTTTTTAAATTGTTGCATTGATTGTATTGGGATGTACTTCAGTTCTTTATGTTTATCAAGTTATTGAACCTGTCATGGAGTGAAGAGGGGGAATTGGAAATACATTTTGTCCTTCCATCCATGGATGAATGTTGTGTGTATGATAAATTGAAAAAATAAGTAAGGTATAGACTTCCATTTTGGTGTGTGGCTACATCAAGTTGTAAGAAAGATCACTATTAAAAATTGGGTTGCTATGTCAAAATCCAAGATGGCCACCGCTAAATATAGGCTATATGTAAACTGGCCAACCCTGTCATTTAAGGCAAGGGTCTGCAACATTTTTGATCAAAGAGGCATTACTACCCCTTCACTCATTAAATAAAAAAGAGCCCAAAGCCACAAAACCTGCTACATCTATGATGCTCAACTGGTGGCCCATGGGCCACTTTGAGTTAGTTGGAAGGGTCTTTACAGACTAGTGGGGGTGACATTTTAAAACTAATAATCAATAATGAATTTCAACATTTATTTACATTTTTACATTTTGGGACAAAACATAACTACAATGTAAAGAAGTAAAAACTTTAATTTTCTACCTTTAGATGAAAATGAAACACTGAACTCTGCAGGACTATGTGGCCTTTGATGTGAGGAGAAATTAAGTATCACATTTTGAAGTAATAAAATAAAAATAAGCCAAAAATACCCGTTTTTTTTTGTGGGTATAAAAACCAGAACAATTAAATTTCCTGTAGGTTTTGGTCAAAGTTTCATAGAACTGCAGACGAGGGACTGAAGAGCCACATGTGACCCCAGAGCCACAGGTTGAAGACCCCTGATTTAAGGAAACTATGCTTCCTAGTTTTATATAAGCATAGTTTCCTCAAAATGATTGGGGTGGCCCATACAGTGGCTGAAGATGTGGGAGTCAAAGGCCACCACTGGCCACCCACTGGCTCTGCCATTGCACCTGGTCAGTGAAAAGAAACCTACCTCTCTTTTTATACACAGTGTAACTCCTACCCACTTCACTAGCTTGAAACAAAAACATTAAGGATCACTTTCATTCTCTGTTCCATTCCAGTCCAGAAAAACTGGAAAAACTCTACAAACATTCATTATTGAAATCAGTCAGTGATGGGAGACATCAGTTTACTGCTTGTTTTTCTGAGCAGGTGTTCAGTTAGCTCTAAAGCGACCCTACAGTATTTAACTAGGCTGCAACTGTTGAGGGCTAGCTGGAGACACAAAACTGTGAGAAAAAAATCAGATGGAATCGCATGTTAGCATAAATTTCCTGCATTGGGACAAACTTTTTCAGGAATTTGCATACATATAAGAAAAAACACTCTAAAGTTACAGAAAATTAATTAAAGAGGACTTGAGACGTTTCGTCCATTCTCAACAACTGACTATTTAGCATATTTTAAATAAACTAAATAGTAGTAATATTAGTAAACTAAACAGACAGCTTATTGGTGGTAAATTAATAAGGACAATGTGATTTTTGATGTGCTTTTGCACTTGTGTGGATGTTAGAAGCTGAAATGTATAAAAAAGTATGTCAAAAGAAAATTTCTGCCACGGTTGTGGTAAACAATAAAGTTTTATTTCATTTATCTTAGTAGTCTGCAACACAGTAACGACGCTCTGCAGCTAATCCAATTTGCTATGGCTGCCACAGCTTCTCATCCCTAGAAAACACAAGAATGGCTATAATTCAGTTGATTTAGCAAGTACTGAGCTAAAGTTTTGTGTAGTAGTAGCTGAGAATTTTTCTCAACACTGATCGCAAAAAGTGTCTTGTTGATTATTTTGGCATGCAAGGCAGCAAATATGATTTTATTCAAGGAATACTACTTCAATAAATGAAATATTTTGAATATTCGTACTTTAGCTGTTGATCAGAATGTTTGGTGAGGCAGTATGCATTATTTAAACAAACGATCAAAAACTATTTAAATTAGCTCAGTTTGGTGTAATTCTATACTATTATACTCTTTCTGTTCTGCAAAGATTATGAGAATAAAACATCTGGGTTTTTTCACCCATAGACAACTTCCATATCGGTACATCTAAAACTTTCCAGCTCATTGGAAGATAAACATAATGGTCTGTCTCACTGTTAGAGACTAATATTTGCAGGTGCATCTACAATAATTAGAATATCGTGAAAAAAATTGTCAATCATTTCAGTGTTTTTCCCTCGTGTTGCCAGCTTCTGTTGCACCTATCCCTCATTGTCCTCCCCCAGGTGTTTGTAATTATTTCCTCGTTAGTGTCCTTTTGTATTCTGCATCTCCTTTTTGTTCCCCTGTTGGTGATTGTCCTGTCAAGGCATCATGTTCTGTTTCCCTCTGTGTCTCCTAGTCGATAAATGTAAGTTTTGCTTCCACGTCAGCCTTTTGTTTTCTTATTAATAATTATTGTTATTACCTTATCCTTCGAGTTCCCTGTGTCTGTCTGAGCATTGGGTTCAATTCATGACCAGATCATGATACAGAAAGTGAAACTCATATTATATAGATTCATTACACATAGAGTGAAAGATTTCAAGCCTTTATTTCTTGCAATTTTGATTTGACTCAGAAAATTAGAATATTGTAAAGAGGTTCACTATTGTAAAATCCTGATGTCACACCCTGATTGGCTGATTAACTTGACTGCGGTAGCAGCAGGACGGCAGCTCCCCGGTTTCTCTGCAGTTCGTAACATCAAACAAAACAACCTAGCTGTTTTTGTTTCTATTTTTAATACAATTTTCTTTTATTTGATCTTCTCAATTAGTATGCTTCTTATAATTGTCTACTGTTGTCTTTGTGGTCCACTGCTGTCATCACCCTTTGTTAAAATCAGGTCTCCCTTGTAAACGAGTCCCTGAGGCTCTTTGGGATTAACCTGTATAAATAAAGGTTGAATGAATGAAAAACTCCTAGACATGAGCTACAAATGTCTTGTTCCTCAAGTCCATCCACTCCTGAACCAGAGACAATGTCAGAAGTGTCTTACCTTCTGAGGAGACAAATAAATGTACTGTTGCTCAGTGGTCCAATGTCCTCTTTTCAGATAAAGTAGTTTCATGTCATTTGGAAATCAAGGTCCCAGAGTCTGGAAGAAGAGTGGAGTGGTTCAGAATCCATGTAGCTTGAAGTCCAGAGTGAAGTTTTCACAGTCAGTGATGATTTGGGTCCATGTCCTCTGTTGGTGTTGGTCAACTTTCTGTTTTCTACCAGGGTGTTTTAGAGTCCTTCATGCTTCCTTCTGCTGACGAGCTTTATGGAGATGCTAATTTCATTTTCCAGCAGGACTTCTCGCCTGCCTACACAGCCAACGGTGGTGGTTGTGGAATATTTAATTTACTGAGACACTGCTTTTTTAAAATCTGTATTTATTTGGTTATTGTCTGTAAGACATAATCATAAAAATTATGAGAAATAACGGCTTGAAATGTTTCACTATCCTCACCAAACTATCCTACTTTCAGTACATAATGTTCCAAAGTACTTCAAGGTTCACCTTCAGTGCACATTCCTTACCATCACATAGCATTCACAGCCAATGCACTTTAAGTTTAACTTTTAAACCAATAGATAGGTTCTGAATAATGTTTAACTTCTTCAATAACTTCCATTAATGATGAACTGAGGGATTCTACAGTATGAGATTTATTGGTATTGTGTGAAAATATATCCCATGGGTGATGCTTTAAAAATAATCTAAACAAATTCTGCTCTCAAAGTCCACTTAGCTTGTTTTAAGTTACTTCTTGCTTACTTGAATCAATCAGCTCACTTTTGCAAACTGACTTCCAAAAGTAAAGCTTTGCTTCTAAACTTTTTTTTGTTTGCAACACAGGTAGCAGTAAAATAGCCCAGTATGCACCTGGATGTACCTGGTAATTATCTGGTATATGCCAGGAACATATCGGGTTCATTCCCAGCACATGCCAGGTACTAGCTACTAGGTCCTTAGCTAATACATACCAGTTACTTACCCAATGCTTTCCTGATACATAGTCTACTGGGTACATACCTGGTATGTCCTGGGTATTTGGTAAGCATTGGGTACATATCAAGTAATTACCAGGTATATACAGGGAATTTACCTCGGAAGTGGTAACCAAAAAGTTAGCTTTGTTAACTGCTAATTTGTTGACAAAAAATATATAGCTTTGCTAATGCTAAACTGCTAACAGTTGTAAAAAAATTGGGGCGCTAACGCTAAAGCGCTAACTTTTATCATATACTACTAGTAGACTGTCGAAGACTGTCTATAATGTGATAACACTGTAAGTAAACAACTCAAAATGGTTCATAAACAACAAGTAAAGCATTCATGTCCCGTTCAGAGGTGAGTTTTCAGAAATTAATCCAGTCCATCAGAACCAAAAAGGTGGAGCAGAACTCTGCTGTGCTGAAGCAGAGTGATGCATTCAATGTGTCGGACATCTCCCTAGTGTCATTTACTGTAATGAATTAACTCACTTTAACAATTTCTTTGTGGTTAACTACAAAGTACTTTCCTAAATTAACTACAAAGTTGTCATCATCAATATCCTCTCTGTAATAAATCTGTTTGTATGAAAGTAAAGATGTGTGAAGAAATGTGTGAGAGAGTCACGTCCCAGAGGCAGTATGAGTGTTGCAAAGCATGCTGGGTAGGAATTATGTATGTAATGTTTCTGACTATTAATAATGTTTCTCAGTGTGAAAATGGGGTTTTCACATTTTTTTCCTGTTCTGGTTTGGCTTAATTTATGTTAAAGTCTCTGTTATTGGATGTAAACTTACAACATAAATCAGAGACAGCTTGCAGTAGAAATGAGGGGGGAAGTACTGTGTGGTTGGTGATGTCCCTGGGTGGCGCTTAACTTTGCTTGGTTTCTGCATAGCGAAGCATCGCTCCGTCCAGTGGAGAACACCATTTTCCTGTATGCTTTTAGTGTGCAGAACTTTCTTTAAAAAGAATTGCAGACTTTGTTTTACTGCATTTCATTTTTATGGAAGCTAATTTCCCTAAAGATTTTCAAAGTTAGCAAAAACGCTAATCTGCTAAATGAAAAGTTAGTTCTGCTACTAGTGTATTAGTAGATTAGTGGAACCATGTCCACCACTACGTGCATATGTACATATTGTCTTGTTATGTATTCCTACTACAAAATTTTTGTTGTCAATTCTGTAATATTATAATACAGAGGGGCATAAGTTTCTACTGTGACATATTTTTAGTAGTAAGTTTGTGTTTTAGTTTTTTTTTATAGTTATACAGGGTCATGTTTTCACAAAGTCTAGTTGAACTTCTTGATTGTTTCAGAAAATAATGGTATTGCAAAATGTTGCTACAGCCCTCAAATGGCTGACATTACTCAGTGGTTTATGTTTAACTTGCTGAGACAAATGAGAAATATCTCGGTGGATTTTACGGATCACAGAGCAGGGCACTGCATTGCATTTATGCTCATGTGAGTGAGTGGCCATTTGATTATCAGTGCTTCTCTTTTTAAAGGTGGTATGAACAATTAATATTGTACCGGCTGTAGATCCCATTGAACAGCCTCAGAATTTGTGAATGTGGTTCAGTTCAAACTCAAAACTTTTACTGCCATCACTGCAAAAGCTGTTTATTCATATTTGTGAATTTAGTATTAAACTATTATTTACATAAAAATTTATGGTCACAGCATACAATATGTGCTTGATGGCTTCTTGTCACTTGTGTGTGTGTGTGTGTGTGCGCGACTAGTGTCCAAAATTGATCATACTTTCTTTCCAAGTGGTTCAGAACTAGTGGTCCTCTCTCTGCTGATCTTTGTTCTTGGTCCTCACTAAATAGTAAATAGAAGAATATGTGTGTGTTTGTGTGTGTTAAGAGCTTTTTTCTAAAGTTTTTAATTCACCTTTGCTGTGTGTACATGGTTGCCATGCCAGTCTCAAGCTATCACAAAGTGATGTGCTGACACCCACCCACACACGCACATGCATGCACTCCCCCTCCCCCCACACACACACCACAGTGACATGGATACACTCAGCTCAACACTTGTAGTTTTTCATTTTCACTCCTTTGTTTGTATCTTCATGATGCTTGTCTGTCCTCTTCCATGACAAGCTGCCATGACATTGGTGTGGCTTTTTCTTATCCAACCTTTACTCCAGCCCCCTCACTTCACACCAACCATAACCCCAGCACACAGCTCAGTCATTTTGTGTGTGTGTGTTCACACATCTATAGTATGGTTTATGTTTGCACGTTTGTGTCTTCTGTGTTCGCTCCACCATCAAAGTGTGCGTCAATATAAGCATAGCTCATGAAAAAGCTGTTATAAGGCTGTAAACTCATCAGGTGGCTCTGTAACAAAGCAGTCTGACGAAGAAGAGCCATCAACGACATAAGTTTGAGGAACAGTAGCCTGGATTTATGGCAATATATATATATAAAAAAGACATTTACTGATTTCAGTTTTCTAGATCCATTCAATTTTTTTCTGTGAAGCTCTGGCTTGCTGATTTCTACTTAACCAGTTTTGATTTTCAGATATTATAAGGTCTATGCTAGCTCAGTGGTCTGTGGCATGGTCTCATAATTCAGAAGCTGCAGGTTGGCGCCCGGGTTACTTCAGGAAAGTCATGTGGCATAAAACAATTTCCAAATCTTTCACAACTTCACTCACTGTGGTGACCCCTGCAAAAATGAACACCCAAAAACAACACATTACAGACATTTTAAAAGACTAACTTTCAGTATTCTGGGGTCTATATATTTTTGAGCTCCTCAGTAAATGCCATTAAGGTTTAAGTAATTATTTACCATAAATGTATTCACTTCCGTTCACTGATCTTCACCTGAAGCTGGTTGGTGACCCCTGTGGAGAAGGCCTTTTCACTTTTAAAAACTATTACAAAGGGCTAACTAGAGAAATTGCATTTCCTGTGAAAATGCAGTGTGAATGCTTATTGCAGAAGAACTTGCTGAAAAACAGCTGAAAATAGCTTAAAAAAACATGCTGAATTTTAGCGAAAATGGAAGAACAAACCTAAATTAGTCAGAGTCAGAGTTTCTTTATTGTCATTCGCACCTCATGTGGTACATGTGGTGGAGCGAAATTATGTACACGGGGTCCCAGTTACATCCAACAATAAAATGTATAAGAAAAACAGTAATAACATCTAAGATATGAACTAAGAAAAACATCAACTAAATATACACCAAGCACTCATAACGTAAAACATTGAACATCAGCACAAACATGAACATGAGTCTAAATTAGCAGAAGAAAACAGAAAGAACACATATTTGCTGAAGTAGGTTTAAATAGGCAGAAATGAGCCCCTAAATTATGAAATTAGCTATAAAAAAAGCTGACATTAGGCAAAAAGCTGAAAAGTAATTAAAAAAGGTAGAAAGAATCTTAAACTACCAGAAGGAAGTGGAAAGTAGCAGAAATTACCACAAAAACTTGAATTTATCTGAAAACAGTTGAATTTAGCTAAAAAATGTAAAAAGGTATAACAAGCTTAAATTAGCAGAATAAATCAGAAAGAACTTGTTTGCCCAATTAGGTTGAAAGATGCAGAAATTAGCTACAAAAAAGGTGGAAATTATCTGAACCCCACTCCCCAAACCTCAACATAAATTAGCCAAAAACACAGCTGAAATGCAGCTAAAAAGGCAGAAAAAAGCTTAAATTACCAGAAGGAAGTGAACAGACCACAATTTTGCTGAATTAGGCTGAAAAACTTCAAAATGAGTAAAAAAAAAATTTTTTTTAAGTGGAATTAGCTGAAAACGCTAAAATTAACATAAAACAGCTAACTAGTAACTGAAATTGCAGAAAAAGCTGAGACTTGCAGAAATTAGCTGAAAGGAGCACAACAAGCTTAAATTAGCAGAAAGAAGTTAGAAGAAGCACAAAAATGTTGTAGTTAGCAGAATGATCCTGTAAGGATCACAAAACAGCTAGAAAGCTGAAATTAGTGAAAGTAGCTGAAAAATGTTTAAATTTGCACAACGAAGCTGAAAGAAGCTAAAGCAGAACAAAATGTGAAAGGAGCAGTAAAATGTTGTAAACAGATCTAAAGATTTGAAGGATGTAAAATTAGCCCAATTCATTTTCTATGAGAAAAAAGTGGCAGAAAAGGCTAAATATTTCAAAAGGCTAAAGTTGTACCAATTCCAAAAGTCATAACACCCTTCTGCTGAAAAAGCTGAACATTTTGATATGTTGAAATAGCACAAAAATTGTGGAACGAGAAAGATACTGAAAAATGGATCACAATAGTGTGAATGCTTCTTAAACATTCACACTGTTACAAAGAGTCATTTAGAAGCACATTCTACAACACTACTGTATTGCTGCTAGAAGTTCATGGTTGTGTTGGACATACAGTACTTATATTTCTGTAAAGAATTTCCAGAAATCCCATCATCAGGGTAAATATTAGATATTCTGTGAATTGATCTAAATTCTGTGATGTTGAAAGCTTTTTGTCAGTGGAATGCTGTTAAATATGCCGTGATGGATGGACTTGCAAACAAAGCTATACAAACACATTTGGACTGAAGCCAGCTGGAGGCTTGGAAGACACTGTAACGTCATTTATCTTCGGCCAGGTGTTTGCCATGAGCTGCTTTCAAAGAAACTAAACACCTTTTCAAAACCTTTCAAAGAGTGTCACTTTCTGAATAGCTGTAGGTTTGTACTTGAATCTGTTTCTTGTTGTGACATAGATAGCAGATAAGGCTTGAAAAGACAAATAAAGAATTTGGTGTGGCTGGAGCTACGAGTCATCCTCAACACCTCATGAAATCTCGAATCCTGCGTAATGCCAGAGTTTTAAACTAATATCTTGAAAAATAATAAAGTTATAGCCATTTGGGTCAAATATTGAAAGTAAAATTGTGCACATTTACAGGCAATGTTGTAAAACCTCTCGGTGTTGCGTTGTTATGGGGTAAGCTGTGATCTGTTTCATTCTCTAGCCCAAATTCACCCTACATCCCTTCATTCGTCACAGCACTGAGGTAACAGAGGTCTGTGTATGGGTGCTGGTGACAAAGTGGAGTTAGTCTTCACCCTTGTCAACGCCTGGAGCTAGACACTGACAGCTGTCCTGACCTGTGATTAGAGGAATGCATGGAAAAGAGAGAAAATGTTTGGGAGGGGATGCATCATTAGACAAATAAGATTCTTTCGTCTTTAATGTTCTACCCTCTATTCTTGTCTTTGCATCTTCTCTTCATCCAACCTAGGCATTGCTTTCAACCCCTTGTGGACTGTTGCACCCTATGAACTGCAAACACTCGGCTTGCATTCCTTAGCTTTTCAAACAGACTATCGTGCCTGTCCCTCCATGTCTTAACCAGGGGATTGTTCTGTAGCGTAGCCGTGCCTATTTTACTGTCAACACAAGGTGTTTAATGAATTTCACTCTTTTTCTTTCTTTCATTATTTCTTTCTTTTTTTTGAAGGGGGGGGGGGGGGGGGTACATATTACTTTTACAGTTTCTTGCCTGTGCACTGAAAGGCTGCCATCAACCGGGGAAAAATTTCCCAAGAAAAAGCTTTGAAGAGAAAAGTGGAGCAAGTCATGTATAATAACAAGGCAGGCCTGAAATTAAGAGGTGCTAGTGTTAAATATTTACAGGCATTTTAATCTTTCACCCCTTTTTACCACAGTATGCATAAAAAACATTTTATTTTATTTTTATTTTATTTTTTTGCTCGACTGGTGACCGGCCATGCTGACACCGACCTGTGACCATGATGTTTGCTGGATGTTTATGTCCACGATTTGTTGCACCTCCTTTCAGAGGAAGCACCAGAAAAAACACATTACTCAGATGTATATTTTTGGTCCCCCCCCTCACCCCCACTGTGCCCCTGTCTTTGGATGACTCAGACAGATAGGCTCTCCTTTCTCCCTGGAGCCGGTCATCGCACCGTCTTGGTTATTTTAAACCCAGAGGAGCTATTACAGCGAACAGGGTCGTCAGTGATGTTAAAATAGTCCCTCCTTGAGCGTATGCTTATTGGATTTATGTAATTGGCACTCTTCGTGCCTATCTATGACTGTCACTTCATGTCCCCTCCACCCACCTTGGCCTGTGTAACAACCAGGAGTATGGTAGGCGTTTTAATGTGTGAGAAGTTGTAACCTACAGGACTCTTCAATGGACACTTGAGGCAACCTAAAGGAAAACATCAATCCCATCACGTTAAGATTTCCATATAATGGTAAAAAAAATCCTTACAGTTCCCATAGTAGCTCTTCTTCTGCACTTTATTGACAGGCCTGCCTCTATTGTTTGATTGTTGCACTGTTTCATATCAAAAGTTTAAAAATGCATAAGGAAAACAAACGTCCATTAAAGTCGCTTCTACATTCCTTGTTTCATTTAGACGTAACAGCAGAACGCATATAAGACTGGAGAATTATTTATTTTTTTATTGACTGATGAGGCTAAAATGTATTTCACTAAACAATCTACTGCCATGGAAATCTATGTTATTCTAATAAATATTCAGTGGCTGTTTGAAACATAGTGGTAGTGGATGGGAGCTCTGAACAGCCTTGTTTGTATTTCATAAATAACACACCCTGTAAGATTTCTTACTGAAACATCACCAGTTCCAAGCTGGATTGCATGAATTTTGCTCTTTTGATCATTAAAAAACGACAATGTTTTAATTAACATAAAGGTCAAAAATAGGGTCAAGACTTAGAGTACTTAAAGTCATATTGTAACAGGTGGTGTCTTTCTTCTATGTGCTCCTTTCTTTTTCTGCAATAAATGCTCAAATCTTTTAAATGTTCGAGAGCATTTGAATTAAGCAAAAGCATCTGATGAACAGCTAAATACCATTCATTATCTGAGGGTCTATGAAGGGTACAAAGAAAGATATAGAATTAGTTACCAAAAGAACAGTAATTACATTGGATGTGAGACAGGCTATGTGTATGTTTACATTACACCTGTTAGTGGATTCTATGACAAATGCACTAATTTGATAACTGCTTGCCCGGCATGCCTTTGCAGCATAGTTTACATAGCTCTCAGAAGTGAGTATGTTGTGTAAAGGAGTACAGCAATGCCATTAAAACCCATTTGCTACTTGAGTTCCTCACAATTAGGCCTCTCTGTGTTAATCTAAGTGGCACGGTGGCTCAGTTGGTAGAGCTGTTGCCTCAGCGAGAAGGTCGCTGGATTGAATCTCGGCCGGGGGCCTTTCTGGGTGGAGTTTGCATGTTCTCTCCGTGTATGCGTGGGTTTTCTCCGGGCACCCCGGTTTCCTCCTGCAAAACAAAAACATGCACGTTAGACTGATTGGTAACTAAATTGTCCCTAGGTGTGAGTGAGAGAGTGAATGGTTGCGTGTTCCTGTGGTGGACTTGAGACCTGTCCAGGGTGTCCCCCGCCTCTTCCACAGTGATTGCTGGATATGGGCACCAGTGACCCCAGCGACCTGGAAAGGAAGAAGTGGGTAAAAGATAATGGATGGATGGATAGATGGGTGTCCAATCCTGGTCCTTAGGAGCCATTATCATAGATGTTTTAGATGCTTCTGTGCTCTAACACACATGATTTGTCTCAGTGGGTGATTAATGGGTTTCTGCAGAACAAAAAGAGGTCATTTAACCATTGAATCAGGTGTACCGGGGGTACTAAAACACATACTGTATAACAGTGCCCTTAGAATTCTATGATTGGACACTCCTGATCAAAATGAAGAGCAAGAAGCATCTTAAAAAAACAACAATTATTGAGCTGCAGGTTATGGAAAAATCAATGCATACTTATGAGAAAGATTCTCACTGAGCTCCAACTGTTGATGATAAATTGCAAAGTGCATATGCGAGGAAGTTTTTGAAATGTCTTGAAACATTTACAGGGGTTTGTAATTTCCTTTCAAGCTTTAGGGCCTCACTCTCGTGTTACTGGATTTTCCAACATGTTCCAAAAAATTAATAAGACTTTTCTCTTAAAATAGTCAAGATTTGGACATCTTGATTGTTGAGCTCATCTCAAACCCTTTTCAATTTAGCTTCTAGAGCACTACACTGGCATTTCTTTCAGTGGCATTTTTCATTATTTTGTCAATTTGTATGCATCGTCCCTGCAAAACATTGACCCAAAGTTCACTGGGAGTTTGTACAAATGTGTAGTTCATCTTGATTCCAAATGAAAAACATTGTAACATTTTCTCACAATTTTGTGTTCTAACTAGTCCCCAACAGTTATGTCACAGTGAGAGACTTTTAGCAATGAAAAGTCTCAAACAAAACCACTGCACTTTATAATGGACATTTTTAGCAACCAGGGGAGAAATTGAATCACAAGTTTTTGTTTTGTTTTGGTTTATGAATGTCCAGAGGACCAGACTTAACTTTTTTAGATTTTTTTATCTGGATTATTGAGCATGCATCAGGATATTTTAATGGGTTGTTAATCATCTACATTAGTTTATGAAGTAGTTTACTCACATAAGTAAACACTTTTAGAGACTATGACACAACAAGAGGTAGTCTGACCAACAGTTCTCCTTGTGTGAATAGAGTAAACTCCGCTTCTCTCATGCAGTCTAACACCCGCCCCCCTCCCCCGGTCGACAACTGCCGGCACTAATGTAGCGCTAATGTAGCGCTAAGCTAGCATGCCACACAGAGGTATCCCCACCCCATCCACAAAAAAAACCCTCAGAGATGAGTGCCCTGCCAAGCCAAGTGATCCAGGAGAAACACTGCATGCAGTGTGGTTAGTTGTTGTAGGTAACCAGGAAAACCTGGAATGGACTTTTAGTGGTTTGAGTATTCTCCTATTAATCACGAGGAATGGATTAATCCAGGAAGAAATAGAAACAGTGTTGGATGATCTAATGTTTCATTGTAAATGTGAAAGAGTCCAAACAAATACTTTTTAAATGTGAGGGGGACACGTCCCCTTCACATATAACTAATGTGACCCCTATGCTAAGCACTGATAAGGCTTGCCTTGATTTAGACAGGTATGACTATCTCAACTTTGGTAAAAATAATAATAATAATTTAAAAAATGATAAAATAAATAAAGCTTCACTATCTGCACATTGCAGGACAGAAACCTCTTGTTGTGTCTACTGTCATTCATACAAGCCCATATCGTTATTATGTTTAAAAAGCATCTTCTTCAGTGCAGGAAGTTTGGGTTTAAACAAAGTATTTGGTTTCTTAACTACCTTCCTGTTACACTCAGCCACAGAGGTATTGTGCGGTTCAGAGTTTGTGCTTGCATGTGCATGACAATGCGTTTGTGCCCCGGCTTGTCTCACACAGCCTGATTGCATTACAGCATGTTTGGAAAAACATTGGAGAGTTTTGTCAGTTCACATGCCTGACTGTCACCCAAATCTGGTGTGCAGTTTTCTTCCTTCACATGCAGGTAGGTAGATGAAAAGGGGAACAGATGTATGAACCCATATTTTGGTTTAGTACTCCCTGATATAAATCAGTTTTTAGTTCCATAAGTGATGGTTTGGAATCCTCTCCTTCAGGCAGTAGAATGGACCTAAACCATGATACTACCAACACCATGCTTCATAGAAAGGTTTCCATCATTAAATAAAGTTTTTACATTTTTCACATGGACTTTTCTTGTTTCTGAAAGCTAAAATCTGTTTTACATGTCCACAGAGCACTTGATGTTTTAATTTGTTCATGGGAACTTTTGCAATCTAGAAGCGAGCAGAAATATATTTTTTAAAGCAGTGGCTTTTTCACATTATTCACATCATTGTTGTTCAGTGTTTTTAAGGTGGTGAGTCATGAACATAAGGATTTTGTTTTTGGAAAAATACATTTTTCTTTTTTTTTTCCTTCTGGATTTCCATTTGGGCAGTTCTGTCTCGAGGTTTGTTTCTATGTATGACACCTTTTTATTTCAAAAAACACTTTCAAGTTTGACTTGAGATGTCTTTTTCCTCATCTCAGTGTTATTTATTTAAAGACCCAAGAAACAAGAAAGGATTTAAGTTAACCTGCCTTTGTTAAACCTCTGAGCCACCAAGGGATGTTGTCACAGAGCTGAAATGCTTCATAAGGTTGACCAGACATTTCAAGTCAAGTGTGTGATATAGTGAATATGACAATCAGTGCAATAAACTGGCCATGGCATTAATAATGGTGAAGCCTGATATATATATTATTTTTATTTATTTTTTTTACATAGTGCTCCACATCAACAATGTTGCGTCATGCCTCTGCAAGATTAAAGAGGGACATATTTTTACATCCATATTGTTGAAATATACTATCAAAAAGCCCAGTTTGAGGTACTCCAATGATTTATTCCTCCTTAATATACATAAAACAGTGTTGTAAAGCATTACAGGTGTAAAAAAAAGTTACACGGCCCACTGGACCTCAGGTCTGTTGTATTCGATTACTTTAAGAAGATTTAGAAATTATAGTTTTTTCAGCCTTTTTACAGTGTGACCCACTTTGTATTGAAATATTTTAATCACTAAACCTTTAATTACTTCAAATTAAGAGCTGGGGCACACTCGGAATTTTCTTGGACTTTTTTTTTTGTCATTTAGAAAAAATGTATTGTTGTCTAAAATATGACGACAGGGAGAACATATTATTTTAATTGTTTAAAGAATGGAAAACTGTTGATCTCAAAACAATCAAAAAGGGGCTGTAGCTGTCTCTAATCTACCGGTATGTCTATAACCAAAGCTGCATTCTGAAACCGCACTCGTTTATTTTACCATAGAGACGTTGGTAGGTCTTTTTGTTTGACATCAAAAGAAATGTTTGTTACAAATGACAGATATAGTCTTAAAATTAAGGCATTTTTGGTCCTTTTTTCTGAATTTCTTTGTTTCCTTCTGTATTTTTACATCCCTCCTTATGAAAGCATAATCATATTGTCCAAAAGTAACAAATGTATGTGATGCTACACGCCGCCACACAGATTCAAACAAAGATTTTTGTCTTGAAAAACTTTTAATTGAGTAATTCAAGTTACTCAATGATTTGTTTCAGGCCTACATAGCAGCACATGAATAACAGTTTTTCTTCACCTCATTCTCCTCTGAGTTTCTCTCCTGTCTACTTATTACCTCGCCTTTATCCTTCAATCACCCCTGATCTGTGATCATAAGCCACTCTGGGTTTTTCTGAGGAGGATTAGCTGGTGAGCACAAAGAGACCAGCCTCGACAGGAATTTCTGTACATTCTGTAGCTTCTAGCTACACTTTGACATGTGTAATACACACTCACACATACATGGGCTTTTTTTTACTTGTCAGTACATCCCTCTCAGCACAGCCCACACTGTCACCACGAGTTTACACACGTTCAACACAAGACCTATAGAAATCTGACATAAAAGTGTGGCAGTAAAAAAGAACGCTCATTTAATTGTTCAATGCACGTGAGATTAGACTCAGGATGGGTCCACCTTTTTATTCTGCCCCGCAGCTATGTTGGTACATTTTTCTTTACAGGAATAAAATGTATTTTGTGATGTTTCATAGCAAGAGATGGATGGATGGATGGATAGACGGACAGACAGACAAGCAGACAGGCGGGCGGGCGGTCAGGCAGGCAGGCAGACAGACAGACAAACAGATAGACGTGCTATATAATATCAAAGTTCATGCTCAATAATCCAGGTAAAAAATCTAACAAAGTTCAGTCTTGTCCTCTGGATGGTTTATTTTTGTTGAAACGTTTTGTCTTTCATCCAAAGGACTTCATCAGTCCGAAGAGCCACAACAAACTCAGTCCCACAAGCAGCACACTCACATAGTATGCCAACCAGTTTGATGGTGATAAGATGGTTGCTATAGTTTGCCCTATCCCCCGTTGACACCTATGAAGCAGTAATAGCCCAAGAGGTTCAAAACATCACAGTTCATGTTCAGTAATCCAGGTAAAAAAAAATTCAATTTGGATTTGGAAACCATCTTATCGTCATCAAACTGGTTGACTCACTATGTGAGTGTGCTGCTTATGGGACTGAGTTTGTTATGGCTCTTCGGACTGATGAAGTCCTTTGGATGGAAGATGAAATGTTTCAACACAAAGAAACCATCCAGAGGACCTGACTTTCTACCTTTTTATTAAAAGGGGGGAGTGGTGGCGCAGAGGTGGGGAGTGGTGGCGCAGAGGTTAGAGAGGTGGGCCTGTGATCGGAAGATCGCTGGTTCACGCCCCAGTACCGACAACATCAAAAATGTGGGTAGGGTAGGTGAAGCACCCACACTTGCCCCCACCCTCATTCGCCCCACTCTGGCCCCATGAGCAAGGCCCTTAACCCCCATCTGCTCCCTAAACAGGTCTCTCTTGAAAATGAGTTCTTGTGGCTCAATGAGACTACCTTTATAAATAAAGTGTAAATAAATAAATAAAAAAAACAGTCATGTTCACAAAAGAGTGATCAGTGCTCCCTCAGGTATGACTGGTGTGTTTTAGGACTGATATGTGCTCATGCGCTTGTGCTGTTTCTACATTTAAGAGGACATGTGAACAGGGTTTTGGATACCAGCAATTAATTCTATACTCAATTAGAAACTTTTGCCAACATGAGACGACATTCTCATCCCTCAGCTGCAACTCTTTACGCTTTGGAAGGCTTTGTGTCCTCTGCCAAGCAATTTGTTGAATAAACTGATTGGTTCAACAGTATAAAAATCCTTCAGCAGCTAGTTTGTGACAGGAAGACTAATGGTGCTTCACTTCATTGTGGTGTTTGAAGCCCAAAACCAGTTTTTGGACGACCAGTCTTGTGTGGGTGATACTTCTCACACACTGTTGAGGAAAGCTGTGAGAAAACAGCATGGTGTTGGGTTTAAATCAGCTTTTGGTGTTAAATATATTCATCCACAGCAAAAGGGTTCACTTTTGTTTTTAGACAGTTATTGGTGGTCTGAAGTGTCGAGCCAACTGGGAGGAATGTTCGCCTGGCAACCAAAAACTATTCCGTCTTTATAGCCGAACACACAACTGATTTATTGGTTGTTTTCTGGGAGGTATTTATGGGAGGCATGACGTGGTAAAAAAAATTAAGTGACACATTTCCCCACTTAGAAATGTTGAAAATTCTTTAGAACATTTTTGTTACTGGCACACTGATTCATAATGTTTAAATAAAAATATCCTATCAGCCCATCTGGACAGTGGCACATCTTTAAAATTTATAGCCAATATTGTCCAAATGCTGTTGAAAAAATCAAATTGTATGTAAGTTTGAGAAATTGACACCACATAAGAATGCAGTGCAACACCAAAAGAATGAGACTTATCTGACACCACTGGAGCATTACATTACATGTCTTCAAACAAAAGCTGGACTTGCAATCATTCTGACAGCTCCAAGAGGCTTTGCTGCTCAATATAAAGATAAAAACAACAATGTGGGCCAGGGTTTGGTTGCATATTTTGCCTTGAGATAATGAAAGGATTATGAGCTGCAGCAAAAAAGAAACTCACAAGTATTTTCCCTGTTACAAAACAAACATAAAAACCAGCCTCCCACATCATTAGGATGTCCGACCTAAGCCAGTGCCATTACCCTACCATTGTGCCTGTTGGACCAACTTGGGAAAGTTGCAGGTTCAATTCCCCACCATAGTCATAAGTCGAGTTGTCCTTGAGCAAGACATCTATTCCCCAACTGCTCCCCAGGTGTTTAAATCAGGGTTCCCAACATTTCATGAAAACAAACGTCCCCGAGTAAGTTTCTTTCAGATTCTCCTTTCAGGGGTCGCCACAGTGAGCGAACCCGCATGAAAGATTTGGGAATTTGTTTTACGCCAGATGCTCTTCCTGATGCAACCTGAGCTCGAACCCTCAACATCAGGATTACAAGACTGCAAAACTGACCACCAAGCTACTGCAACCCTCCTGATTTCTCCTTGAGTAAATCTTGGAATTCCAGAAGATTTTTGAGTCACGTGAAACAATCAGAACTCAACTTTAGCCCTATTCTCACGGGATTAGTTTTACCTAAGGACCACATGCTATTTGTAATAATTACGGAGATTGTTTGTGTTGTTAATCCCGTGCGAATCTGCCATGTCAGTAATTTGTAAAGTGAAAATTCCCACACAAATTACCTACTGTATTTTGCTGAAATCCGAGGTCCTGTGATAATACTAATCCAATGCAAATAGGCATCTCTGTGATTTGGACAGAAATGGGCGGGATTAGATATGTAATGAGGTGTTTTTTGTTTTTGTTTAAGCAAAGTCATTCGGAAAAATATAGAACAAGGCTATTTTAAATGAGCGAGCTGCTTGATTCAGCTTTTTTTTAAATGTATTTTTCTTTTTCACTTTGCCTTTTACTTCCTTCTACTTCCTTCACCGCAGATGATGGGAGGTGTGGAGACGTGCGTGATCAACTGACCTATCTATCCATCCATTTTATTTACCCGCTTCTTCCTTTCTGGTTAGCGGGATCGCTGGTGCCCATGTCCAGCCATCACTATGCGAGGGTGGGACACCCTGGACTGGACAGGTCTCCAGTCCATTTTAACCGGCGGGTCAGCGGACGCGCAGCCGCTCACGCGTGCGGCCGTTGACAGCTGTCCATCTGAGCTTAACGTGGCTTTTTTAACCTCTTAAACCAACCGAACCGGTCAGACCTCCCTCCTCCTCAACACTATAAAAAGACCCAAGATGCTTTAATAATCTTGCCAGGCCTGTATGTAGCGCTGTAGCAAGAAACACCAAAAACAGGAAACAAGCATGGAGCATAAAGCTTCCCAACTTAAACACAAGAAGAAGAGGACAATTTTATATTGTGCATTCTTTAGTTTTCTTTGTGCTGATTCGTAAAACCACATCAAAGCCTGAGTCTGTTCGGGACCGCACATTAAACACATTATATGGACCTGCCCAGTCATGACAACGCAGCATGTTATCATATCAGGAAGATGTCTGTAAATTTCAGCTAAATCTCAGACTTTGGTTATCCCGTGCGAAAGCATCACATAAAAAGCTAACGTTAGGGAGATTACATTGGTCCTTAGGTAAAACTAATCCTGTGGCAATAGGGCTTTTGGCAGAGTCACTTTCAAAGATGACAGGAAGTATGCTGTAGCCTATGGTGTGTGCATATGGCCATCATTCCTGATAATTAATTATATTGTATACAGTCAGAAACTAAAAATGGTAAATGGACTGTACTTATATAGCACTTTTCTATCTTAGCAAGACACTCAAAATGCTTTACAACACAATCTGTGTCCTCATTTACCCATTCATACAGCACTCTACTAGATCTATACAAAGGCAAATCAGTGCTTTATCACATTCATACACCGATGGGACACACATCTGAGGTAATGAGGGGGTCAGTGTCTTGCCCAAGGACACTTAGGCATGTGACTGCTGGTGGAATCAAGCCCCCAACTCTTGCATTTGAGGACGACTGCTCTAACAACTCAGCCACAGCTGCCCTGCCAAATAAAACCCACCAGTACAACTCAGTAAGGATACATGTATTATGTACACTGTAGAAGCAGAACATGGACTCAATGATCCTAGAATTCTATCAGTATGTACACTTCAAAATCTCAGAAAGATCATCTGTTAATCAGCAGATCAGTATTCAGATTCCTTGAGTTTTTCCTGATTTTTGATATTTTTTTTCTCAAATTCCCAGTTTTGTCTCAGTCAATGTTTTTTTTCTGTTATTTTATTTAGTCACTTGAGTTCATCTTTTAGTTTTATTCCCTTGTGGTTCAGGTTTAGTTTTGGTCCTTTAGGTTCTGCTATGTTTGTGCAATTTAGATCTTTATAATTATTTTTTTTACTTCATTATTAGGTTTGTTTTAGTATTCTGGTTTAGGTCTTGTTCTATTTCTTGTGCCATTTCTCATTTACCTTAAGTCAGCTTCCTCAGTGTTTTTCCATTTAGCGTGCCACCCTCACCTGTCAAAATCTGTAATCACCCCAGGTGTTTCTTGCTTAGGTTAAATTAGTGTATCTTTATTTGCTTACACCTCCATTTGCTTTTTAGTTCAGCATTAGTCTCCTTACGTCATCACAGTACTAGGTTTTTTTTTCCTCCTCTGAGTTCCCTGTTTTTAGTTTTAGTTGGTGGAGTTTTTGGTTGTTTCGTCAGCACTTTCTGTTTTACTCTGTTAAATGATAACTGTTTTAGTTTTAGCTTCAAGCTTCTCCTTTTTTGTCTGCATTTGGGTCCAATCATCCAATTCCAACTCCCTGACAAATTTTCCTGGTTTTGAAAATGTGAAAGTCAATTTCCAGGTTTTCCCTGATTTCTGGAGTTGATGTAAATCTCTGCCCTGCTGCTCCATTCGGTGCACATCTCGTGAACGATCGATCAAATGCAGAGGACAAATTTAATCTTTATGGTGACAATACATAGCAATTTCATTGTTTGTTCAGGCTTAAAACTGGTGAGGCAGCATGTTGACAGTCTGGTTAAAACATATTGCATCTGTTCTTGTAAGGGTTAAGACACAATTGCACAAATACATTTTTAAAGAACTATACCATTTTATATTGCAATTGTAGGTTCTGTTCACACAGCTGTGGTCTTTTTGTCATGTTGCAAAAAATTTGTTTCATGCTTGCATCCACACAGAAACAGCCTTTTAGAAGCCTCAAAACAGTGTTTAAATAAACAGGTTTCAGATTGAAAAAAATAAAAATCTTCAGATTCCACTATTGTGAACCAAAATGCAGCCATTTGAGAATGAGGATGATGTAGCTTCAAATCTAATCTAACCAACACATCATCTTCTTCTTGTGTTTAAGTTGGGAAGCTTTATGCACCATGCTTGGTTCCTGTTTTTGGTGTGGAAGAAGCCATTTTTAGAAACTGTACATTTACGAGAATATTTTTACAAACCTAAAAACAATGTGTTGGAAAATTTTTTGTTTTTGTGATGACTTTGTCTTAAACCATTACCTCTTATGAATTTAACTTAGGAGCAAAGAGAACTCTCAGAAGTTTGGAGTAGGAGTTGTCTTAAAGCTTTATTTGTTCCTAATATTTAAAAAGTCAAGCTAAAAGAGAGTTTTTCATTCCCAAAGATTTATTACCAGAGTGGTAATTGTTTTCTCAGAAAATACAGGGTTTCCTCTGAGAGTATTAATTTAAGTAAACAGTATTTCTTAAAGCAAGTTGAAACAAGTAGAGGACACACAATCAACATGGTAGCTGCTAATAAGCTGTTAGCTTTGTCTCCACTACAAATTGAATAGTCAAAATGGTGGGGGCATACTGGACCTTTTAACAATGCAGAAATTCTGAACATTTTTAAAAAAAGTCTGGAGTTAATGGACATGTTTCTGTCTTTGACATTTTTCATCAAGATGAGTGCAAAAATAAATGCACTAGTGGTAGTGATGAAGTAGTATTAAACATGTGCGACTGAATAAATGGGTTATTTTAAGATGAATACAAAAGATTTAAAAAATACTTTGTTTCTCTCCTCCAGACAAACATACAATATGATATCTGTCCTCGTTCTACTTGTGTGGGAGCTCCACTCAGAAGGCATTAAACACATCCAGGTTTTATTTTTTCATTTAGCCTTTGTTTATACAGGTTAGTCTCATGGAGTCTTGAGGACTCATGCACAAGACAGACCTGTTTTAAACAAAGAACACAGATGAAGTACAGACAACAGTAGACAATCATATAAAAACACATATATGGTAAATGACAAAGTAAATAAAAGAAATGAAATAAAAACAAAACAAAAACAACTACATTATAAAGTGATGCAAAATACTAAAAACAGGAACATGTCTACTCTGCATTGGTCTTTGCCATGAACTTGTTGTTTGAAATCCCTTAGAGAGGTCAAGGTCGAGAGCTTAAGATCTTTTTGCAAGATGTTCCAGGAAACAGGAGCGGAGTAGGAGAAGGTCCTTTTGCCTAGCTCAGTCTGCACTGAGGGAACACTGCAGGTAATAATGTCCTCAGAGCGCACGCTGTAGCTGCACTCACAGGGTGACATGTAGGAGGAGATATATATGGAGGAAACAGACCAAAAAGTGATTTAAAGATGAAAATGTACCAGTGAGAGTCTGTGTGAAGTTAATGATGACCAGTTAATCAGTGAATACAGGGTGCAGTGATGGGTACGGTAGTTACAGCCAGTTATGAATCTTAGCGCATCATGATAGACAGCGTCCAACATCTGCAGGATGCTTGCAGGGCCATTCATGTAAATAATGTCACCGTAGTCAATGGAGGGAAAGAAAGTAGCAGTTACAAGGTGTTTCCTAGCATTCAGAGTGACATAAACCCAATTTTACTTTCAATTTTTTTTACCAAGTTTTCGACATGAGGATTAAAAGAGAGATATGAATCGACCAAAATATCCATATATTTGTAAGAATCTACAAACTCAATAGGAATAGTATTCATAGATAAAATAGAAGGGAGGACTGCTGGTACTGACTTCCTGTTTGAAAACAAAATTGCTTTGGTTTTATCAGCATTTAGCACCAGTTTGAGATGCAACAAATCTGACTGGATGATGTCAAAAGCAGACTGTAAAAGCTGAAACACCTTAGCGACAGTTTTAAGTCGACAAACTACTGCGTAGTCGGCATAGAAATGTGAGGATGCATCAGGAATGATCCGACCTACATTTCTTATGTAGATTGTGAAGTGGGTGGGTCCTAAGACTGGCCCTTGTGGTACACCATTGTTAACAGTAAGATAACTGGAAGAAATTGCCTACCGTTATGTTAAACACATTGCCTCCTATCTGAGAGATAATTAGAGAAACAGCCAATAGTGTGATCTGAGAAACCAATTTCTGAGAGAGCTTATGACACAAGATGTCATGGTCCACAGTGTCAAAAGCTTTAGACAGGTCTAAGTAAAGTGCAGCACAGTTATCCTTAGCATCCAATGCTTTAGCATCATTAAAAACAGGTTTGCACACCTTTACTCCCATATCGTCTGCGAGTCACTTAAAAAACCTTTTTATTCTGTTTATTGATGCAAGTCGAACCAAAACAGCTTTAATAAATCCTAAGGAAACATATTTTACAGTGGCATTCTACGTTTTCTTCAGGGTGTCCTGAACACTTGCCCCACACGTTTGGATTAATATGGAACTGTTATCCTGTGACCTATTTAAGAACCTGTCTTGATAATCTTCTGACCAAAGTGTGATTGAGTTTATGAAACTGGCCTCTCAAAACTCTTTAAGGTAGGGTCTGGATTAAAATATGCAAAGACTTAAAGCAACCTGACACCTATTGGGTCAGAGGTACCAGACTTAGTTAAAAAAAAAAAAAAAAAGCAAAGGAGTCGGTTAAGTCTTTTCTGCCTCATTCATTAAGGGCTGCACAATTCCCTAGTTTCTTTTATGTCACAATGCCTCCATTCACACTGTGAAACGCACAATGTATACCTGAAACTCAACCTGAGCTGCTAAAGCTAAAGCAGGGTAGCAGGCTAAGCTAACATGACTGCCACAAGCAAAGCTAAGACTGGAGATTTGATCATGTACTATCCAAGTGCAGGAAAGGTTTTATAAGAAAAGAGTAGGAAAAAGATTAGGAAACTCAATTTAAAGTTAACTGAAGTGTCTTGTTTTCTCCTAGCTTTGTGTTGGGCTGCAGAATAAAACACTTTTTCTTCTAAAGGAACCTCCTGGTGGTTCAGATGTGCACAATGTAACTTGGAAGTTTGCACAACTTTTAGAATATTAGGGAGACACGGCTTATTGCAGTTCCCATTTTTAAATGACATATATGCTATTTTATTCAAATAATTCACAAAAGCTTAGCATTAAAGACAATTTTGAAGGATTTATTTTGCTCCTGATTTATTTTAGTTCTCTGATTGTGATTGACATGACATTGACCAATCAGCTGAGAGGAGGAAAAATCTGGTCAAAATTTGCACTCGTAAAATAAAACTCACTGGAAGAGATTCAC
>NC_056498.1:20565858-20600286 GCF_014905685.2 Nematolebias whitei
TACATACTGTATATTAAACAGACCAACTTATTTTTTGGAGTGGCTGCATCTAGGCATAAGAAAGATTCCCATTGCAAACTGGGATGCTATGTCAAAATCCAAGACGTCCACTGTCATATACTGTATGTAAACTTGATTCTAGTTTTATTTTCTTGCAGCAGTCCAATCATTTGTATCTTTAAAAAAGTGGTAAAAAAGCATAAAGATACATGCCACATTCTTTTTATGTTCCTACCCTACACCACCATCCTCCAAACCTTACCGTTGCGTAATCCATCATTTTTTAAATGTTCCTCTGGGTTTGTTTAGGTGGAGCGGTGTTCTCGGGCTCAAGCCACCAGTAACCCTTTGACCTAAAGAAGTCACCAGGTTTGAATTGTCCCCCAGGGGCCCCTTAAGCCCTTCACATGGAGCAAAGTGGTGTCTGGGGACTGGTATGTTTTGAACCTCACAGAGAACCACTGTCACAGTGTGAGAACTTGTGTGTCTGTGTGTGGCCTGTTTTTTTTATTTATTGTAAAAAATCTGTTCCAATATTATTTTTATTGATATTTTTTGTAGTGACATTCTGTCATTGCTTTAGCTGTAAACTAATCTGTCTTTTTCCAGTTGTCTTACATACACGTGTGTCTGTCTGTCAGTCTGTATGTGAAACAACACGTGAAGATGAGCAATGTATTGTAAAATGTTTTTGTTAAGAAAAGGAAGAGGATAGTTTTACCATTCTAAAGGCCTGCTGCTGAAGCTTTAAAGGGAATTAACAGTTTCCTTCTCCTTATTCTTTGCTTCTTTTACACCATGTGAGTGTGGCCAGATATAATTTATTAGCATTTATTTAACCAGGCAAATCCCATTGAGATCACAGATCTCTTTTGCAAGGGAGGCCTGGGCCTGAATACAGCCTAACATGCATGTTTTTGGTTTGTGGGAGGAAACAGGTGAGAAAGCACATGCAAGCATGAGAAAAACATGCAAACACCACACAGAAAACCCCCAGATCCAACCGTGGATTGAATCCAAGACCTTCTTGCTGTGAGGCAACAGTGCTAACCACTGAGCCGGTTAATTAAAAGTCTAATTAAAAGTTAATTCAAATTAATTTAAGAATTTTCTCCACTTACTGATTATCTGAAAAAGTATACTTATTTGTGATGAATCCACGTTTATTTTTCTTTTAGCAGCATCTCTAAAGCAGCCTAACATACTTGTTCCTCTTTCTTTATACAGTACATGGCATACTGGATCAAATTACTAGGGCTGAATACATTCAAGTATTCCATCTAGAGTAATGTAGCTGTTAATATATGAAGTATTTGGTGATTATTTTGGTGGTTACTAAAATTTTGTTGCTCAAAGCTGAAAAGTGATGGCCAAATACATACTTTGTGTGTTTGTTTTTCTAAAAGTTTATTTTTCCTTTTCTACATTTTCCTCTGTGCAGTAATTTTAATAAAAATGTTGTAATACTCATGTCATGCCTTTAGATGGTGAGAACGTCCAAATTAACGACGTATCAAAATACAGAGAAAGAAGCTGTCAAGCTCGGCTAAAGATTGTCCAAAACACTTTCTCATATAGAGTTTGTCCTTTGGCAATTTAAAATGTTTTGTTTTTGTCTTTGGGAAATACTTATGCTTGGTACATATTGTGAGCATGATAACTTGAAAAATAAGTGAAGTACTAACTTCCATTTGGTGTGTGGTAACATATAGACGTAAGAAAAGTTACTATCAAAAATGGGATTGCTATAATCAAAGATGGCCACCACCATGTAATCCATTTGTGGAAACTATGCTTTCTAATTTTATTTTGCTTAAAAGTAAAGTTTCCTCAAATGATTGTGGTGGCCCTTGAGGTCCAATGGCCACAGTCTGGCACTGCTATTGTGCCTGGTGGTGGATACAATTTCTACCTCTACTCACCATGACACATTATCTCAGACAATAAATAAATAAAAAATACCTCTCTTCTTATACACTGTGTTACTCCTGCGTGAATGTCTTGCACTATTCCTCAGCAACGGGAATCCTTGGCGCACTGCTTGTTTGACTAAATCAGTTTAAGGAGCTTCAGGTGACCTTTTCATCATTGGCCAGATTTTGTACTCTCTTTTTTTTTTCTGCTGGAAATATAAAAGTCCAACAACTCATGATGCACAAGGACTCAAGATTCTTTCATAAGGTCATATAAGTCAGTTAAAGGAAGAAAAAGTATCTAAAGTTAAAAGAAATTAACAAAAAAAAAGGTTAAATTTGTCTAAAGCAGAGTAAAATTTAATTTCATGCAAATGGCAGGCTCTGTTTTAGATGCCAATAAAGGAAGAAAATAAACAGATTAAAACAAAGCTCTGGCTTGTGACTAAGTGTGCACCGAGAAATATCCTCGGTAAAGCAGCGTACTGGGGTCAAAGGTCACATGTGGCTCCAACACGGCCTTCATGCAACGACCCAGCTTTGTCTTTGCTTTCTGACTCACAAACACAGAAACCTCAGGTAGAGTCATCCCTCTCTTTGAGTGATGTCTTCATTAGAGCAAGGGGTTGAGTGGTTGGCTAAGAGTACAAGAAATAAGAAAAAAACATGTTTAGCAGGAAGAATAAAGTGATAATAAAGTTGAAAAAGACACAGACCAGACCGGGGGTGTTATTGTGGGTAATGAGACAAGAACTACACAGACGTGGTCATACAGCCGTTAAGCCAAGGGATGTTGTTTTTTATCTTAACAGACACCAATACAGAATTTACTGCAACTTTTAATAGTCTTCGAAAAAAGGCTGTTGAAAATCCATTTTAATTGTTTTCACTTGTGAGCCGTGGATGTAATTGATTTTGTTTGACTGTGTGAGTTTTGGGGCCAACAGCCCCACATAAACTCACTTTACCGACTCTTTTGCATCACTATGAAAAGCCATAAATTACCGGGATGATGCTGATCGGTGCCCCTCCCCCCCTCCCCACTTCTGTCTGTATGTCTTTTCTATCCTTTCTGTCTGTCTGCCTCTTTCTTTATTCGTCTGTCGGTGGCTGGGCTCATTTCGAGGGCAGTGGGGCAGAGGGCTTTGACAAGACGATGAAAGGGACGAAATTAAAGTGACAATCATGCAAGAAGGAAGGGGGAGGAAGGAGGAGGAGGGAGAAACATGATGCAGAGGAGGAGTTTCTATTGTGTAAAAAGTGAAATAAGAGACTTGGTGGGATTTTTAACCTTCTTAGGTAGTTTATTGGTGAAATTTGTGGCCAGCTGTTATCTAGAACTTACATTAAAGGGATAGGTCAGGCATTTGAAAGGGCATTTGTTAGGATTGATAAGCTAACAACAAGTCTAAACATGGCTGATTGTTGTTTTTGTCTTGCAACAAAACTTTTATCGTAGCTCAAGTATCACTCTTCATAAAGCGTTACACTGCTGTCACTTTGCTTTAGTGGTTTTCATAAAAAATTTAGGGTTATTTGCAAGTGCTTATAGTGGCAGCTGTGGCTAGCGGCAACTCTGGTGCAACATGGGGCACTTCCAGCAAGATTTCAATATGTCTTTCAAATTAACAGCATATCATGAATTGACAGCTGTCTTAAGGTTTATAAAATAAACGTAGCATTAACAAATGGGATTTTTTTTAAAGCTTATAGTTGTTTTAATTAAGCAACGATCCATTTTGGTCTTATTTCATACCTGCAGACATTTCCTGATATGAATGAGGGACACCTATACGTATTTACAAGTGCCAGTGATGCAAAGCAGTCATGGGGGAGTACCTACTTGGTGTACCTCCTTAGAATCCTTGGAATCCTCCCAGCTTTTCTGGGAGAACTCCAAGGTGTTCCCAGGCCACCCCAGAGACATAGTCTCTCCAGAATGTCCTGGGTCTTCCCCGGGGTCTCCTCCTAGTTGGACATGCCCGAAGCACCTCCCTGGGAGGCGCCAAGGTAGCATCTACCAGATGCCCGAACCACCTCAATTGGCTCATTTCATTGTGGAGGAGCAGCGGTTCTACTCTGAGTCTCTCCCAAATAACTAAATTTCCCACTTTATCTCTAAGGGAGAGTCCAGCTACCCTGAGGAGGAAACTCATTTCAACCACTGGTATCCGCGATCTTGTTCTTTTGGTCATTACCCAGAGTTTGTGACTTCTGGGTGAGGGTATAAGTACAAGTGCTATATGTTGTCATCATTGGATGTTCCCATACAGTAACAATATTAGTTCTCTGTATTTAACCCATCACACCTGGGATACACCCAGGTGGAGCAGTGGGCAACTATTGAGCGCCCGGGGAGCAATTAGGGATTAGATGTCTTGTTCAGAGACACCACGACATGTAGGAATAGCTGGGAGTCGAACCACGACTTTCTGGTCCCACGTCGACTGCTCTACCTCTACCCCATCTCGGCCCCCTACATTCCTGGGTAGGAACATAGACCGACCCGGTAAACAGAGAACTTTGCCTTACAGCTCACCTCCCTATTCACCACAACGGACCGGTACAGAGGCTTCAATATTGCTGACGCTACACCAATCTATCTGTCAGTCTTACACTCTATTCTTCCCTCACTCGTGAATAAAACCCTGACATACTTGAACTCCTCCATTTGAGGAAGAACCTCACCTTGACCCGACGAGAGCAATCCGCCCATTTCAGACTGAGTACCATTGATAATAAGTCCAAACAATCATTTTAAAGATATTAAGTTAATGATGAATTTGTAGGCAAAGCCATTTATTTAAGCCTACGGCACATTTTTATTTACTGTGATCTCCAGCTTGTATTTCTCCTTTCCTTCACCTTTTTCACTTTTCTATGGTTCAGTTTCTCCCCTCTCTTATCTGACGTTATATTGTTGGACACCTTTCATCCAAACACATTGATCTGATCCGAGATCTGTCATCATAGGCTCTACACATCACCCGTTACCTTCTACAGGTAACTAAGAACATTTCAACAGGTATCCCTTCTTTTGGTCAGAAAATGTGCAATTACTGAGGTATGTCGACAGGAGAGGCTGTGCGTGTCTCTGAAAGGGGAACATAAATTTGCCGCTCGTGTTACATGCCTTCACATGCAACACTCTGCAGTTTTAGGTTGATGTAGCACCGCATGTCAAACTACGCAGGTACATTTTTGACATATTATTGCTAAATTCATGACTCTGATTTGAAAGGTTTGGCAGAAACCTGGGAAGACTGGGTTTTCAGATAAAGTATGTTTTTTTTTTAATTATCTGGCTCTTAAGAAGGTTGTGTTAAAAGCTTAACAAAAGAAGAGTAAATTAAAAACCTGGACAGGTTGCCAGTTCCTCATAGGTCCTCATAGATACAAAGTTGTTCATATATTCTAACTACAGTACATGTTCAGAAATGTATTCAAAGCTTGTAGCTGATGATAACAAGCTCATACAGTTCCAACAAAACCACGCTAATTCAGATCTCTGCATGCAGCGCTCATACTTGCACTTATGCCCTCCATTGTGAACCTGCAATGGAGCAGAACGGTAAATAAATTCACTGGAGGTTTGCACGAGCAGGCAGCTGCTGTCATGCCCATGAAACCCTCCATCAGAGATGTTTTAGATGAAATGGTGTGATGCTGGTGTACCTGCAAATATCAGCTTGTGTTAGTTTGAAGCTGTCTCGCAGTCTTGGACGGTCACAGATAATGCATCCAGGTGAAATACTAAGATCACACACATGCTGGAGGACTTTTCAGTTCATTTCAAGGACGTTCTGGAAGGATTTGGGTGTCGAGATAAAATAAAAAGAAATGTATTTGTAGGTGCTGCTTTAGCTGAGTTTGGCGTGCGAGCCGTCACGGAACAATACTGTTGTGAGCAAAAAGCTACCAGGAGCCTTAAAGAACAACTTGCGTGAATAACTTCAACAGACAGTCAATTTTAAAGAGACATGGACTGAATTCCAGCTTTGAAAAACAAGGCGAACCAGAGACAAACAGGAAATTTACTGTGTATTCTCCAAATTCCCATTTTGATCGGTCCAAAGCTAAAACAAACACAGTCCACTTGTGTTAAGAAGTGTCCAGGTGAGCCTCCAAACAGGATTTATGTCCGTCTCAGACTCACTTCTTTTGTTGTTGTTGGTTTCACATCAGCGAACAAATGTTGGCATAGATTTTGAACCAGTGATAGTGGTTTAAATACCTTTATCTTGCAGATTGCACAGTGTCCACAGCTGCGGAGATCAAAGAAAATAACTGAACATTTTGAGTCCTGATAAACATTTGTTTTTGTCTGTTTAAATTAAAGATAAAGAAGTTTAAACTCCTGATAGAGGATCTGTATTTTGTTTGAGTATTCTTGTGTCAGGTGTCCTGTCTTCCTCAGTGTCCCTCATGTTGCCAGCTCCTGTCTCACCTGTCCTCAATCCTAGTCACCCCAGGTGTTCGTCATTGTGTCTCGTTAGTGTCCTCTATACATTCTATTATCTGCGTAAGTTGTGCTGCCATGTCAGCCTTTTGTTTTGTTAAACAAATATAATTCTTTATTTTATTCCCGAGTTCCTCTCGTCTGTCTGCACCTTGGTTTCAAAACCACAGACCATGATACTGATATTTTGAAGTGTCACACGGTGATTAGAGTATCCATCCATTATATTTTACCCTCTTCTTCTTTTCTGGATGACAGGGGTCACTGGTGCCCATATCCAGCCACAACTGCGTGAGATGTTGGGGACACCTTGGACAGGTCTCCAGTCCATCACAGGGACACATAGAGACAAACAACCATTCACTCTCTCACTCACACCTATGGACAATTTAGTTACCAATCATTCTAACATGCATGTTTTTGGTCTGTGGGAGGAAACCAGAGTACCCGGAGAAAACCAACAACATGCAAACTCTACCCAGAAAGACCTTCCCCCCAGCTGGGATTTGAACCAACAACCTTCTCACTGAGAGGTGGCAGCTCTACCAACTGCACAACCATGCCGCCCGTAATTATATTATCTTGTAAAAATAATATGTACTGTAGTAATAATCAATTTAGGGTAAAGCTGTCCTTTCGCTAACTAATAATCGGACCTGTAATTACTGTTAATTCGTCAGATCGGGTGGGGTTTGGAAATGATGGCTATGTGCTGGGGCCAGGTAAGGTTGGATTTTTTGGACCCGAATGTAACTCTAATTCATGGTCAGCCTATGCAGTATAGGCAAATGTTAAGGGTGCCGTCCATCCAGGGGGCATCACAAGCGGGGCAAGAAAAACGTGTTCACTCGAGAGGCACTTGTTAGTGCCGTTAATCTCTATTTATCCAGGTTGCGATCACAGGTTTCTTTTGCAAACGAGGCCTGGGCCTTCCTTGCAAGAGTATTTATTGAATATGAAATGATATTGCATATACAGTACTGTGTGATAACATCAAAGGAAAAGCTGTTTAGGTTCTTATGTGAATGGATGTAAATTGGTAGTGAGATTTAGAAAACTGTGCAGGTGCCACCTAAAACCTTGCTTACGGTGCCAAATTGGCACTGAATCAAATCAGTTATTGTCATTTTGCCTTTTGTCACCTAGTGTTCAAGAAACAAATCACTAATTTATTCAACATTTATTTGATTAACACATAAAAAGTTGTTTTTACTCACTTTATATCATTTAGTAGCTACCGTTGTTCACAAAGTAAACCATAACTGTTAAGGCTGAATAAAAAAAATGCATGTTTCAAATCTTCAGAATTAAGATAAACTTTGTATCCATTAGAAATTGACATGTTTAATCATGTTTGCCTTTTTTTAATTCACTAAAAGCATTTGTAAAAATGTACAAAGATTATTAAAGGACTTTTGTAAAGAAAAAAGAAGAGGTTTTACATTGTGCCCAATCTGAGAACTTTTGAATACTGTTGTCAAATGTTTAATAATTAAAAGTTCCAATATTGATCCTTAGTTTAATCCATTTTCTTCTTTTATTTTGTAATGCAGTTTAAGTAAGCCTCTGTCATTAGACAGCATCCCAGAGATACTTTGATCTCTCAAGCAAGGAGAACGGGGTCATTTCAGACGGCAGCCCTTCTTCACTGTCCCCTTGAATTCCTGGAATTCCTTGATCGGGACATGTTGAGTTTCTAAATATATAATGTCTCTCCAGACCATTAGGCCTGGTGATCCTGACCCCCTGAAGCCCACGACGCAACATTCCCAACCTCCACTGTTCCACTCCGCTGGAAGTCCGCTTTCATTCGTCCGGTGTGCCACCGTCCTCCCTTCGTTCAGATCTCCTTCCTCTGTTTCAGGGTCAGGGAGTCGGAGGAAGGGATGAAATGTGGGGTCTTGGGGAGGAGGAGGGGGGAGTTGACAGACAGAGGAGGCCTGTATGGTGACCATAACAAAAAAAAAATGTCATCTTAGTCCAGCTTTAGTTGCATTTAACCCAGTTGGCAGAACAAACTTAAACAGTCTGAGGTTATTTGTTTGTCCCTTATTTTTTTTTTTCAAGGGATTTCTTTTACATGAGTGAATATTTTCTTCATTTAGACATTTCTGACTTTTCATTGTACAAGTGTAATTTTTAGTAAAGGGACATTTTAGAAGATTAGACGGCCTTTACCTCTTCCAGTATTGACAGCTATGCTGCGTTCAGCTGTTGTGGTCTTTCAGGTCATCAGTGTGAGTAAACAAAGTTTAATAATGCAACATAAGACAGACAAAGTTGACCAAAGGTAAAACTATACAGATTTGAATGAGTGCTTTTATGCTGAACTGATTTGGTTTCTCCTTTTGAACAGTTTAATCTGGATTAAAATTACAGGCACAAAACTTCCTCCACATCCCAGTTCATATAAAACAAAAAGGTGTTTTGGTTTGTTCTTGGTGTGAAAACAGTTTTAGAGAGAATTGGATTTTGGGACCAATCTCAAAAAGTTTGACGAGTTTAGTTTGAAGAGGCGGTGGCGCAGTTGGTAGAGCAGTCACTTCTCACTGAGGAGGTTGCCAGATTGAATCCCAGCTGGGGACCATTCTAGGTGGAGTTTGAATGTTCTCTCTGTGCATGTGTGGGTTTTCCCCAAATATTCTGGTTTCCTTCCACAGACCAAAAACATCCATGTTAGACTGATTGGTAACTCTAAACTGTCCCTAGGTGTGAGTGAGCGAGTGAATGGTTTTTAGACTCTGTGTCTCTGTGATGGACTGGAAACCTATCCAGGGTGTCCCCTGTCTCTACAGTGACTGCCACTGTGGTATGGATATGGGCACCAGTGACCCTCCAAGACCCAGAATGAATGAAGTGGATGAAGATAATGGATGTCTGGATAGTTTGAAGTTAGAAATAGAAAGATAATTCTCTAGCATTTGGGAATATCGCTACACTTGTAGGTTAAGGTTTCTTTATTTGTCATTCGCACCACATGTGATACATGTGGTGGAACAAAATTGTGTACACAGGGTCCCAGTTACATCCAACAAAAGTATAAATTGTAAAGCAAAACAGTAGTCAAATCTAAGATATGAACTAAGAAATATGCTAAACTAAGAATACACTAAGCACTAATAGTACAAAAACAATACGCCTTGTTTAGGCAGAGTAGTATAGTAGTATTCATTCAACCTTTATTTAGACATGTAAATCCCATTGAGCCTCAAGGACTCATTTACAAGAGTATAGTAGTATAGTATAGGCTATTTCTAGTTTTTTTTACTTTATTTATTCTGGAAGTTATTTCAGCTCTCAGACAAATGAGTTTTTTTCTGTTTTTACTGGTCGGAGCTGGAACAATCAGTTTAGGACTCACTGAAGTTGCATGGGTTACTGACCAACCATTTCATCTTGTGTGTTGTTTGGATCATTGTTTGGGTCTGAGCAGTGTGAGGTTATCTAAGTTGCACTGATTCCTTCACTGTTCCCTGAACCCCCCTGTCTTTCAGTCCAGAATGTGTACATGATTGACCTTAAAGACAGTCCCTTGTCTTTCAGGTCAAGGTCAACAGCTGAGTGTTGACTTGAGGAGCTGGCTGTTGTGTCAGGTGTTTGTGAGGATAATTTAGTTGTTCGTATGGGAAAATTTAAATCATTTTCCCCAAACTAGACAGCATAAAACATATCCCTTATCTATTGTCTAGGTGTTTTATCATTAATATGATCAAGTTTTTGTCTGAGTTTTGATAACAGTTTGTGATTACAACCAGTCTCTCACTGGGCTGCGGCTGTTGGGAGTCTGGTTAGCAACATAGACATAGGAGTAAACTTTTTTTTTTTCAGTTTCAAGCTCATTGAGTTTTGAGTGTTTGTGACTTGCGAGCCATACAGCCATGTTTTGTTCAGCCATCTTTTGAAAATTGGAATCAATTTTCAGGTGCAACTCTTGCAAAACTGTATTCCAGACTGTGCATATTATTTTGTTGCCCACCTCAGGCTACAGCATTCCCACTTTAGCCCACTTTGTACTTACCTTATTTATCATTACCAGAGTTTGAAGACCATGACACTTTAAATTGTAGCTTCCAGCGTGTTCTTATCTTAAGAGGAACGAACTTGTCAGAATACAGTTCCAGCCTTCTAGACTTGTGGAAATTAATTCACAAATGGGTCAAGACCCCAGCAACAACTTTGATGATTTTGTAAGATAACAAAAACAAAATCTTCAAGATTCAAGCCACTGCAACTTGTGGAAGAATACTGAGAATCCCACTAATCACTTTGAGATGACTTGGAGACTTCCTCATGAACCCCATTCGCACACTGTTCTTTAACAGTTGCCACTCGGTGAGATACTGGCTGAGTTAGAACAAGACAACCGATGAAGTAAATGTAAAGTAAAAACATTAACACTAGTGCCAAACGATGTTTTTGTTTTTTACAATTTTTGATTTTGCACAGTTCTGTCGGCTCACTGTGAGCATTATTTTTTGTGTTTTCCAAGAGAAATGTAAATAACTCAACTCAAATTGCAAAGGACATTTTCAGAACATTCACAGTCATACCATTATTCTCTTTTTTTTTTTTCTAAAAGACGTTGAAATTTTAAAACTGCATAAAGCTTTAACTCGGCAGCACGGTGGCGCAACTGTGTAGAGCTGCTGCCTCTCAGCGAGCAGGTCCTTGGTTCAAACCCCGGTCCAGGGGCCTTTCTGGGTGGAGTTTGCATGTTCTCTCCGTGCATGCGTGGGTTTTCTCCGGGTACTCCGGTTTCCTCCCACAGACCAAAAACATGCATGTTAGGCTGATTGGTAACTCTAAATTGTCCCTAGGTGTGAGTGAGAGAGAATGGTTGTTTGTCTCGTTTGTCTCTATGTGGCCCTGTGATGGACTTGCGACCTGTCCAGGGTGTACCCCGCCCTTCGCACAGTGATTGCTGGACATGGGCACCGGCGACCCCCGTGACCCAAAATGGAATAAACGGGTAAAGATAATGGATGGATGAAAGCTTTAACTCACATGTTCAGTGTTCTACCTGCAAAGTACTATCAGTAGTTATCACATCTGTCCAATTTATGCACTGAATACAAACTATAACAGAAATTCCTTCTGAGTTATTTGAAAAAAATGAGAAAAACAAAACATTGCAGTTATTAGTTTCCCAAACTGGGGTCAAATACAAATTCTTTGAGGGAAAACCAGTTGTTGGGTTTTTTTTTTTGGTAGGGGGGGGGGGGTCTTTTTTTTTGTTATCTTTCATCTTTCATGCCACAGTGACTCAGATCTAGACACCCACCTCTGTAATTACAATAATTACCTTCACAGATCTGTTTGCAACATCTAATTACAGCTGCAGGAAATATTTAATACGTTTGCTCTTTGTGACAACTTTATGGTGGGTCTCAGTCGGGTTCGTACGCGGCACGTTCTTATCTACTTATCTTCCATCAGTTTTCAAGTGAGCTCTCTTGACTCCACTCTGCACTTCTCGTGTACAAGGGGCAGCTGTAGCTGAGTGGAGTGCTCATCCACCAATGAGAGAGTTGGAGGTTCAATTCCACCAGCAGTCACATGTTGAAGTGTCCCTGGGCAAGACACTGAACCCCTCATTGCCTTTAATGTGTGTCCCATTGGTGTATGAATGTGATAAAGCACTGATTATTCTTTGTAGAGATCTAGTAGAGTGTTTTGTGGATGGATAAATGAGAGCACAGGTTGTATTGCAAAGCGCTTTGAGTATCTTGACTAGATAGAAAGGCGCTGTACAAGTACAACGCATTTGCCATTTACAAGGAGCTCATTTGGTTTCCAAGTCCAGTGAAATGCATCCTAAATATCTCTGAACAAATGCCTATTCTCCTGGCATGGATACTACAGACTGAGGCGCGGTATGTGGACGCTGGGTGCAATATACGAGCCCGACTGGCTCCAGAGTATATCTAACAGAAATACTTGGATGTCTTTTTTATTTCAGTGCACCTAGATACAAAAGAAGAGAAGCACTGTTGGTAAATCCAGGCCATTTAAAAGAAGACAGCTGAAAATCACTCTGCTGAAACGTATTTATTTATCACAGTAGGTTTGCACTGAGAACTGGCATGAAGAGCACTATATGCTAGCTGTTACCCTGGATTTATTTTAGACGCTGTGTGTGCAGGAATTTGGTTTGAGAAAGAGGCACGATGACAAGATTTAATCACAAATGTACAGATGTAAAGATTCTACATGAGGTTTTAAGAAAACAAAATACCATACCATTTCTTATGTTCGCTTCCGTATTGCTGCTTTGTTGTTGTCTGCTATGAAAGGGAGATGTAAGCCTCCCAACGTTTTGGGCATGAAAGTAGACAGAAACAAGTAAGAACAAAGTCTGCTTCAGTTCCTGTTGTAGTGAATGGGTGAAATTATGTCTGCGGTATTTAGATTGATGTTTTTCTTAATATTAAAAGTATGTAGACATAGTCAGCCTCCCGGGAACGGGGACATTTCCACTTTACTACTTCTGTCTTCTTGACACGATTCAGGTGTTACTGTAGGTGTGTTGCTTCTTGTTTTGCCTTGATAAAATTACAGACTTTTTACATTAGTTATGCCTAAACTTTACGTTGTTTACATCTTGTAGGACGTGTTTTATGAAAGATGTGAGCTCTGTAAGTATTATTGCCAGCTACAACATGTTGTTTTCCACAGGAAGTCTTCTACTACAACCCCTGGCAAAAAACCAAAGAATCACCACTCTTGGAAAAATCTCTCGTGGAAACTGAGGACAATTGTCAGTGACAAAGTTTCCAACATGGAAAACTGATCTAACAACAGCAATAAGAGAGTTGAAGCCAGATTGATAAAGAGTATTGTTCGTCATTATTTAGGTCCATGTCTCAGAGAATTCAAGATGTTATAAAAGTCAGAAGGGTGCAACAAAACACTAATGCTGCAATGCGTTTCTCATACATATCTACATATCTTTTGTTTACTCAGTTTAAAAGTACTGTAGTAATTATGAATGACTACAAGTGTATTTCTTTCTTTACAGTTTTAATGCCATAATGTTGGAGGTTTGGAAATTAATTTCACTTTAAAAAAAAAGGGCAGCTGGTGCCCGTCTCTGTCACTATCTGACAGGCGGGGTACACCCTGGACAGATTGCAAGTCCGTCACGTTTTTCTTTGCTTTGTTTCTTGTGTAAAATTGAACAATGAAAACAATTTCCTGCAAGGGTGTTGATTCCATATTTTTTTCCAGGTATTCTAAAATAATGTTTAGTACAAGAATGTTTATCCAGATTAAAGTATGCAAAAATGAGTTTTAACGTTAGAATAACTAAAATACAACATGCAATCAATAACATTGTCTAAACTAAATAGATAATTCTTTGAAAATAATTATGACTTTTTTTTAGCATGGAACAAAAAGATTTTGCTCTAAAATTAATAGTGGGAATTGATTTGAAATTTATGAAAAAGGCATTATGTTAGGAGATTAGTATTCCTAATTAGTTTTGGCTCCACCATTGGTTTTACAGTCCAGTCAGAAATTAACTATTATTTTCCAAGCTGAGGTTGTACAAATAGATATCTACAACAGGTATTAATGGTTCATAACCTTTTCATGGAACTATACAATAAAATAACTATTTATTGATGAACAAGATCTTCATTGATTAGTTAATTACCAAGTTTTGAACTATTTATAACCATTAATAAGGGTAGACTTAATTGTATGTTAGAACCCAAACACACCTGGCTTCCATCTATCATTTTCTTTACCCCCTCCTCCTTTCCGGGTTGCAGGAAGCTTCAATCTCCAGCAGTCACTATTTTAACATTTAGATTTTTCTAAATTATTCCATCCATCCATCCATCCATCAATCCAACCAACCATCCATCCATCCTTCATTCCATTATCCTTCCATCCATCCATCAGTCCAACCAACCATCCATTATTCTTTCCATCTATTCTTCATTCTATTATCATTAATCCATTCATCCATCCAAACATCCATCCATCCATCCATCAACTCAACCTTCCATCTATCCATCCATCCATCCATCCATCCATCAATTCAACCTTCCATCTATCCATCCATCCATCCATCCATCATCCACCAATCCATAAATCCAACCAACCAGCCATCCATCCTTCCATCCTTCCTTTCATTATCTATCCATCCATCCATCCATCCTTCATTCCATCCATCCATCCATCCATCCATCCATCCATCCATCCATCTATCCAGCCATCAATCCAACCAGCCATCCATCAACCCATCCATCCTTCATTCCATCAATCCATCCATCATCTATCCTTTGTTCCATCCATCCATCCAACCAACCAACCAACCAACTCTTCACAGGGACAGAGACAAAATAGACAAACAATCATTGACTCTCTCACTCACACTTAGGGACAATTTGGAGATATCACTTCTCTGTGAGAAAAGCAGAGTAGCGGACTTGTAGAACATAGCAAAATGTATAATTTATGTATAATTTAATATTGAAGTCTGTTTTTGATCTGTCTGAGCTACAGTGGCAGAAATGTTCCCTCTCACAGCCACCATTCACAGCTCCAGGTTGTGTTTTACTTCTTTCATTCAAAAGCCATAGGGTCATCAGGTACCTTCATTGTTTCCCCGGCAGCTCGGTTTCTCTATTGTTTCTTTTTCGCCTTTCTGAGATTTGCTATTTCACATACACACAGACGTCTGAAACACAGGCAGACAACTGCTGAAACTCATGCACGTGTGTGTTCAGGACAAGGAGAAAGAGGTGGATCAGATCACAAAAGAAGCAGCATCTGGGTGATATTTTAACCTCACCATGCGGCTTTAGAAACAACTCAAAGGAGGGGAGGTAAAGGGGGTTGTCTATAGTAAAGCTGGGGGTTTGTCTCTGCCTCTAGGCTGCTTATATGTGGACATACTTGGTCCCTGGTAACACTGAGTGCTGTTGCATTCATTTAATTGTTTCTCTTGTAAATATTCCCATGCAAAACAACTAAAAATAAACATTTAGACCTCTAAAATTTGATCTGCCATTTTATGTAATAAAAGGACATAAAGGCTAAACCAACTGCAGATTGGGAAGAATCTCAAGGACTCTCTCCAAGTTGGTGAAAGATGACCAAATTAAAGAGCTGAATGCAAGCAGCAGTTTTTCAGCTTATTTCAATCCTCGACTCTGAAGCTGTCACCATTTATGGGCATGTAGGGACTGCAAAATTTTGCTGAGATTTACAATACGTTTAATCTGGTTGATATGATTTTTAACAAAGGGATGTAGATTAGGTTGAAACATTTCAAAAGAAGGTGTCAGATACACTTGGCATGTCTTTGCTATTTAAGGACACCACGGTGCACCACTGGTTTAACTCTGCAGCTCTCATCATATCAGAGAATTCACTGGAGGCTTCGTGGGAAATTTAGTGGGACAAATGGCTCTATTTGTTGAAAGGTATTTGTAGGCAGGTAATTTTGAGGTAGAAATTTTAATTTTACAACCAAATTTTCTCAAATACATTCCCATTTTTGATCAAAAGGTGCTTTTAAATTCCTATTGTCTAAAATTTGTTTTCCCCACCACCAAAGGAAGACATTGTTAGCACTTAGAGACTGTGTTGTGGTAACTTTTCACTTCTACCACACCAAGTTTGAGCTCAGTGTCTCTAAATTTAACCATATTATGGACATTTCTGTTCCCCATTGCAGAGCGAAGAGGGAAATTGAAATACCCTCAATTCCGTCTGATGAGATGGATAACTTGAAATATAAGTGAGATACCAACTTCCAGTTTAGTGTGTGGCTTCACCAAGATATAACAAAGGTCCCTGTCAAGAAAGGGGTTGGGTTGCCATGTCAAAATCCAAGATGGCCACTGCCCTATATATTTAGGCCACCCAAGTCATTTATAGGAAATGCTTTCTAGTTTTTATATTGCTTAAAAGTATACTTTCCTCAAATGATTGGGGTTGGGGTGGCATGTTGGCTCAGTTAGTAGGGCTGCTGCCTCCCAGCGAAAAGGTCGCCTGTTCAAATCCCGGCCCAGGACCTTTCTGGGTGGAGTTTACATGTTCTCTTTGTGCGTGTATGTGTTGTATGAGAGTGAATGGTTGTTTGTCTCTATGTGTCCCTGTGATGGACTGGAGACCTGTCCAGGGTGTCCCCTGCCACAGTGATTGCTGGATATCTGCACCAGTGACCCCCGCAACCACCGTTAGTGTTTGCAAAAGTTAATTAACCATTTTAACTTGAACTGACTCCAAACGATAATCAGCTGTGGATCTCGATCCGGAAATGACTTTTAAACGTTTCATTACAATCCATGCACGGGATATTGAGACTCCCCCCCCCAACACACATGCACAGGCAATTACATGGTTGCCCATGTCTTATGGTGGAAGGCAGTAATGAGACATAAAGCGAGGTATAATAAGGTTCTTGGCAAATCCAGCTGTAATCTTCTAGTGTTGTGATGGCAGATGAAGGTCTGAACTTGTTAGAGTCCTGTAGAGTTTCATGGTAAGATCGTCTTGGAAATGCTAGTTGTGGGATGAGATCTTCATGGACTGGCTGTTAGGTACATCATACCATGAATTATTAAACTGATTTTGGTGTTTGAGGAGTTTGAATCTTGTCATTACCTTTGACATTTTGTATCTTGTCTTTTTTGCATAGGTTTAAGTATGCTGTTTGTTTTGTTGGAGAACGCTAAATGCCGTTGCCCTGGTAGACAAGTTTAGACAGCGCAAATCACAACACTGTTCAAATGAATGCCAGTGCTGAAAGTTTCCCAGAAGTAGTATTCTAGAAAAGTCATCGTTATCCACTTCACCTGTCAATTGTTTGACCAAGTGTTAAATGTACAGATTAAGATAGATTTCCACATTTAGCTCAATCCAAGACTTTCTTCCAGTGCTGATTGTGATCGAGCTTTTCGTGAGCCCACAGGCAGTGACTTGTCGTGTGAGCTCACCGACTCTCATGTTACTTTGAAAAACCAGTGAGTAGGATGCAAACGTCTTTTATGAAACGTGCACCAAATCTCTTTGAGGAAGAAACCAAATCCTTTTCAGTCCCAGTGGGCTTCTCTGGAACTGACATCTGACTTTGACAGTCACAAGGGGGGCAAATGAAAGCGAGGGGTGTAACATCAACATCAGCCAGTCTGGGTTACATTTTCTAACAAACACAACCTTCATTTAAAGGAGATTTGCACAAAGAGGTGAAATTTAATTGTTGGTTTCTTCAGTCAGCCAGGAGGGTAAAAGTGAACTTTAATGGTCTGAACAATTCATGTGGTCTGATTACACTGCTGCAGGCTCCCCCAGGTGTGTGTGTGTTTGTGTGTATTTGTGTCTTTAGGTCAGCCTGTGGAATGTCCCCCTCTGTTTGGGCTCAGATGTGGAGGAAACAATGCACTTGACTGGCTGTAATTATCTCCTCGCTGCCCCTTGTGGTCAAAATTGGGACTTCTGTATTGAACTCAACTGGTAGAAATTCATTCTGTCATGATGAACTTTGTCACACAGATCTTGTTAAAAAGACACAAAGCTCTGTTGTGGTTTAGACTTACCAGACTGTACAGTAGCCACGTGGGCCGAATGTTTTGAGAGTGAAATTAATGTCTCCTGTTTAGGTGGGGTGGACATAGGCATCGCAACAATTAAATGTGAAAGGGATGTGTCCTCCTCACATTTAAAAAATATTTGTTTGGCAATGGGGGTGTGGGTGTTTCTGGACAAACGGTTCAATCTGTGAGAAAACTGACGGAGATGATGAAAGAGATAAATAATGAGTCAGCTGGAAGGAAATTAAGCCTGTCATCTTTTTTTGTTTATAAGACCCAAAATGTACAGACCGAGCAGAGCTTTTGATTATGGATGGTGAGGTGTCTGCCGGGGTGGGACAACTTTAGCCACATCTAAAGGTTAATCTGGCTTGTTTGGATTCATAACCTGACTCACTGAAGAATTAGAGAAGGTGAACTTGGTGCAAACTGAGGTATGACTGGGATGGAGAGGTGGGGCGGGCCTCGGGCAGTTATTTTATTGAAGCACTAACATGTCAAGTTGATGCTTCATTTTGCTTTGAGCTCTGTTCGTCACAAAATTGTGTTTTTTCTTCATCACAGGTTTACTGTAGGGCAAAAACAAATCATTTCTTCAGAAAATTATAATTATTTGTGTCAAATTCAGCTTCCATGGTTTTATGCACAGTAGCTCTCACAGTTAGATAGTTGTAATCTCATTTAACATTTTTATTTTTATTTACGGGTTTCTTCATATTGCATTGAATATTCCTTTTATAGAGCTTTCATTCCAAATAATACACGGTGAGCAAATAATAATATAATAATACATTTCCATCCATCCATCATCTTTACCTGCTTCTTCCTTTTTGGGTCACTGGTGCCCATATCGAGCAGTCATAGTGCAAGAAGCAGGGGACACACTGGACAGGTCTCCAGTCCATCACAGGGACACAGAGACAAACGAGACAAACAACTCTCACTCACACCTAGGGACAATTTAGAGTTACCAATCAGACTAACATGCATGTTTTTGGTCTGTGGGAGGAAACCGGAGTACATGGAGAAAACCCACACATGCAAACACCACCTAGAAAGATCCCGGGCCAGGATTTGAACCGTCGACCTTCTCGTTGAGAAGCAACAGCACTACCAACTGCGCCACTGTGTCACCTCAAAACACCAGCATTTTATTATTTTATATTTTTGATTATTACATAATTAAATCACAAAATATTTGCAGGCTTTAGAGAAGAAACAAGATGTTTCTGGGAAAATTAGGATGGTAGCTGTATAGCACCCGTCAACATGTTGTCGTATATTCTTAATTATAGTATTAATGTTGTTCATAAGCTCATCCATTGTTCCCTGCCAGTTTATCACAGTGTAAACTAGTTGTGCAGATTAAACTAACCCATTTTTTTAACAATATCTAGTTTGTCTAACTGGTATGTTGTAGTAATTTTAGCACATTATGGGGAATTCTCTTCCCACTGAATATCTTTGGGGATTTTTTTTTTTAATTATGCATCTTTTTTTAGTGTTTTCACATATAATACTGAACCATGACACAACACTTGGAATAGGATCTTTGAAAAAAACATGGAGGAGTGATTGATGCTCGTCTTCAGCTAATAACAGAAACAGAATATGTTTCTGTGGCTTTGGTGCCAAAGCTGTGTTTACTTTGAGGCTGCACGTGTGAAATCCAGTGGTATGCACAAACGGGACGTGTCCCTCGCATGCTCTAACACATTCACAGACATGTATCAGGCGGAGCTGATGCATACAACCTGAAGTACATCAGTCTACTCATGAGCACACGCCTGTTAGCTGCCACGAGTTTGGATTACATACACGGACGTATGCATAAGAAACATCTGTGCCCAGATTATCACAGACTCTCTATTCACACTATCTCGACAAAAAAAGGGGGGGAGAGCAGAGGAATGCCTGTTAGTGAAGCGGGAAACTTCCGTTGCTAAAAAAAAAGATTGGCAGCAGTAAAAGACTGTGAATCATGCAGCATGAGTGTCGTTTAGCAAGAGGGCAGAATACGATGAGGTGATTTGGGGTGAAGTGGTGCAAAGTTTGCCTCCCCTGAATTCTGAGGTGCAGTAGGTCCTTTATAACTGGGATACCATGAGTACCGAAATGAAAGCACCAATTAGCAACTAAAGTAATATTAGAACATCATATAGACAAGCGAAGTGATTCCGTTCAAACCCAAATGTATTTCCAAAGATCAACGTATTCTGTTAAAGTCTTTGCTTTTATAACTTATCCTGATTTTCTTTTGATTTGATCACATTGTTTTGTAGTCCCGAATTTTAGTCATGAAATGTTGTTCTGTGCCCAGCTTCCTGTTTTATTTTGTTAAGTTTTTCCTCTGTGTATTGTTGGTGAAAGTTACTTCCTGTTTTCGACGCACCTGGATTCAGTTTGTAATCGCCACACCCGGCTCATTACGATCCCTTCCCTCTGTAAATATACACTCCCTGCAGCTTTCTTTTTGTTGTTTATCAGAGCTTCATTGTTCCTGGGTTAGTTTGTGCTGGTTTGGGTCTTTTTTTTTTTTTGCCTTGGATTTCATGACTTGCCTGCCACAATGTTGTGCCTGCATTTGGGTCCTACTTCAACACTCTCTAACTGATCGAGTGCCATCCAAATGTAGTAATGCATGTGATGACTTTAACCAAAGTTTCTTTTAGATGCATTACTATTACCACTGACAATTAGTTATGGACATTAGGATCATCCTTTATAGTCTTTAACTTATCTTTATCTTTCTGATTGTTTTTTCTTCTTTCAACCAGTAATGTTGAGGTGACAAGGATGGATCAGATTAGGAATGACATCATCAGAGGTACAGCACAGGTTGAACAACTGGGAGATAAAGTTAGAGAGACCAGACTGAGATGGTTTGGACATGTCCAGAGGAGGGACAGTGGGTATACTGGTAGAAGGATGTTAGAAATGCAGCTGCCAGGAAAAAGACAAAGAGGAGATATATGGATGCAGTAGGTCTGGACAATTCAATATCTATTTATGTCACAATATAATTTTATTAAATAACAGTGATATGAGTTTTAAGCACGTTTTTGATGTGATTACAGCGTTTCACTGACACATTTTTTTTTCTGTTCGGGTTGAAGTGGCCACTTCAGTTTCAACCCAGACAGGAAAAGCTGCGACACAACTACGCAAGTGCGTGGTGACGTAGATGTTACACAGATCTCGAGTCCAGAAGGCGTTAGCGGTAGCAGGCTAGGCTAGGCTAGGCTAATCTCCAACGTGCGTTAAGTTTTCACTTCAAAATGAGTGCCCATGACCGTCAGAATGTGACTGAACAAACTTTCACAAGCGAAGAGAAAGCAGATGACATCACTGATAAGAGAGGAAAGACTAATTCGGAGGTGTGGAAGTGGTTCGGCTATCTAAGATTCAATAAACTGCAGGTTTCAGTGTGCTGCAAAATGTGACGGAGAGTTGTTCCAACTAGCCGTGGGAACGCATCTAACTTGTTCCACTTCACAGAATATGATGAGAGTCAGAAGAAGAAGCACAATCAAAGTTTGAGCCGACGTGTCCCTGAAACAACACCCCCGGCTGTATCAAAAGAGAAACATGTAACCCAGTCAATTTTATGCTTTCACCGTATCCATTGTTTTAGGACTAAGTGTGAAATCTCACAGATATTTTGGCATCATGTAAGTCTTCAGTCATGTCAGTAGGATTCAGAAGGGTAAACTGTAATGTCTTCCTCCATTTTTGTCACTTCTGTTAATTCCTCTGCCTTTTCGACAGATGTGGGCAGCTCTTCATTGGACAGTGGCAAGGATTCCTCAGCCGTAGGTATTGCAGATACAGGGGCTGTTGCTGAACCTGATGATAAAGAAGGATCAGCATCAACAGTGTCACTTGGGGTTGATGGCCTAGTAAATCTCACTGCATCACTGGACTCAATGCTAATGTTGGCATTAGCATGCTAAAGCAAATCCTAATTGTTTGTTAGCTTATAGCCTTTAAACAATTAGGAGAGTGAGATGAAGGCCAATGACTCACTATGGAGACCCCTGAAAAGGGAATGGCTGCAAAAAAGTAGAAGAGGTAGAAGAAGAAACCAACAACACAGGCTCAGTTTCAACCGAAAAGTGGAAGCAAGTTTTGCGTTGTTTGTTTGGTAATGGGTGTCTCTGGTTGAAGTCAGTGCTGGGGCTCAGTGTCTTGTTTCATTTCTTGAGGTGCATATCTCAGATTTCAAGTTTGCTGTAACTGAAAGGCATAGATAGTCCTCTCAACCCTCACTCAGCTGTTCACCTGTCCTCGTTCTTCTGGCAGATTCTGCTCAAGATTCCAAATCTAAAGTTGCACAGGTGAGGGTGGATCTTGTTTCAAGGTATTCCTTACCTTTCAGGGCTTCCCTTTTCTTCATACTCTTCTCATACAGTCTTCTAACGTTTACTCAAATATTTTTGCCACACCATTAGTCTCACCTGTCCAATTTTAGACCCATGTTTTCATCCCAGATGTCTCATCCGAGCCGTCTGGGAACCATTACAACTTTAACAACTCGGGCTCTCTTTCCCTCCATTGTTCCAACCCATTATCTATACCGCCATCCCATCTTCCCCACATTTACCTCCTCCAGGCGAAGGCTGTTTTGTCTACTTCAAAGATGTGATTATCCAGAGAGTTGGCGCTGTCACTTTGTGTGGTAGCCTTCATGCCGATTTATGTGTGCCACACCTGTTGATGGAGGCACGTTTGGCAGGGGTGTTTGAAAAGAGCTCATTCAAAATAAACATGCGACATTTCATTTGAAATACACAGTTTTAGTTATGAAAGACATGCCAGACACGGTTAAGTTGATTATAAATTTCTTAGAAATGTGTGCAAGCAACACTTATTTTCACATTTGTTCCACATTTACAACTCGCAGTTTTTATCCAGACTCACCAGCTTGTGTAACCATTATGTTATCCGATAGTATTGCAGTCTGATTGTATACTGTACATATTATACCCATATGTCTTGTAGGCTCCTTGTTTGGAATACTGTAGTAGAGTCATAAACACTTCTTTGTGGTTGGATATACGTTACCACATGCTGTCTAACTATGATTTCTTAGTAAAGAAACTTGTCTTCTCAATGTGTTAACTACTATGTCAGAAAGTCCAAATAGATATATATATATTTGATTAGCTACAAGTATTTAGGTTTATGGACTTGAAAGGGGTGGTGATTTATAAAATTATATTCTTTCATGTAATGCAATCTTTTAGTCAGACCTTTTTATTAAAGGTTGTCGGTGTGTAAATTTATGACTAACACCCAAATACAGGTCTTACTGTGCAATAGATCCCGCAGAGTTATTCCTTTTCTTTAGTCAAGTCTAGACTGAAGCTCACAGTTTATTCTGGCTTCAGATTCAGTCTATTATCATGTCTCTGTTCAAGATGCCTACAAACATTCCTTTTTTGTCTTCAGAGAAGATACCGTCTAAATAAAGGTTGAATGAATATTAAAGGTGGAGAGAAGCAGAATATGTTTGTAGTGTAAGGAAGAAGCAGATAAAACTAATGGATGGATAGAACAACATACAGTGTCAATGCTCCTTGGAAAATGTCGAGGTGGGTGAGAACATTGAGATTATATATGGTTTTTAGGAAGTAAAAATCAACTTTCTGATTTGATTTGCCATGTTTGCTTATGAGCAAATGTAAAGACCATGGGAGGGTTTCCAACAATATTTTTTTTCTGTTTTACCAAACTAACTGTTTTGGATGCAAAGCCTATTTATGAATAGCTTTTAGTCATGTTGTAAGGAAGTTGCCACTTTTGACTTAACCCTCCGGCTGCCACTGGGTAAAATGACCCAAGAAGCCTTAATATGAACGCTGAGGTCTCACAGGTCATTTTGACTCCAGGGCAGCTGGGGAGACAAAAACAAGTTTGAGGGATTTTCAGTTCATACCTGATCTATTGTAGCATTAGCATTTTTTCTGTGTGCTATACAGTGACTTTAGACTTACACTTTTTGTAATCCAGAAATAATTTGCCACAAAACAGACTCCTCATGGACAATATTCCTAGCATTGGGAGGAACTAAATCATTTGCGCTAGACTGTGCTTGAGGGCCCATGCAGTGTTGCAATACCAGATAAAAGACTCAAGGATTCGCTCCATGAATCATGCACGTCGTATTAGCAAGAACATAGTTAGCTCCTGAGCTACATTATCTGGGTTAGCCCATGTAGGCCTACAGGGCTTAATTTGAGCCGGATCTTGCCAGAACTGGATCCGGGAACTCTCCTATTTTTGATAGGGTGCATTCCAGCAACTGTTAGCTTGGATCCAGTAACTTTCAGGCTTACTAATAATAAAGTTATGAACAAATATTTCTGCCTTGAGCGAGTAAAACTTATATTGGATATGTAAACTGAAAACAATTATATAAACACTAATTTTAAACATAACAAGCTTCCTCATATCACATCAGGGCTGTCACTTCGCATTTCCGCTTCCACTCTTAAAAAAATCACTACTCCTAAAAGTTCAAAGTCATGGGCAATTTTATTAAAAAACACAAAAATATAATTAAACGTTTTGCGCTACGTTTAAGTTCCTGTGCGTTTGTCAACAATTGGATGTGTGAATAACTGCAGGAGTTATCTGAACTTTCACTGAACTGCAGGAAAGAGATGATGATCTCGGCTCATAAAGCTCTTTGTCATGCAGTCAGAGCATTTGAAGTGATGTTGTAGTGACCAGGGTGCTTTCCTGAATTGAGTGAGGATTGAGAGCAACTCTTTTCTAAGCCAGTGACAAAGTGCTAAATATTAGGCAGTTTATATAAATAAACTGAAATGAATTGAAACTGAATTGCATGTGAATGGAACTTTTCCCAGATGAATCTGATCTGCACTCCATACCGAGCTTCTCTGCACACTACCACCATCTTTGACCTGCTCTTTCATAATGTTGTCGGACCTCCTTTGACCAAGTTTAATCTGGTCCTTTATGTTTCGTGGGTGGCTACAGGATGCAGGTCTGCTACTGAGACGGAGCTAGGTGCAGAGCAGGGAGGAGGGTGAGGAGGCGCACCTGCCTGCGGTGTGGGATAAACTAAACAACTTGTAGATAAGAAATGATCCTGCACTAATACACTCAGAAACCACACATAATGTGTTTATTTTAGTCTCTTTTGGGGGTTGCTCTGGCACCCCTAAATTTTAACTCAACACCACGGTTTATTTGTATTTACTTTTTTCTTTTTTTTTAAGGTACACTGTTTTTACGTTGAACGTGTCAGCTAGCTGTGCGCAGCATCCTGTTTGTATCCACTTCACATGAACAAATTTCCACCACATGGCCACTTTATAGACGACCTGACTCCAGATGGGTGGCCTGTTGATGAGAGAGGAACACACACGGAGCATCCACATGGACTCAAACGTATTTACATGCATAGATTTGCCAAATTGCCCCTGAATATACAGACTGACATGCATTAGTCTTCATATGTCACTTTAACATGGAAAAGAACCTCGTGTAATTTCACGTGTGCTTACATAGAGCCTTTAGTGCTCCTACATAACACAGAGCTTCAGACCATCACATGTACACAGAGAGGAATAAACAGATGAGAAATGTCGGAGCCCCAAACACAGCTGGTTAGTCTCCTGTGGTGGATGTCTGGGTCACAGATTGGGATGAAGGAGAGGAAGGGAGAGGCCCGTGAGGAAGAGTCTGACAAGAAGAAATACAAAACTGATGGGAGATAGTAAAGAAGAGGAAAGAGATAAAACAAACTTCTATTTCCTTTTTTGGTCACCTCTCCTTTCTTGACCATTCTTTATTTTTGTAAACAGATGCATTAAAGTAATTTCTCAGCATCAAGATTAAACCCTAGTAAAAATTATTTTTGGGGTCCAAAGGCCTCTCCAAACCAGATTTCACAGTTCCAGCTGGTGTCACTCAGGTTCATTAAAAAGTTAAGGAGCTCCTTTAAGCGATCAGTGCAATGACGGTGATTGACAAGCGTTAAAATAAACGTTGCTCTTCTTTAGGTTCACGCGGTGCGATGACAAACTGATTGACACAGTGCGGATTAAACACATTCCTAAATCTGACTGAGAGACAAAACATGACAGGTCTTTTTTTTTTTTAAACCTTGGATGTTCTATTGATTCTTCTAATATAATTTGGCCACACTACATTTTACATCAAAGTGGATCACATGACTAAACGCAATGGGAAAAGATATTCAGCAGAGTTTTCCACATTCAGCTCTGTCTTCTTTTTGCTCCATCAGTTTATGCTTGCATCACATTTATGAGTCCTGGACATCTAACACAATTTTTGTTTCTGCTTCCATTTTTTAATGAGTTCAATTCAAAGATCTAAGACTTTATAATGTACACAATAGGCTTTTTTCCTCTTGAATATTGTTCACAAATGTATGTAAATCTGTGTTAGTGAGCACTTCTCCTTTGCAGAGATAATCCAGCCACCTCACAGCTGTGGTGTATCAAGGTGCTGATATAGATAGCATGATTATTGCACAGGTGTGCCTTAGGCTGACCACAATGAAAGGTCACTCTAAAAATATTAAGTTTTACTGTATTGGGGGTCCGGAGGTGTGTGCGTCAGAAAACCAGTCAGTATCTGGTGTGACCACCATTTCCCTCACGCAGTGCAACACATCTCCTTCATATAGAGTTGATCTGTTTGCCTGTGGAATGTTGGACCACTTCTCTTCAATGGCTATGTAGTTCTGGATGTTATCAGGAACTGGAACACGCTGTCGTATACACTGATCCAGAGCATCTCAAACATGCTCAATGTCTGGTGAATATGATGGCCATGCAAGAACTGGGATGTTTCCAGCTTCCAGGAATTGTGTAAAGATCCTTGTGACATGGGGCTGTGCATTATCTTGCTGCAACATGAGGTGATGATGGTACATGGTACAACAATGGGCCTCTGGAGCTTGTCACCATATCTCTGTTCATTCAAAATGCCATCAATAAAATGCACCTGTGTTCGTTGTCCATAACATGCGCCTGCCCATACCATAACCCCACCGCCAGCATGGGCCACTCGATTCACAAGGTTGACGTCAGCAAGCCTCTCATCTACACATCGCCATACACACAGCCTGCCATCTACCCTGTACAATCAGGATTAATCCATGAAGAGAACCTCTCTCCAACCTGCCATATGCCATCAAATGTGAGCATTTGCCCACTCATGTTGGTTATGATGATGAACTACAGTCAGGTGGAGACCCCGCTGAAGATGATGAACATGCAGATGTTTCACTGGGACCGTTACTGACAATTGATGCAGAAAATCATTGGTTTTGCAAAGAGATTGTTGCAGCAGCTGTCTGGGTGGCTGGTCTCAGATGATCTTGGAGGTGAAGATGCTAAATGTGGAGTCCCTGGGCTGGTGTGGTTACACGTGGTCTGCGGTGGTGAGGCCAGTTGGATGTACTGCCAAATTCTCTGAAACGCCTTTGGAGATGACTTATGATAGAGAAGTGAACATTCAAATCACGGACAACAGCTCTGGTAGACATTCCTACAGTCTGCATGCCAGTTGTACGCTCCCCCAAAATTAGCAACGTCTGTGACATTGTGCTGTGATCAAACTGCACATTTTAGAGTGGCCTTTTATTGTGGTCAGCCTAAGACACCTGTGCAATAATCATGCTGTCTAGTCAGCATCTTGATTGATATACCACATCTGTTAGGTGGATGGATTATCTCGGCTAAGGAGAAGTGCTCACTAACAGATTTATACAAATTTGTGAACAATATTTGAGAAAAAAAGGCCTGTTGTGTACAGAGAACAAGTCTTAGATTAGAGAGTTCAGCTCATAAAAAATGGGAATAAAATTAAAAGTGTTACATTTACATTTTTGTTCAGTATAGACAACAGCTATTCAAACATCCTAAACCAATTTATTAAAATGCAATAGAGTATTGCATATCTCTCACTGCCTTTCATGCCAGTGGTTTAAATAAAGATCGTGTTAGTGTAAACCACGACACAAGTAAAATAATTAGTTGAAGCTAACACTAAACAGCTAACACCTAAGGCGACTGTCACTCGGTCTTCGTCTCCTTCCAGTTAAAGCTGCATTGACCAATCACATCTTGTCATGTACACGCATAGTCAGCCAATAGCATGCCTAATGGACTCTTCGAGACACGCCCACAGCAGACAGGAACAAGCTTGTGACGTTTGTTAGCAGACTTGGCAAAACATAATTTAATGGAAACTTATTCCGCTAAGGGTTTCCAAATTAGCAAAAATGCTAATCCGCTAAACAAAAAAAATTGTTACGCTATTAGTGTTTAGCAGATTAGCGGAACTGTACCCACCACTGCTCATAACGTAAAATGTTACAAGTTCAAACAGTTGTTTCCAATAATTGTGTATATTTGAATCGTTTGCATTACTTAATGGGCATTTACTAAGAAGAGGTACGAAAATCAAAAAATACCAGTACAAAGCAATTTTTATATCGCCAGTTTAAAAACTTTAAAGCATTTTTGTACATTTTTCCATCCCCTTAATCGCAGATTCCTGTCTGCCTGTGAAACCAAGAAACCCCACGTATAATAAAGAGAGAATTCTGTAACATAAGAAAGATGAAGAGCTATAGGTCACCTTAAAGGAAACTTTATCTCATCAGCCACTGTTGTCCCAACAATATAACTCAGTATACCAAATACCGGTAAATGTGAATCTTATCTGGATACCATCAGGAGACACTCAAGGAATCAACAGACAAGTCCAGATGCCAACCGTTCAGACAACCATTAAAGCTAAGAGTGTATGGATTATAGAGGCCTGTAAAACCTCGGAGCTCGACATGTGCTCATGAAAGTGTTTGGACTGTAAAGTATGAGCAAACAGTAGGGACTGACAGGGAATATTAGCTAAAGCTGCATAGCTGGGTAATGCTGAGCTGACAAAACATGAAGGGAGACGATGCGTTACTGAATGAGATGGTTACTGAATATTACAACTGATAATTGATTAACTTTTGGAGCCAGTTCAACATGTCTCCCACAGCCACCTGACCTTAAAAAAACACACAAAGTGATGTTAACTCTTGTCTGTTAGCAAAATATCTCATGAACCAGTGAACAGATTTTAATGAAGCTTTCAAGGAATAATCAAACTTATGGCGCCAACCCAATTCAAGATGGCTACCAGTGATTATAAAGACTTGTGTTTATACTGGAAGGAAAGTCCCAATCTGGTGCTGCACACACTTGTCTAATGGTGCATTTTATTTGTCTTCAGAATCTGTGTTTTAAATAAAAACTCCCTCAAATGTTGAATTCTAGCTCAAAAATTCAGCTGTTCCTGTTCTACCTCAGCCAAAAATCCAATATGGCTGCCATTCCCATAAAAAGTAGGAAAGACTGCAGTAAATTCCCCCCACCCCGACTTTCATTAAATCATAGCCCATTAAATAAGTAGCACATATGGCATTTTACCAGAAACATGAAAAAGCATGTGGCTACAGAGTTTAAATGCGGAGGGATGTTTTGTAATGCTAATCAGAATTAGCATGTTAGCTGATCACACAATTAGCAAAATTGTCTCGTTTTCTGTGTTGGAACTGGAGCAGGGTTAAGTTAGGTGTAACCTCATTCACAGATCTTGTTTCTAACCTGCACAGTCACTGTAATAAAGTCAAAAAGCCAAGTTAGGTGTGTTGTTTTTGACAAAATGTTGTAAAAGTCTTGATGATTGCTTTATTTCTAGCCTAAAATTGACAAAGTGCCCAAGACCATAATTTTCATGATTTTTTTGTCATTGTAACTTCCTTTTGTTTGTGTCTCACGTGCATTTTTTTCAACTGTTAGTAATTTATTATGTTGAGTGTTTTTTTTCCTCAGTGTCTGCTGCCTTTATGTCAAAAGACCTTGCACACATGTTGTGACAGCAGGCAGAAATGCTTTCCCTCGGGGCGATGGCTTATCATCTGTTTCCACATTTAATCCATCAGTTTCGGCTCTGGGTGCGGTCAGGAGTGAAGTGAATGAGGATCAGTGCTCGACATCTCCACCCTTCTCAGGTGAAGGCTGGATTATTATATTTCAGATCAAAGGAATTCAGGAGGAACACAATTCATCAGACCACTATAGTTGGAAAAGACTTGAGGAAGAATTCATGTTTAACAAAACCAAGGAAATAAGCTAACAAAAAATGATCAAGTAAACTCAATTACCTTTCTAACTTAGTCAATTAAATTATATGCTGCCTTTTTTGCTTCTTTGCCCCTTTTGGTAGCCATTTATTAAAACAATTATGAGCAATCAATATCTTACCTGTTGTAGATAATTTTTTGACTAACCTCAACTGGAAGAAATAGCGTTTAATTCTGAACAGACTGACAAGCTAGCATCTAGTCCAAGTGGGACAAAGACCAAACTGGAATGCTGCCATCTTATAACCACTCTAGTCTCAAAGATTTCTAAGCCGTTCTAGAAATGCTATTTTATAAACTTACAGCTTTACCGGTTTGGATTTACAAGATTTTTCCAGCTGCAATAATATGATAATCTTAATAAAAGTCCAGGCTACACCAGAAGTGCCACAGCTAGCTGCTGTTGCATTTAATGCGCTTGATAATAACCGTGAATTTTCATGTAAATAACAGTTAACGGGCAACGGCCCGCCAGCTCCAGACCAAACTTTTGAATTTACTCCAAAGGGTTCAAGAACAGCAATTAATTTAATTTAATGTGGGTGCATTTATTTGGCTGTTTTTGGCATCTTCCTTGGCAACACGTAACAGGATGAGATATCAGAGGTTATAAAATAGTGTTTGCAGGAAAAGCTATGACATTTTTAAGACTGGAGCTGTTTTAGGTCGCTCTGTTCTTGACCCAGCTTGGTAGTACTAGCCTTTAGCTTGTTAGCCTGGTCAGAATTAAACTAAATTACTCCAAACTGAGTGTAAGAGCTATCTACAACAGGTAAGATATGAATTGTTAATAACACCGAACCCCACTCCACAAGGAATGAACAATCCTTTTAAGGAGCCGTTATTAATCCACCACAAAAATAGTCGGGCTTTTATTTTTTAGCTTCTGGTCTTTTTCTTCTGACAGTTCAGTCTGGCCTGTTTCCTGTTCGCCTCCTCTCTGTTGCCCTCCTTCTGTCACTGTGATTAGAGGAGTTGTGGAGATCAGAAGGCAGAAAGCTGAACATCCACCACCGACTTTTCTCCTCCTCCTTTTCTTCTCGCTTCGTGCCAAAATCACCTTCTCTGTGTGCCTTTCACATAATTCCACCTTTGCATGGTGCGTGACAGTATTATTGTATTATTGTATAACTCTGTAAGTAATGTCCACCCTCATCCTTTTTAAGTATTGTAGGAATACGTTTTCCTGCACTTTTTTTAATTGCCTGACAGACCAAGGCCTCAGGACATGGACCAAACGGGGAGGGGACGCTGCTCATGCAGCAAATGTATTTTGTGTCCCCGTGCTGAAGCTGAACTATTTGCCTGCAGACAGTTCTCATCAAACTGGAATGATGCATGTTGTGGTTTAGGCCGACAGCCAGGCCTCATCTCAATTTCACATCCAGTTTGCAACACTTCTCCACAGGTTCAACATTTTTGTCACCTTTTCTCCTCCCAGTACACATCAACACATTGCAGCAATTCAAGTTGAATTATAGATTATATCAGATTGTTAAAGTAAACTGACTTAAAAGCTTCAAGTGTTTGTCATAGTAGGAGTTATTTTTGTAATGTTGCCTGCAGCTTTCTCCAGAGCTTGAAGAGCTCAGAGCAGCTTGAATAAACTCCAGACAAACTGAAACAAAGATCTTAGTTGCTAACATTTAAATGGTTTTAACAGCAGTGGATTGTGTTTATTTAGGCTCTGCTAGTTGCAGCTAATCACAGTGATCAGTGTCTGATCTACTGTACTGTATACCTAAGTTTAAAAAGTACATTTTCAGAATTCATGCAGACAGTGACGATAATGACGTGTATTTAGTTAATATACAAATGTAATATGTTCACAATTAAAGTTGATGATTCCACAGTTTCTCCCTCCCCTACAGCTAAGAGTCTGGGTGTCATCCTCGATAGCAATTTATCTTTTGAATCTCATGTCAATAACATTATCTAAAAAAGTTAATTCTGGTCCTCTGGACATTCAAAAAAAAAAAAACCAAAACAAAGCAAAAAAAATGTAGAAACGTTTCGTCTCTCGTCCGAGAGACTTCCTCAGTCTGAGGTGCTGTATTCAGCTCAGTCTCTTAAATAGCACCTTCTCAGAGTGGATCAACCAGTTTTGCTGCTGACAACCAAAACCAGCTGATCACATGCTCAAGAAGGAACATCAGCCTAACAATGGATCATTAGCACACTGATGGCTGTTTACTGTTCACAGAGGGCTGAGTGATACTAGCAATCACAGCATTGTAAGAGGGGGACAGATAGATAGATATAGATATATAGAGATAATTATTTAATTAATTAAAAACAATTTTTTTTTGAGCATATAACTAAAATATTTTATATGTGGAATAAAACCAAGGGCGGCACAGTGGCTCAGGCAGTAGAGCTATTGCCTCTCAGTGGGAATGTTGCCGGATCAAGTCCCGGCTGGGGGTCTTTCTGAGTGGAGTTTGCATGTTCTCTCCATGCATGCACGGGTTTTCTCCGGGTACTCTGGTTTCCTCCTACAGATCAAAAACATGCATGTTAGACTGATTGGTAACTCTAAATTGTCTCTAGGTGTGAATGAGAGAGTGAATGGTTGTTTCTTGTTATTTATTTATTTATTTATTTTTAATAATGTATATTTATTATTATTTACCTGTTCTGTAGTCGACACTTAGAAATTGTTCACTGCCGACCCGGTGATACTTTGAAGGATAAAACTTGTCTACTGATATTGGCTATAACCATCTTCTCAACAGGTCAGGTTTGTGTAATGAAAACCTAAAAATATTCAAATATAAAATATTATTTTACACTTTTTTAGATATTGCAATACCAGGTTGTACTTTTTAATAAGCTGTGCTAAATTGTAGCATGACCCAGCGTAGAGCTACACTCTGTATAACACTAGCTGCCACAGAAGCTAATATCTACTAGCCAATTCAATAATTAGCAGCGACGGCATCTGATTTATAAACTAATTTTAATTGTAAACAATTATATTGTTAGCCTCAATTGCGGTCGGATTACATTGAGGTAAATCAAATCAAATCTGCTGATTTGCAAAATGAGACATTTTCCTTTTTCTCTTCGGTCAAACCGTAGCATTTGTGACATTTTTACTTTTTTATGTACATTAGATTACTTATATACATTCTAAAATTATATTAATAATTTTTTCATTAATAATATCATTATTGCTTTTTTTATTATACAATTTTTACATAATTAGCCCATACTGTTGACTATTTTGTTGACTATCTACAACAATGCTAGGCCCAGATGTTATGGCCGCCGTTGCTCCAGTGAGTCACGTCATGTGACCTCTGCACTATCTAGATGTCTTATTTACCTGTATGGTCATGTGACATCACCATGATTCTTCAGCTTCGTGCCCAAAGATATAACATGTGAATAGATGTTTTTGGACGTTTTAAGAGCCTTATATATTTAAGCTTCCTTCACTCACATGTCAGCTTGTAAAAACTTTCTCTGCTCTGCTTCAAAAAGGGTGAATCCTTTGCGTGATGTTCTATAGATATGTGAGGAATGCCACCCATTGAACTAAAGGTTAATCCGCAGTTCATGAGCAGTTTAGAGGCCACAAATAGTGACTTTTCTGTGCATGGGACAAGACGAGTCAAAGTTTCCTTTTCTGCGATATGTGAGCAATGTTCATCCGCTTAGAGTGGGCATGTAGGTGCAAGACACAGTGGCATCTAGTGATTTTAGGTGCATGTTTCACAACAAAAGCCTTTTTCCAAATTTCTTCTAAGGTCGTATAAAAACATTTGATCAATAATATATATGCGTGTGTGTTTATTCCATTTCACGATTCTTCTATGAGTTCATTAAATGGAATGGTTTGATTTAAATCTTTCTCCTCACTAGTCTGTGCACTTTATTTCTTTCTGTGTATCACTGAAGCTCATAAGTGGAATATTACTCACTCTGAGCTCAAAACTGACATGTTATATAGTCTAGGAAATATATGCAAACATAACTGTAGATTAAAATGTGTACTTTTGTACCAAATAGTCCACTTCACAGTCCTTAGCCAGTATTGTGACCATATAGTCCTTCTAACTGTATTTATGGAGGCTATTTTAGTTCCTGTCTCATTGTAGAGCCGTTCTTGTTTCAGTAGTGAGTTTTCTGACTGATCACAGATTTCTAAAAAGTCTGATCTGCCGTTTCCAATTTTGTTTTATAAGCGACACTGTCAGGTGTTATAAGTTCCCAATGCACCTTCAATTTTCCAACATTATTTTATTGAAAGACATACCATTGAACAATATCCTAGAAACAATACAAACTTGTTTTAACTGGCCA
>NC_056498.1:20605286-20634339 GCF_014905685.2 Nematolebias whitei
GGTGCAACTTTAGCTTTTTGAAATATTTAACCTTTTCTGCCATTTTTTTTTTTCCTCATAGGAAACAAATTGAGCTCATTTTACCTCCTTCAAATCTTTACATCTGTTTTCCCTTGTACTGTTCCTTTCACATTTTGTTCTGCTTCAGCTTCTTTCTGCAATTTTTTTTCAGATAATTTCAGCTGTTTTGTGCTCCTTTCAGAATTTCCTGCTAACTATAACGTTTTTGTGCTTCTTCTAACTTCTTTCTGCTTATTTCAGCTGGTTATACTCTTTTCAGCTCATTTCTGCAAGTTTCAAAATTGTCTGCTATTTCAGCTACTAATTTTAAAAAATTCTAGTTGTTTTCATGCTAATTGAAGCTTTTTCAGCTGATTCCACATTTTTTGCACTCATTTAAACTTTTCTTAGTATAATTCAGCAATAATGTGCTCTCTCCACTTTATTTTTGGTAAATTAATTTTTTTCTGCTTTTTAAACTACTTTACAGCTGGGTTTTTTTATTTCTGCTTTTTGCAGATAATTTCTACATTTTTCTGCTCATTTCTGCTTCTTTCAGCCTGATTTGGCAAACATGTTCTTTCTGCTTGCTTCTGCAAGTTTAAGCTTGTTCTACCTTTTCAGCTACCTTTTTAGGCATCATCTAGCTAATTCTGGCTGTTTTTATATAAATTCTAATTTTTGTGGTAATTTCTGCTACTTTCAGCCTAATTATTTATTCATGTATTCATTTGTTTTAAAGAATAAAAAAAGAAACAAAACAAATTCATCAACACGAAAAAAAAACATTGAATGAAAAGGGTGCAGAAATTAACTTTTTATTAAAATTAACAAATTAACTTCTTTCTGGTAATTTTAGCTTGTTGCTCTTTCAGCCTAATTATGCTAGTTTCAGCCTTTCTGCTATTTCAGCTACTATTTAGCTGTTTTCATGCTAATTGTAGCTTTTTCAGCTAATTCCACATTTTTTAGCTTATTTCAGCTCTTTCCACTTCCATCTGGTAGTTTAAGCTTCTTTCTGTCTTTCAGCCACTTTTCAGTTATTATTTTTTTGCTAATTTTGGCATTTTTTGTTGCGAATTTTCTTTTTGTTGTTGTTGTTTTTGTTCGCATTTCTAAGTATTTAAACATAATTTAGCAAATATGCGTTCATTCTGCTTTCTTCTGCTAATTTAGGCTTGTTCTTCCATTTAAGCTACATTTCAGCATATTTTTGGTTAATTTCATCTGTTTTTCAACAAGTTCTTCTGCAATAAGCATTCACACTGCATTTTCGCAGGAAGTGCAATTTTATTTAGTTTTACTCATCTCTTCATACTTCATCCCATTAGTTACTGAATAAGAAACAAATAATAAGTTTGGTTTAATATTATATTTACCATTTAAAACATGCAGTACATGGTTTAGAATACACCTTTTGTTAAAATGTCAGTATGAGGTTGTTATTCTTCATCCATTTCCTGACTGGTCAAAGGACCAGCTCAGTATTAAGCAGGGGGTCATATTCTTATGGCTGACTGTTATATACAGTAGTCTGAAGGTCATACCTCTTAGTGGGGATCAGTGTTCTGCAACTCTGCTTCTGTCAACAAAAGTAGAAACATGAATTAAGACTGAGCGTTGTGCATCTACATGTTTTTGTTTTTCATGATGCCATTTTACACTGAATCCATGTTTCATCTCCAATAGATTGTAGGAAACCGAGTGTTTAATTACTTTGTGGTTACAAGACTGAACTGATTGGATCTGATTGTGCAGCTATTCAAACACACAAACCCAGTGTTTGTTTCATTTGAGCTTTTGATCAAACCAGCAGGTTGGGGGTAGGGGTTAGCCTTAAAGGACCTCCGGGCTCCAGATTGACATTCCCATCAGACAGATACATACATTATTGTCCACAAATATGAAAGTGTGGTCTGTATTAGTTTATGGAGCACATGTTCCAACAGTTCTTATCTATGGACTGCATTAGGGTTTCTCCTGGAGACGAATCAGACGTGTAGCTGTAGGCAAAGAACTCATTTTCTTGTCACTGCTACCATGAAATTAACAACAACTGGTACCAATAATATCCAAACAACGTTGGCAGAACGGGAGGTAATTTGCTTGTTATTGAATGATTGTGCGTTATTTGAACAGACCCCGCTGCGCTTGCAGATACGTGCACATCCCATTCTTCCTTGTCTCAGCAGCTTGCGCTTCAGGAGCACCTAACAGAATGATTGACTCTACTGATTTACGGCTCTAACTCACAACGAGAGCGAGCGGGAACATTTTCTGGATGCTTTCTCCATGAAAGCTGCTGCCTTCATATAAATTCTCACAGTCTGAAGAATGCCTGAAAACGTGACAGCGTCACCATCAGGGCAGGAAGATGAAAACGCTGTAAATTATGGAAGGATAAGCGTCTTTTTATGGGTTGCAGAGACAGAAGTTATTTGGCAGTAAAACAGAATATACAGGTACAAGCTACACCTTACAGTTCAAAAACTGCTGTAAGACCCTTGGAGCCACAGTATAGTCCATGATTAGCATAGTTAGCACAAAAAATATCTTTATAAGGTTTTGCCAACACAAATAGCTTTTTCAAGCATCTAAACTAAGAAAAGAGAAAATTGGTGCACAAAGTACTTCACGGTACAAAAGTTAAAATGAACATAGAAAACAATAGAAAAATACAAAATTGTCCGAGTACCACTGGGTATTAAAAGCCTGCCTGAGTAAAAAGGTTTTAAGATTAGATTTGAAATGATCCAGGTCAGTAATGGAGGGCAAGCCCTGAGGAAGTTGGTTCCAAGTTCTCAGTGTGGCACCAAAAAGGCCTCATCAGTCAAGATGTATTAGTTGATCTTATGGTCCTCTCATACTGACAAAAAGCAACTAGATCAACTATATAAGATGGGGTAAGACCACTGAGCTTTAAAAGTAAAGAATAAGAACTTAAAATCAATTCTAAAATGGACTGGAAGCCATTGGAGAGAGAATATAATGGGAGATGTGCTAGAGTCTGATATTGTGGGTTAAACGTCGGGTAGCAACGTTTTGTATAATTTGAAGACAGCTAATGGAGGATTGGGAGATTACAAATTATAGAGCGCTACAGTAGTCAAGCCTTAAGCTGACAAAAGCATGAATGGTCTTTTCCAGGATGAAATGATTTATAAAGGTTTGATTGGCCTTGGTCAAAAGAAGGAACTGAAAAAAGCTGGCCTTTAGTTTGGAACTGTGGGTCTAAACTTGGATGTCAGAGCACCAAAGTTAAAAGAAGCATCATCATCATAAAATGTACTTTCCATCAGTCATTCATTTAAAAAGGAACTTTTGGTAAAGCAACTGTTTAAGGTTGGCAATACAATCAAGACAAGAAGTATTAAGGTTAGTCCTGTTGTCTACGACACACATTACAGTATACCAATCAAATAGTCTTCAAATGAAAGGAATGAAAAAAACGGATGAAGCTGAGACAAAAAAGCTCAATTTAAGAGACTTAAACTACAGTTTCATATTATCTCTTAGGTTTGAGTCATTTTCTGTGTGCAGAAATGGAAAAACAAATGAAACCATTTCTAGAAACAATGTTCCATTTATAAAGAACAATATTGCAATGTAAATAGCCTGTTCCCATGTTGATGGCCGTTAAGGCTCCACTGTACTTCACCAAGGTCTAAGACGTCAGCTCTGGAACAGTTCGAATGTTGGCTGTATTTTCTCACAACCCCGGCCAGCAGATCCTCAGCAGACGCTGCCCTGAGATCAGCTGACTTCAGCCACTTTACATTAAAAAAACAATACTTGCCTATGTAGTTCTGACCAATTCCACAATGCTCGCTGCACAGTGCTGAGAAATTTCATTCTGACTAGGGGAATACACAAGATGGTGGGTCAGTGGGTGGTAAGAAAAGCAAACTACATAATTTTCATCATGGGCCTACGTAAGCAAGAAATGAGACTGGTCCTTCTCATTAGCTATGAATCCAGCCTAATCTCAGAAAATGTCAAATAGCATGAAGAACACGAGGACACCAGATAACCATTACTATTCTGTGCTCGCTGTAGAGATCTTGAATGTTAATGTTGATTTCTTCTTTTTTTTTTTACCTTCATTTATACAGGTTAGTCTCATTGAGCCACAATGACTCATTTTCAAGAGAGACCTGTTTTAGACCGACAACATATAGAGTACAGACAACAATATACAACAACAAAAAGCAATTAAAATAAAAATTGTTGTAAAAACACTGTTACTGTTAGCAGCATGGTTCTGTTAGCACCATGGTCCTGTTAGCAGTGTGATCCTGTTAGCAGCCTGGTCCTGTTAGCACCATGGTCCTGTTAGCAGCGTGATCCTGTTTGCAATGTGATTCTGTTAGCAGCGTGGTCCTGTTTGCAGTGTGATCCTGTTAGCAGTGTGGTCCTGTTAGCAGCATGGTCCTGTTAGCAGCGTGGTCCTATTAGCAGCGTGGTCCTATTAGCAGCGTGGTCCTGTTAGCAGCATGGTCCTATTAGCAGCGTGGTGCTGTTAGCAGCGTGGTGCTGTTAGCAGCATGGTCCTGTTAGCAGCTCGGTCCTGTTAGCAGCGTGGTCCTATTAGCAGCGTGGTCCTGTTAGCAGCATGGTGCTGTTAGCTGTGTGGTCCTGTTAGCATCATGATCCTGTTAGCAGCTCGGTCCTGTTAGCAGCGTGGTCCTGTTAGCAGCGTAGTGCTGTTAGAAGTGTGGTTCTGTTAGCAGCGTAGTGCTGTTAGAAGTGTGGTTCTGTTAGCAGCGTAGTGCTGTTAGAAGTGTGGTTCTGTTAGTAGCATGATGATAATAATGACCTTGGCAACGAACGATGACTGACCTCCAGAACCGGGTCCGGCAGACACAGAACATTCAAAGTTCCCCGCAGAACCCAACTGTTCTGAAGAGTTCGGTCCATGCAGATGGAGGATCATGGAGACAGCTGCCATGACAGGCCGGAGCCTGTAATTGTACACCTAAAAGATAGGAATGACTTTCTATCTGTGGGTTTTTGCTCTAGATGTGATTAGTAAATATAGTCTATTTTTTCACTGTAAAACCAGCTTTTATTCCCCATTTTATAAAATAAAATAAAAATATGGAAAACTGCAATATTTCGAAAGAAGTTTATTTTTTATGAAAGATGGTTTTGTTCTCTTATCCTTGTACTTTTAGAGTAAACAGGAAGTTGAGTACACACTCCATACCCTCCATATCAGAGATGGCCTCCGCTGAGTCACCTCTGTTACTGACATGGAAGGGGTAATATTTAATAAAAATCATTAGACATACGAGACCTATCTGTGTCTTTGCTGGAAGCCAGACTAAAAGCAGACTAAGTGTAAGCTTCATGCTGTGGCTCTGCCCCTTACAGCCTGCATCCAAACATCAATTACTGTCTGACACAGAAGCCTACACTTACTGCCTGCCTTCTGCGCATCCATTTTAGCTAAATAACACGGTAACGAGCATTTCATTACACTCAGGTACCTGCAGGTAAATGATGCAGATCAGGTGGCTCTGTCGAAGCCTCCTGTTGGTGCCTAAATGACACAGCCGCAGCTTGATCACCTTTAACTGGCATTGTTAAAAGTTTATTCAGTGCTAAGGTGCTTGTTTGTCTCGCTTCAGTTTTACTTTTGTACCTAGATGTAGGTGAGGATAGATGTTGGGTATTATTCTCATTCATAGCTGTTAAACAGTCACGCAGCACTTCTGTCCACAAGACATCTTTTGGCACTCCATACTCAAGTTATTTTTAAAGCCTGAGATATTTTACCAACTTGACAGAGGAGCTGAGCGTATAAAGGTGTCACACATGATTTGGTAAAGTTTTGCTGATCCCTCAGGGCGAACTTTCATCTTCTTGCATCACCTTTCAGTACAGACAGCTATGAATGAAACAAAAAATGAAGGAGTTGGTCAAAAGTTGACTACTTATAGAAACCTGTTAGCCTGAATAATAATAAAAAAGGGTACTAGATTTAGATTTGAAAACTTCCATTAGTTAAAGTTGGCATAAATATACAGAGCAAGGGGAAACAAACAGCCTGGTTTTAACCTGATTATCAGAACAGCCAACAACATGCCTGGAGGATGTTGGGAGTATCTCAGTGGGACTTCGGCTGGTTGATGCCCAACTGTATTTTAGCTAATATTTTGGCCTCTGCAGATGTTTTGGTGTGTGTCATTATACCATATTGAACATAAACTGGGAAGCTTTAGCACGCCGCGACTCAAACTGGAAATGTTTCCTGCAGCCATAACATGAGGAAAGAGACATCAGGGCTGTGCAAACACACTTCCTCCTTTCAAATTTAGGTGCTAAAAATTCCCTCCCTAAAAAAAAAATAAAAAAAAAAAAATACATTTTACAAGAATCAGAGAGGATTTGTTGTTTTTTCCTTTTTTTTAATTGAAAGCACCCAAATGACTTCAGTATGAAGCATTTCTTTGGTTAAGTTTTTCTTTTGTTTTCTTTTAGTAGTTTCAAATTTGTCATTTCAGGTTAAGTAACCTCAGCGCCTTGTGGGTTAACCTTCAAGGTCAAAGTTCAGGGTTAGGGAATGACTATGGCTTGTGTGTGTGTGTGTGTGTGTGCATGTGTTGGAAAAGGGACCAGATCAACACAAAAGAGCTTTTCAGGTTTTATAAAGTACAAAGTGTGTGTGTTTTAATCAGATGGACATAGATAAAAATACTTCCTTATTTGGACAAATTAGCAGAGATAGACAACATTTTCCTGCTTTGAGCAACGTCCTTTTGCAATCAAATTGTCAGTGTGAGTCTTTGGTTTGGCTTAACTTTGTCAGTGATTGTCTTACTTAAGACCCAAAGTGAGACAGATGAGATGCAGTTTACACAGAATGCTGTAAAAGTTTCAAAAACGTAAAAGTGTGCAGCACAAACTCGTGTGACAACAGAGCAGATAATTACTTTCACAGGAATTTCTTAATCAAGCATGAGGAACATTAACAGAAAATACCAATGCTTGAATACCATACCACTTTATTTATAAAGCACTTGTAAACAGCAGAAAGGCCAACCAAAGTAGTGTATTGTTGTCATAAGAAAGTCTTACAAGTTGGTCACTAAATCTAGACTACGATTGCACTGAAACAACCCGGGGCTAAGAGGAGACTAGACAGAGACAAAAATTATACCGACTTGGACCCAGACAACAAAAGGGAAAACTAGATGAAAAGTGGAATTTACAGAAAAACAAGACAGTCTGCTTCTCTAACAATAAGATTATGATAAAGTGATAGAAGTAGTGGCAGTGGAATGGGAACTTAAGAAGCATGAGATAAAAATAAAATAAAAACCTCTACGGGCCCTGTGATGAAAGACTGTCTTTACTCCTTGAATTCCTTTAAAATAAAAAGCAGGTAGAAGAAATACACCTGGATAAATGGAGAAAGTTGACTGGACAGGCTGGCATCATGCTTTTTGTGTTAAACTGTGTGAGATAAAAGGTTAAAAAGTAACATTATATTTGCAAGTAAAAATAGAGGAATTGGAATGAGAAAAAAATAATCTAGGACTATTTGTTTCCCCTTCAAACCCAAAAAACAACTTCCAGCAACAAAGAAAAAGAGCTTTTTCCCCCCCTCTAACACAACTATCAAAAGTATGGTTAGGCAATATTTATAATTGTTTAGGTTGCTATTAGCTGAAAGTATTAAAGGTCCATCTTGATCTAATGTTTAAAACAATGTAACAAACTTTTTTTTTCTTTTACTTGAAACATTGGCTCCACCATAGGCATCGCAACAATTATGAGAAAGGGACATGTCCCCATCACATTTAAAAAATATTCATTTGGACACCCCCCACCACCACCACCACCTCATTTACCATGTTTCTATTTCTTGGTGAACAAATCCATTCCACTTGATAGGAGAATAATCAAACCACTAAAAGTCCACTCCGGGTTTTTCTGGCTACTCACAACAACACACCACACCGCATACAGTGTTTCCTCTAGATCACTTGACGGGATGGGGGAGAGATGTGTGAGACACCTCTGTGTTGCACATTAGCTTAGTGCTACATTAGTGCCGGCAGTTGTTGACCGGGGTGGGGAGGTGGTGGTTTAGGATGTGCTACGTGTGTAGCATCTTAGCTAGCACGTCAGTACTGTGCACCACTAGCTTAGCGCTACGTTACCAGGTTGGGGGTGGTGGTGTTAGGATGCATGAGAGAAGCGGGGCATGCTCTATTCACACAAGGAGAGCTGTCGGTCAGGCTACTTGTTGTTGTGCCATGCTCTCTAAAATAGTTATTTAATCAAGAATTTACTTATGTAGGTAAATGTAGATGTTTAACAACCTATTATAATACACCAAAATGCAGGAAGTGGTATCTTAAAAATTTTCTGGGGGAGGATCCTCATACCCCCCCAAAATTATAAATGTTTCTGACGTCAATGAGCTCTACTATGAACTTTCAAAAGAACACTCATATTAACCACATGGAGCTCCATAATCTTACCTTTTTAAGTAACTTTCTTTCTTTTGGTGACTACTTAAAGCTTGTGATCAAAGATGAGGATTTGAAAGTAGACAGGCCATTTCACTTTATTAAACTCACAGCATTCAGTCATTTGGACATTGGTCTCTTAAGCTATTTTTTTTAACCATTTTGAAGTGGTGTTCTGTTTAAAAGTCATGCAAATAACCTCACCTGTAGATCTTTCAATGGCTTCAGTTTGAAGAAAGAGTTTGAGAAAAATGTGGTACCCAGCGAAAACAACAAAAAAAACATACTTAAAGAGAGAACATGTTAAAGCAACCAACAGGTCTCTCTTGTAAATGAGTCTTCGAGGCTCAGTGGGAACTAAACTGTATAAATAAAGGTCTAATTAAAAAAAGCCACACTGAAAGGTCCCAGCCAAGCTTTGAACATGCATCAAACTGTGGTACAACCGTGCTGGGCACAGTTCCACCATTGCAGCCCTGGTTCATGCAAACATTATTTTATAGACACTTTATAGAACCATCAGTTTTTAATGTGCAATTATTTACATGGGATTGTGTGGTTATTTGCAAGGATAAATAGTGCCAGCGAGCGGTAACGCAGTGTTGCTTTGAATCAGTTTTGGCAGGATTTTCATATTTTGGGCCAAAAGTAACAGTAAATTTCTTGCTGCAGATTTAGATAAAACTCATAATCTGCTCAATCAGACATGACACCAACATGTTTGAACAGAAATTCAAACCATTCTCTAGCAGCTGTATGAGTTTTTGTCATACATCGATTTAGTTCATAATACTCCTAATTAGCTTTGAAGTGAATACTACAATGTTTTCAAGGCCCTTATTCAGTTGTCATTTCTTACAGTGCCTCCAGCCATAGAAACCACTAACTGTATCAAGAAAAATCTTTAAATGGTTCTTTAGTTTGATCCCAAAACAGGGGTATAGTCAAGGATAATGAGTCATAAAGAGCAGTACACTGAAATTTTCTTTGTAACCACCCACATTTACACAGTCTTAGGTTGTGCATTGATAAGCTGCACAAAAAGTAGATTGACCATTTGACAAGCATGAACGACAACTTTATGGTGGTCTTTGTCTCCTTTCTTTTCCATCTTTCAGTATTTCTCAGATCTCTCTGTCACGCTCCATGTCTTCTCTCATGAGGGGTTTTTGTTATAATTAGACCTGTTTGGGTTTTACCGAGCTAGTCTGTGTATCTGTGTGAAATTTTACTGTACATGTGCAGTTACTACTTGTATGTGTGTGTATCAGATACGTATGTTTATGTACGTGCAGACAATGTATAGAACGGTCTTATCAACAGTAGACTGCCACTTGAGTGTTATCTGTCCCAACACACATGGGCCTCTCTGTGGCATTTTATCAGGCTCTCTTTCTTTATGATGAAGGTACTAGACAAGAAAAAAATGGTACAGGGGTTTGTTTAGGCTTCACGTTAAGATTCTCAGGCCAAGGTAAAGTAGCTGTTTTGGCTCCAGTTGTCCTTTATGGTGTGACAAATACAACTCTGCCATGTTTGTCCACAGGGTTCTGACTTTAGATGAGTTGTTCTTGCTTCATATGTGTTTACTGGGAAATATCTTGAGAAAATGTGACATGCATTTCCACTGTTATGCTGATGACACTCAGCTCTATTTATCTACAAATCCTGAGGAAAATAATTGATTACTGAGATTACAGCTTCTCTTGAAGACATTATGATCTGGATGTCTGGCAATTTTCTACCAATACATCCAGGATTTATAAGATTTTATGTGTGGAGTTTATATGTTCTACCTGTGTTCTACCTGTCTACAAGTGAGTTTTTTCATGGAGAAAACCCACTTATGCACAGTCCAGAAACATGCACGTTAAGTTAATTGGCTACTGTAAACTAGCCCTAGGTTTGAGTGTGGTTTCCTTTTAAGGCATGTTAGTATTAAACAAATATCAGGGGAATACAACCAAATATTACCAAAGTCAAAAACATTTTAAGGCAAATAAAATTAAACTTTTCTTTTTACATCCAGGCTGAACTTTAGCAGAAACCATGTCCTGAAAATTGCATTAATACCTTAGAAATCTTTCATTAATTAAACATATTGCAGTCTTAACTCGGAAATCTTTTGACCAACCCACTCCATTCAGAGGTTTGAGGCTGAATTTATACTCTGCAAGAAGATAAGAAATCTGCTCTTGCTGACATATTTGCAGGACTTTCTTTTCCACATGGACATTTTATACTGAACAAGAAACCCAGCACAGAACTCGAACCCACTCCCCCTCCTACAGCATCAGGAACGATTTCTTCTTTCTGGAATCTCCACTTTGTGGAGTCCCAAGAATCCAAGTAGAAAAATCTAACAAAGTTAATTCAGGTCCTCTGGACAGATTCTTTTTGTTGAAATGTTTCATCTTTCTCAGTCCGAGGAGCTGCAACATACTCAGTCTTGTAAACAGCCCCTTCACATAGTGCGTCAAGCAGTTTGATGGTGCTCAGGTGGTTTCTGTAGTCCGCCCTCTCCCCTGCTGACTCGTTTGAGGCAGCCACGGTCAACGTGGTTCAAAATATCCTGATTAATGCTCAATAATTGCTCAGTTGATGCTCAACTGATGCTCTTATATTTATAAGACTGAGTTTGTTGCAGCTCCTCAGACTGATGAAGTATTTTGGATGAAAGATGAAAAAGTTTCAACAAGAAACCGTCCAGAGGACCTGAGTTAACTTTGTTAGATTTATCTACCTGGATTACTGAGCATGAATCAGGGAATTTTCTCAGTACTTTGCTGAGATTAAATTTTATTTTCTTTGTCTGTATAATCAGTCTATTGTGCGATTTCAGAAAATAAATTACCTAAAGGCAGTTCTACAAAAAAAAAAATATATATATATATATATATATATATATACAGTGAACCCTCGTTTTTCACTGGGGTTACGTTCCAAAAAGAACCCGTGATAGGCGAAATCCGTGAAGTAGTAACCTTTATTTTTTTACAATTATTATACAATGAAATACTGCATAATACATTCAAACCAAAGAACAAAACCTTTTTACAGGCCCAAGCATTTGTGTAACAAATAAAAGTACTGTATAAACGTTTTTTACAAATAACTACTGTACTGGAGTGACTGTTTAGCCAATCAGAATGCAGAACACAATGCACGATGCAAATCCGTGAAGCAGCGAGACGGTGAAAGGTGAACCGCGTTATAGCGAGGGTTCACTGTATATGTTTCTTAATATTATATGTAATCCAATTTATTGTTTGATTGTTTATCACTGATGGGACTTTTACCTAATTACTGTATTTCTCGTATGACTTCAATGCGTTCTGAACTTTTAGAGTCATCATTTTTCAGCTTGTTGGCATTATTTAGCAGTCTTTGTACCCCAAACTGCAGAACATGGAATCCTGCTAACTCGGGACTCTTGTTTTGAAGGTGCAAAGATGAGCAAGAGTCCAGCACTGCTGATGTACACAAATACACAAACACACACACCAAAGCCAGAAAAAGTTTACATTAGCAGTGTGGTATCAAACTCTGCAGGAATCCAAATCCCATCCTCACTAAACACAGCTGGCTGAAGGTTGTCTATACAAACGCTGAAATCTGTATCTTGCAATTGCTTGACGTGGAGTGTGCAGATGTCTCGACAGGGTCTGATGTGTGACCCCGTGTGCGCGTGAGAACAATGTCATGAAGGTTCCAGTGACCCAAGACAGACAACTGACAACGCCAAGGGAGGGTCATCATATTGTGCATGAAGCATCACAACGCCCCATGACATGTGCACCTGCTGTCTGGACACATTTTCAGATGTTTTGTGTGATCCTGCACTGGATCTCAACGACTGGTATCAGGTTCACTCCATTAAAATCAGTTCATCAGTGTGGGGCAACTCGGACATCAACTCTGACCCGATGCAAATTTTCTAGATCTCCAGGTCCAGTTGCAACAGCTGTGAGCAGACATGTTCCATTTGAGGAAACAGTGGCTCTATGACTTCATTCTACTCTGATTAATCCCTTATTTTCAGGCCCGAGGGGGTGCCACACCTCGTTGGCATGGAACCAGCAGTGCGCCTGCACTGCCAACTCCATTATTCATTTAATTTGACTGTAACTGGTGAAATAGTCATATTTCCTTTCAATATGTACATTTTTATTTAATTTCCACTTCTCTAACTGGGAGGTTTTTTTATGTCATTAAGTGTGTTTCTAAGTATTCCTTGAGGCTACAAAATGCTAACGGTGACTAGCGTTTGACATTTGTAAATTTCTTGGCTCATTTCCACTTTATTATATTTATTATTTAAATGAGTTTCAGGTTGCTGACATCCTAAAAGAAGACAAAATGTACAGATATGTTCCCCATTATTCAATATTGTCCTAAGTTTTCCCATCATTTGTTCGCTTCATAACTTTTTGCTAACCATCTGCTGCTGTTTATTTATTCATCTAATCTCAAATCTCTCCCTTCATGGTTCCTTCACAAAACACATGTAGCATGAATTCAAAACAGTGATAATATCGCCAGATTTTTATTTTTCTCTTTATTTATTTTACCAGAAATAATCTATTAAAATTAAAATTTGTTTTTACAAGTGAGTCCTGGCCAAGAAAGCAGTGTAATAATTCTACATTAAAAACATAATAAAAATAAAACGGACCAGATATAAAAGATAAAGGGGATATCTAAGTATTTAAAGAAATCCATTAAAGCTTAATCCTTACTGAAGACTAGACACATCTGTATCACCATTAACATTTAGTTTAGCACCAACCATTGGTGCTGATAGCACTTTGCTTTTGTTGATTTTAATAAATACATCTTGAACAAGCCTAATCTGCGACAGTATTAAATCTATCTGCACGCTGGTTTTCGAGCTCCTAAAGAATCATTCATGACCATCACTCAGTAGGTAAGATCACCTCAGGCTAATTTTCCAGGAGACATCAGAGTGCAAAAGTATTCCTAGTACTTACGAGACAGTATAATTGAAGTTTCTAAAAAATGATAGATAAAGTGTTTAATATATTTAGTTTATAAACAACAAATCTGTAACTGACGATTTTGTGGAGGAATGAAATTGCTGAAATTTCTTCTGGAGGCTCACAGTCTGTATCAGAATTAAAAGATAACATCTGAGGAAGTGCCATAATTTGATTTCACCCTTGAACGTCCTCTCTGGTGTACTGGGGTTCCACAGCTGTGAAAACACAGCTGCTTCGTGACATCGTCGTCATGAAACAGCACTGGTTGATGACCTCTAATTGGGTTTTTATTGGAGAGGAACTCACCTGGATGATGAAAGCGACTAAGTTGTTGGTTTAATGGCAGCCATCAACACAAACAGATGAGTCAGAGGTGCTGAGGAGTGGGGAGAATTTTCTGATAAGTTTCAAGGTAGGAAAACTGTGGAGAAGAGAGGCAAACGCGGAAGTGTTAAAGTAGCTTAACACTGGATTAAAATGATTGTATTTTGAGAAAATAGTAACTGTATGACAATATCTGTCACAGAAGCTAATAACTACTAGAGCCCGACCAATATATCAGTAGGACTGATAGTTTAGGTCAAATAAGACGTTTGGGGACATATTGGTATCTGTGATAATTGTCCCATTATGTGCTGATATACACACTTCTAATGTTCACCCCTAAAATTCTGTGAACCAGCCGTAATTGTACAATGTATCCAGCTTAGGGCAATGAAGACAACTTTCAAGTCATGGCCGTTCGCTTAAATTTCACTTTCACATTCAGCACAGACAAAGCTGGGACAAATAATGTGTAGTGTATTTTGCAGAACAGAGCATGGTAAGTTTATTTTATTTGTTTATTAACCTTTATTTTAACCAGGCAAATCCCATTGAGATCACACATTTCTTTTGCAAGGGAGGCCTGGCCTGAAGGCAGCCTAATATACATGTTTTGTACTATGGGAGGAAACCGGAGTACCCGGAGAAAACCCATGCAAGCATGAAAAGAACATGCTAATTCCACACAGAAGGACCCCAGGTCCAATCGGGGATTGAACCTAGGACTTCTTTGCTGTGGGGCAGTGATGCTAACCACTGAGCTGTCGTGCTGCCCCTATTTTAACTGATTTGTAAAACTAATCAACAATAATACATTTTCTTCAATCCTCTAATCCGCTTGTCATTAGCTACGTGCCTCGCAAGTTAGCAAGCTAATGTTTAGATAACCTAGCATAGGCTATTGTCTCGTTAAAACTTTATCCAGACCAATAAATCTAACGTAGTAATAAATATATATCAGTGTTAGTAACATTATCTTTATCATCCTTAATGAAATGCATTGTTTGTCTGAAATCTGTTTAAACTCATTCAACCTTTATTTATACAGGTTAGTCTCATTGAGTCTCGAGGACTCATTTACAAGAGAGACCTGTTTTAAACAAAGAACACAGATGAGGTACAGACAACAACTGATAATTATATAAAAGCATTTAAAATGAAAAGTAAATTGTAAAAATGAAACAAAAACAGCTACATTATAAAGCTATGTAAAATGCTAAAAACGGGAACTTGTCTGCATTGATTCGCAATGAATTTAACAGTTGTTTCAAATCCCTCAGTGGTCAAAGTCGAGAGCTTCAGATTTTTTTGCAAAATGTTCCAGGAAACGGGAGTGCAGTAGGAGAAGGCCATTTTGCCTAGTTCAGTCTGCACTGAGGGGACACTGCATGCAATAATGTCCTGAGAGCACACGCTGTAGCTGCAAAATGAACAGGGAAGGGTGTTTCTTTTTTAAATGTATATTTCTGTAACACCCTTGATAACTTTATGGTGAATAGTGGAGGATAGAAAATGTGAATGCACGTTAGGAAGACTGTTTTTATGACCAGTGCATCACTTGAAAGCCTAGTGTGGGACTAGTTATGGCTGGATCTGATTTGCTTAGCTTCATGGTTGCTAACAGATGCGCTAAATAAACAAGCCTCGCTCCACTCACTGTTTTCTAATTATGGGAGTGGACAAGGCAAAAAAAATTTCAGCCATTATATCGGTTATCCCACCCCCCAATATCAGTACTGGCGATAGCCAAAGTTTCCATATTGGGTCGGACTCCAATAACTACTACCCAATTCAATAACTAACAGCGATTACATCAACTTTATAGGCTAATTCTAATTATAAAGTGTTACAATATTCCCTTCAATTCTAGTTGCATCACCTGACTTGTGAAATGAGACACGCTTTCCTTTTTTCTCTTCAGTTGGTACAACCATAGTACACAAAGCTTTGTGGCCTTTTTACATTTTTATACTCATTGGATAGCTTATATACATTCAAATATGCTAATATTTTCATAAACATTTTATTTTTTTTACAATGTTTACATAATCAGCACTTACTGTTGGCTATTTTGCCAATATCTACAATGCTAAGTCCATACGCTTGCCTTCTCTGGTTATGGCTCCCATCCCTCCAGTGAGTCACAACGTCACTAACCACCACTGCCTCTCTAGTTGTCTTATTTAACTTTATGCTGACGACTCATCGTTCATTCACTCAGGTCATTTGGCCCCACCTTGTGGCTACAGCTGCTCTCTAGGTCATCGGGTTCAGACAGTCATCTGGGACAGACCTGAGCATCCACCAAGTGGACGGGCTACCGTACATCAAACTAACAGTTAAATTTGCATCTTAGAATTAGAGAGTTCCCTGTAACATTTGTAGTTATGAGTCAGCAAATATCAACACCAGAAATACATCATGCCAAGGAAATAAATACAAAGACACTTCTAATTTAAACCTTACATTTTATTTAAAAGTGGAGCTTTTACCCCACTTCCATTTGTTTTCTTTAAAAGTTCCTACAAAAATTTTTTTTTTAAACATCTACTTGATATGTCCAAATAGTAAGGCCGAAGAGTTTGTCTCCCAGGATGTGAAACTTAAAATGTTTAGTTGTTTGAAGTAGTTTATTCAAGTCCTGCAGTTTAAATTTTTGCCTTGCATAAAAAGACCAGGTGGGTTCTTCTTTTGGGAAAAGTCTTCTTGCTATGAAAAAAAGACCGGGTTGTATCTGTGTATACAAATCGTTTTAAATTCAAAATAAGAAACTGTGTCCATCACATTTTAGAGTTCTGTACCATCTCTGAATAAACCAAACAAGTCAAAGATAAAGAAATCTGTTTGGGTTCACACGGTTACGAGAGGACATAAACAGATCTACACGACAAGTTGAGTTTTTTTTTCTTTTTCCCTGTAAGTCTGCAGACACACCATGTGGGAACTGGACAGTGGTTTTCACTGTAAAAGCATCAAAACATTCTATTATTGGTTATGTATTATTTATATTTTTTCATCAAAACATGCTCAGTCTTTAAAGAAAAGTTCTCTCATCTCTTGTACTACAGGTGGATGACGTTGAAATGTATTGGAATTATCTTAAGTGCACCTAAAGACCAGAAATATTTAATTAGTGTGGTTGTGGATGATAGGGATCGTTACGTTATGAATGATAGTTTTGTACTTTTCTTTCTCCTTTGTCTCTCTTTGGTTTTTACTGACCATTTTCTTCCTTTGATTGAAGGGAGTTTTGTCAAATTGTGAGCGTGTTGCTTTTCTTGCCTTTTATTGAAGGAAGTTCTCCCAAATAGTAATATTTTAATGAATTTGTATGAAAGACAGATATATTCATTGTGGATAACAGAAATTATTCCTTTATGTTTGAGGTTTATTTTTTCTCTTTCTCTGTGGTTTCTCTGTTTTTTACCAGAAATGCTCTGTCTTCTATTCAAGGAAGTTCAGCCAGTTCATGTGTGCTATAAGAAACTATTCCATCCATCCATCATCCATCCATCCATCCATCCGTCCGTCCGTCCGTCCATCCGTCCATCCGTCATCTTCTGCTTGTTCTGAAGTCAGGTCTCAGGGGCAGCAGTTTGAGCAGGGAGGTCCAGACATCTCTTTCCACAGCACTTCTTCCAGCTCTTCTGGGAGGACTCCAAGGTGTTCCCAGGCCAACCAAGAGACATAGTCTCTCCAGTGTGTCCTGGGTCTTCCCCGGGTCTCCTCCCAGTTGGACATGCCTGAAGCATCTCCCTAGAGAGGCACCCAGGGGTCATCCTTACCAGATGCCCGAACCATATCAACTGACTCCTGTCGATGTGGAGGAGCAGCGGCTCTACTCCGAGTCTCTCCCAGATAACTGAACTTCTCACCATATGTCTAAGCGAGAGTCCAGCTACTCTGCAGAGGAAATTCATTTCATCAGCCTATATCCTTGATCTCATTCTTTTGGTCACTACCCAGAGCTCATGACCATAGGTGAGGGTAGGAACGTAGACTGACCGGTAAACAGAGAGCTTTGCCTTACAGCTCAGCTCCCGCTTCACTACAATGGACCGGTACAGAGTCTGCAATACTGCAGATGCTGCACCAATCCATCTGTCAGTCTCACGCTCCATTCCTCCCTCACTCGTGAACAAAACGCCAATGTCAATAAAGTTTATTCTGATTCTGAAACCCCCGAGATACTTGAACTCCTCCACTTGAGGCAGAACCTCACCCTTGACCTGAAGAGAGCAATCCACCCTTTTCCCATTGAGGACCATGGCCTCAGATTTGGAGGTGCTGATTATCATCCCAACTACTTCACACTGGGCTACAAACCGGTCCAGTGAGAGCTGAAGATCACGGCACGATGACGCTAACAGGACCACATCATCTGCAAAGAGCAGAAAAGGAATCCTGAGACCACCGAACCGGAAACCTGCCACCAGCTGGCTGCACCAAGAAATTCTTTCCACAAAAATTATGAACAGAATCATGACAACGGGTAGCCCTGGCGGAGTCCAACTCTCACCCTGAAAGGGTACAACTTACCAGCAACGTGAACCAAACTCTCGCACCGCTTGTATAGGGACTGAACAGCCCCCAACAATGGGTCCCCAATCCCATCCTCACAGTGTACCCCAAGGAACACAATTGAATGCCTTCTCCCAGTCCACAAAACACATGTAGACTGGATGGATCCCATGACCCCTCAAGGATCCTAGTGAGGGTAGCAAGCAGCTGATATTGGAACTGATTAGACATTGGATTAAATAAATAATAAACAAACAAACACATCAATCAGTAATTTGTCAAATTTAGTTGGGACTTTGCTTTTTTAAGGTTTTTCTTTCTTTGTTTGTTTCTGTTTTTTTATCGGGAGTTAAAAGTAGTTCTGCCAATTCGTGAGTTACAAGCAGCTAATACAGTAATTTATTAGACATTGCATTAAATGAACAACAAATGACCAAACACGTATAAGTTGGTGTTTAAAAAAACAGTTTGGACTTGTTTGTTTGGATTTTGCTTCTTTAAGGATTTTTTTTTTGCTTTTTGTTTGTTTCTTTGTTTTTTACCGGAGACGCTCAGTCAAAGGAAATTCTGTCAATTAGTGAGCATTAAGCTGCTTTTTAGATTTTATTTCTGATCAAATCCTTCTTTAAAAACCAAACACCATTTCTACAATCACTAATATTTAATATATGTTTTAGTGGGTGACAGGTTTAGCTCTTTGTTTAAGTCCCCCTTTAGTTTTTACGAGAGTTGCCTTTCTTTTTATTGAAGTTATGTAGATTTGTTGCATTTGGCTTAAATTGTACTGAATTAGACTTTTTTTTAATTAAATATGCAACTAAAGTCTGAACCCTCACCACCCCCTATCCATGTTTCACCCATCATTGTCTCCAAACGAGCATTCGCTGTGACAACTCAAATCTTCCCTTCAGTCGACGGAACAATAGAGCCCGATAAAGTCCCTCGGAGGGCCCGAGGGTGTGGGTTAATTTTTGTATGAACGTGCATTCATGAACCAGCCACGCACACACTGATGTCCACATGCATAGTGGCCACAATCTGTCTGTCCCAGCACCCTCCTCTGTCAGGAAGTGAGCTGGGCTCGATGGGAGCAGTAAGTCCAGGGAGCTTAGTGACCCCGAATAGGCTCTATTGTGACCTTTTATGCAGCAATGGATTTGAACCTACAAACTGACCAGTCTGCTGGAAGGTGATCAGGATAGAAGGTCCAGAAGAGACGGGCAGAGAGCCGACGAGCTGGCATGAAAACAGACAGGGATGCCAACTGGCAAAGGTACGAGACAGAGCTGGGATTCAGCGAGGGGAAAGATGATCGCTGATAAAATTGGTCTCCAAGGCAAATCTGTGCAAAACAGATGACATGTAATAGCCTGCAGTTTTAGAACTAGCTATGAATAACATCTTTTAAAGTTTATTTCAATCATAGAAATAGTAGTGTCACAACAGAAGTGCAATTGAGCATGAATATGACAATATTTGGCTAAATGTTTGATAAAAAGCTACAGAAATAAAGACCACCCTGAATAAATCAAAATAAAATGATCAAAGCGTGTCTCAGAAGTAATGTCAAACAAGTTTTACAGTAATGGCAAATACTTTTCCCTAAGCATAATGTATTTATACACACACAGGTTTGTCATTTCCTTTCATTTCTGCTGTTTATCAATTGATTACTTTCTAGTCATGCAGGAATATAAATATGATCAAACTAAATCAGAAAACTCAACTCAATTCATTTCCTTTTCTGATAGTTATTAACTAGGTGATCACTAAGAAAACTCTCAGAAGTTTAGATTTTATTCATTTGTCAAAAGCAGGAAGCGCACTCTGTTTTTATTCACATGAGCCTAAAGATTAAACAGTGTTCAAGAATAAATTCTCAACATAAGTATGAGTAAAATTACACACTTGAAAGAAATACTCATATAAGTACAAGTACCCAAAAAATATAATTACATTAATGTATTTGTAATTCATTACTTCCACCCCTGCTTTCTAGTTTTTATATTCCTTTCACATTCCTTGTATCGTTTCCTCAAATGACTGAGGTGGGGTGGACAAAGATTATTCTATGGTGGACAAAGCCACCAATGGCCACCCCCTTGCTCCACCATTGCACCTGGTGGTGGATAAAATTGTTCCCTTTGCTCTCCAGGATCCATCACTCTGCGCTGCCTCGGACAAGAATAAAATAACCTTCCTCTGTTCTTATTCAGAGTGTAACTCCTACACCCACTTGAATATTTTGCACCAGTAACATTAAGGTTTAATTGCAATCCCTGTTCAATTCCAGTCCCGAAAAACACTCATTGTGAAAACTACAAATCCCAGGGGACATCAGTGTACCTCTTGCTACAGGATGGCCCACCAAAGTGCATCTTAATATGGAACTGTTGTGATACTTTCAAGAAAGTCACTGGATGACATTTAAAATATATCGTATAAAATAGGGATGTACAATATTGGATTTTTGGCCGATATGTTAAAACTTATTTGGCCGATAACCGATACCAATACCGATATTTTTCCCCTAGACCCACTTACAGAGACTACATAGCATTCTCTGCTGTGGAATTAAAATACTACATTACTCTGCATGGTCTTTATCAGTTTGGCCTGCTACCAAATGCAGATGCTGAAAATGATGTAACACTTCAACTTGGATTATGTTTAATGTCGAATTTATTCATGACATTTACTCTAACACAATGACAACAGGGCAGCACGGTGGCGCAACTGGTAGAGCTGCTGCCTCTCAGCGAGCAGGTCCTTGGTTCAAACCCCGGTCCAGGGGCCTTTCTGGGTGGAGTTTGCATGTTCTGTCCGTGCATGCGTGGGTTTTCTCCGGGTACTCCGGTTTCCTCCCACAGACCAAAAAATATTCATGTTAGGCTGATTGGTAACTCTAAATTGTCCCTAGGTGTGAGTGAGAGAGTGAATGGTTGTTTGTCTCGTTTGTCTCTATGTGGCCCTGTGATGGACTTGCGACCCATCCAGGGTGTACCCCGCCCCTCGCACAGTGATTGCTGGACATGGGCACCAGCGACCCCCGTTACCCAAAATGGATTAAGCGGGTAAAGATAATGGATGGATGGATGGATGATGACAGCACTCGAACAGTGCAAATATGTAAATTTTCACAAACCTAGACTCAATGGTGCACATGACGTTTTAATGTTGTGCTGGCGCTGCAGCCATCCTTGTCACTGGGTTGTCATACAAAAACAGCACCGCACATACATATATACATATATATATATATAAACATGAACAGCGCCTTTTGTGTCTGTGAGTTATTTTGATGGAATGGCCGATTTCCGATATTTGACTTTATCGCTAATATCGTCCGATACCGATACTATGCCAATAATGTTGTGCATCCCTAGTATAAAGTTTAGAAAACACTTCAGAAGATGGATGCTGTAGGACAATATACTGTGGGGAAATGTGGAAGTAAAGGACAGTGGATCACTGAGACCTGTAGGTGAACGTGAAATAAAGCAGGTGATGTGGAGGGTGAGGCGTGAGAGAAAGTGGCTCCCCATGGAAAAGCCACATATTTTCTCTGGGTGAAACCAGGTGTTGAGAGTCACCTCTGGGACAGACAGCTCTGGCACAGCCCTGTTATTACGCCTCTCTTCCTGCCCTCCGGGCCACGTGGGCTGGGAGCTGCAGCCTCACAATCTGGGATCACCAACACTTTAAAGGCTGTGGTTATTACACAGTTACACGTAAAGGGACTTGATTTTACACGCTGTCGTCCACCACAACATCAAACAAAAAGCCTTGCCGTCCCTGCAGAAAGGAACGCCGTTCATGCCACAGTTTTGTAGCTGTTTTGATTTAAAAAAAAAAACAGCATGACACTGTCACCTTCATATTTCATGTTGTGATGAACTCTCAACTGCCATCACATCAAATTTTAACATATCTGTATTCACTCATATCACTTAGCTGTTGCGTCCTTCTTAAATTGGATTGGCTCAAAAAGTGAACCAGTTTTAGATGTCCGTCCTTTGCTTACCTGATGTAAGTTTCTTTCCAGTTGTCCAGTGGTTTACAAGATATTTTACTAACAGTACAAACAAATAAACATGCATGCAGGCACAGACAGAATCGTTATCGCTTGTCCTTCACCCTCTGCAGCGGGTGATGGAAAGAAGTATCCAGTCACATGCACTCATACAGGCACAGCCACGCTTCAGCTCTATTGATGACTTGTAAATGTGAGCAGTGCATGATCTTTATGGATCAACCTTTGCACCTTATAATAAAAAACAATTTACAGAGGCAACATCACAAAGATCTAAAGCTCCTAAAAATATTTAAAAAAAAATGTGTTCAAATTTGACACAAAGTCTACTTTTTAGCATCTGGTCTAACCCAAAAGCAACGGTCTGTCTCCGACCCCTCTCCTCTCCCTGTTGCATCATCTGTATGAGCTAATGGCAGGCTGTCAGGAGTGCAGCTTGTTTTGAGAATGTGTCTGATGGAATCAGACTGAGACCAGCCTCCTAATGAAGGGATCCTCCTAACCTCTTGAACTTGAACCATGAGATTTTATGAACCAAAAAACAAGGTTCTGTTGTGTTTTTATTTATTTGCATTAAAAAGTACATAAAATGAAATGAAAAACTAAACCACTTACTCTGGAACCTGTAGGTAAAGTTTGCTCTTTAACTCTGGAGCCCCCTGCACCCACCCTGGAACTAATGGTGTCTAATTAAAGATGGCTCTGAGAGGACTGTCCTTCTAGGAATAATATAGAGCGCTATATAAAATAAATACAAGTGTTGCCAAAGCTGGAAATACAGTAGTTTGCCGATGGGCGTGTAACGTGTCATACTTTTATTGATTCTTTAGATCAAATATTTATCAACACATACTAGGCATATAGGTGTTTTTTTAATTTATTTACCGTATTTTTCAGACTATAAGGTGCATTAAGTGAAACAAAACAGTCAAAGTCAAACTTTATTCAACTCATTCACAATAACCACATAAAATCAGTTCGAGGTCAGTAAGCTCAACCAGAGTTAATACATAAGGAGCACCTGATTATAAGGCTCACTGTCGATTTGTGAGAAAATGAAAGGATTTTAAGTGCGCCTTATAATCCAAAAAATACAGTATTTATTTGATGTGGGGCTGTTGGATTATAAATCACTACAAAAGAAGAAGAAAAATAAGATAATTCCCACATTTCAGCATATTTTTATGTAACAAAAACATGTTGACTCTCTGAATAGATTATCTAAATAATATGCCTTGCGTACAGTTATTGTGTTTGATCCACATCTGAATAACGTCTCTTTTCCCTCAGGGTTCTCCAGGGCTTCTTGGTGCAATTGGTGAAAGTGGACCAGAAGGGCCACGCGGGGTGCCGGGGCCTCAAGGACCTAAAGGAGAAAAGGGCCACCTTGGAATTAAAGGACCACCAGGGTCCAAAGGAGACATAGTGGGTGACATAAAATATTGATTGATATGTTATTTTTACATGTTTTTCCAGTAGTTGACAAGTGATTTTTTTTATTTTATTTTGATAAATATTAAATAATCAGCAATGTGAAATTACTGACAGGCGACAAACAAAAAACATTGGCTTTGCATTTGTAATGGCACTCATCAAGTAAGTGTGCAGTCAGTATTTAAAGTGCAGTAAGTGGAAGTCGTAACACATCGGAGTAGTTGTTTACTAAATATTAAATGGTAACGTTTAGAAAACTGCTGCAGAACCTCCAAAAATCTTCTCCAGCGAAGTGTTCCTGGTAGTGATGGACTGTTTGAAGATGAAGAAAAAATAAATTTAAAAAAATCACAAAGTTTTAGAAGCACTGTGTTGCAGCGTGATTCGTTTGGCATATGTCACGTGATCAGTGATGTCTGTAATTCCAAACTCGTTTTTTGTTGTAAATTAGATACAATTTATGAAACTGTTCTTGTCAGGTTGTAGATTCAAGCTGCATTTCATACCTTTGGCCACCAGATGGCGCCAAAAAAAACAGTGTTGCAAAACTTCATGAGCTTCAAAAAATCTTAATTTGCCCATCGCTATAGTATGCTGAAGATTATACTTACTGAAACAGAAGTCCAACAACAGACAATTGAGCAGTGAAGGCTTGTTTATGTGTGTGAGGTGAAACTCAGTCCACGTGTTTATTGGAAGGTAAAGATTATCCAACCATGATCCATGTCCATCACTGGCCAGAAGTCAATCTGTAAGCATCAGAACTAAAATGGAGCATTTGGGAAGACAGTGAGCTTTTTTTCTGCTTCACATTGTCATCTACCTGGATAGATGAAGGCAACAAGTTCATGTTCAATTTCAAATAGGTTTATATTACCACTCGCATCGCATGTGGAGCATGAGGTGGAACGAAATTGTGTACACAGGGTCCCAGTAATCCACATCCATTGTTGGATGCAACAATAGCAAAAATATAAAGTGTAAAAAGAAACAGTAATACGGATCCAAGATATAAACTCAGAAATACGCTAAACATTAATAGTGCAAAACAATATGCTGCACAAACATGAGTCTGTGTGAGCAGATGAGCACGCATGAACACATGCACAAGATGCACAATGAGAAAATGACCAGACAAGAATGCAGTTTAAAGATTTGGCCACCATCATTTTGGACAAACTTTGGATTTTGGCGTTCATCTTGTTACTTTGACCTTTACTGACCCAGTGAGGTTCCTTGGTGCTATGTAATGACAGTAGTGTGGTCATGAAAGTGTTCACAGTTCCCTCGTGTCAGTCACAGTGCGTCCTCTTTGTATTGCAAGAATGTTGGACATGTTCAAATAATGTACTAAACAAATTATGTCTCAAAATAGTTACAAACATCAGTAATTCTTGGGCCCTAGAACTATTTTTGACATGTATGCAAAATTTGGATTGGCATCTTCTGTCAGAGTCAGTAGCTCTGCCACATAAAACCCACACCACGGTATGAGGAGGCTCAGAGGGTAGAGCTGGTGCCTCAGTGAAAAGATTGCTGGTTCAAATCCCAGCTGGGGAGCTTTCTGGGTGGAGTTTGCATGTTCTCTCCGTGCAAACGTGGGTTTTCTCCGGGTACTCCGGTTTCCTCCCACAGACCAAAAACATGCATGTTAGACAGATTGGTAACTCTAAATTGTCCCTAGGTGTGAGTGAGAGAGTGAATGGTTGTTTGTCTCGTTTGTCTCTGTGTTCCTGTGATGGACTGGAGACATGTCCAGGGTGTCCCCCGCCTCCCTCACAGTGATTGCTGGACATGGACACCATTGGCCCTCCGACCCAGAAAATAAGAAGTGGGTAAAGATGATGAATGTATGTATGTATGGATGGATGTATGGATGTATGGATGGATGGATGGATGGATGGATGGATGGATGGATGGATGGATCCACAAGTCCCAAGTAAGTTGTCCTTATGTCTGAATCCAATGGACATTGTAGATTTTGTAAGTTGGACAGGTCAGAGGACTCTGGCATTAATTCAAGGTTCTTTATTTGTCATTCCACCACATGTGCTACTTGTGGTGGAATGAAATTATGTACACAGGGTCCCAGTTACATCCAACAAAAGTATTAAAATGTAAAAGAAAAACAGCAATAAGATCTAAGATATGAACTTAAGAAAAATGCTAATAAAAACAATACACCAAGCACTAGTAGTATAAAATAGCATAAAAACAATACACCCAACAGAAACAGCACACAAGTCTGTGTGAGCGGATGAGCACAAATTAATACAGTCAATATTAGAATATTTTGTTGGCTTTAAGCTTGAGCCTTAGTGCTTTAAGTGTATAAATACGTATAATGTACCGGTCGTTGCCAAAACCACAAACTGATCAAATGAATCTTTTGTCCAATCATATTGGAATGGTTTCTGACTCCCAGCTAGCTGCATGTTTTTGGCCACCAGATGGTGCTATTCAAACTGATTATTAATCAATCCAGTGATTTCATTTTTTGCTTTTCACTTTTGCAGGGGCGGATGGGAGTGCCGGGATTTAAAGGAAGTGATGGAGTTCCTGTAAGTGAAGCAGAAATACACAAAACTGATTAATTTCTGTGATGGGAGACTGTTTTTATCTTTTCCATTAAAGCTAAAATAAACTTATAGAAAGTTTAAATCTTATTAAATGATTTGAATGTTAGAAAAATTAGGGTAAATATGTTTCGTGTTTTTTGTCTTTCATTCTCAAACAATTTTTAAAAAATGTGTTTAAAGCTCAGTGATAATTGCAGATCAAGAATAAAAAATTTAAACGACCAGGTCATGTTTTTAGGAGAAATTTGAATTTTTTGTTGTTTTCAAGTATAAGATTGTGCGTGGATTGCAATAAATTCTCCTCTCCCATCATCAGAGTGTGAATCTCTCTCCTCCTGCAGGGTCACCCGGGTCAGCAGGGTAGTAGAGGACCACCGGGAAAGGACGGCTGTAATGGGACGAGAGGGGATCCTGGTCCTCCCGGCTTTGGAACAGGACTACCAGGGTTCCCTGGTTTTCAAGTGAGCTTTGCTTCTAATACCATTTTAGATTGTTTTCTGAAAGACTGACGCTGATGGTGTTTTTATCTCCATCAGGGGCCAATTGGGCCAAAGGGTCAGAAAGGAGAGCCTGTATACATCTCGGATAGTGGCGGTCCGGTAAGATGATCGACATTTAAACACGGGTTTGATGGACCAACTCATGTTCATTTACACACACCAGTGCAGAAAAACTGCTGGCTGTATCATCTAAATGTGCACACACTGTTTCACACCAATGTGAGGCGTTTCCAAAAACCTCAACTTTGAGCAATGCATGAAAAAAACCTTTGATTTCAGAGAAGAGAGCGCCACAGCAGAAATGAACGATTCCAGTTACAAACATAGGGCGCAAATTATCAACGTCAGCTGTGGTGAAATAAAAGTAAAAACTTGTTTTCTGAGTTGCTTTTAGTTTATTTATCAAATTAATTATTCTTTTTTTTTAAATAATCAAATCAGAGATTTTCTGCTGCAGAATCACTTCCCATCCACACACAAGGCAAGATTTTACTAAAAAAAAAAAAAAAAAATCAATTTTTTTAAATAAATATTTTACAAGTGTTGATTTTTAAAAATTTTTTTTTTTTTTGTGAATCTATGTAGACTCCAAATACAGACACTAATTTTTGCACATGTCCACCATCTTATACTGTCATTATGAAACTTTGTTTATAAGCTAATTATTAAATACTTAAATACAATTATACCAAAGGTGTCAAATAAAATAAAAAGACCTACAATTATTTTAGGAAAACCTGTTTTTGTTCTCTTTATTATTATGTCATTAATGTGTGCGCTCTGCCATCTAGTGGCGTGGCGAGGTACTTCATTTTTTTATTAGAATGCGGAACGCAGTTTTTCTGTTGAAGACAAAAAAATTCAATTAAAAAATGAGTCATAGCAGTGTAGACCACGCCTTAGTTAATCTCCAGTGAGTTGATAGAAATATTGAAATGTGATTAAAAATATATATATATTTTTAATTAAAATCAACATATTTAGTCCAGCACATTTGATTGACAACAGACCAGCGTTAAAGTGGTTTTCCGACATTTAATTTATTTTACAGCAGCTAACTGTCAAAGATTCGTTAAACCTAAATAACCTGCACCCAGACAGACCTGAGAAGTTGTGTTTTTTGTGAGTAGATGACGTGGGGAACAGCTGCAACAGACCACTGGGATCCTGAGAATATCATTTATATATTAATGGACATTTATATCTAAAATGAAAATATGATTTCTGTGTTTTAAATGTTTATTGCTGAGTTTTTACTGTAAATGTTTTTCCTTTCCTCTTTTTTATTTAGGGTTTACCTGGTCCTCCAGCACCTGACGGCCTACCTGTAAGATTTTTGTTACAACACAGTATTGTTAACTTTCTTTTAGTACAGAAGAGTACAAATACAAACTGCAGTGTTGTATTTTAAATATGAAATAATTTATTAAACTTACTGTATAATGACACTTTAAAAAATGAGTTCTAAGTAAAGTTTTATCTCTGCAGGGTTTTATAGGTCCTGACGGTCCACCTGGTTTCCCCGGTCTAAGAGGACCTGATGGATTTCCTGTACGTAAACACGTTTCTGGTTTCCTTCAGCTCCTCCTGCATTAACGGCACACTTCATGAATACTTTTTATATTTTAATGCAACTTCTAAGATGTGATTAGACACATACAGTAAAAAGGTTTATAGTGATTTATAATCTGCAAAAAGTCTGAGGTAATGCTTTATAATAAATTGGTTCAGAAAACACAAAAACACTTTTTGAACACATATAGTAATAACTAATACTATAATTTAATAAAGTAATAACTAATACTGCCCATTAATAATCATATTTGATTGTTATCTTCGTTAGGAAATAAACAAAATTGTTTCTACAAGACTTTTTGTGTACATCATTGCAATAATTGTGCGTAAAATTGTTCAAAAGCATGTTTCCAATGTGAATAACAAAAGTATTTCTGTTACATAATAAGAGGAAAAACTTATTTCAACCTTTTATTAAAAAAAGCTTAGAGGTATTTTTCAGACTTGAACGTTGCAGATGGTTGTTCTTCATATTAACAGGAATAATCGAGCCAGAAATCTTTCTTTGTTTGTTTTAGGGGGTCCCGGGCCCTCCTGGTCCCCAAGGACCAATGGTAAGTTCAAGATATTATATATATATATATATATATATATATATATATATATA
>NC_056498.1:20634739-20675639 GCF_014905685.2 Nematolebias whitei
GCGACGCCGCTGAGACAAACGCAACCCCCGTGAAAGATGCAGAAAGTGTTTTGTTTATTAATACTTACCGGTAATCCAGGATTTAATTTAAAAACAAGCTGCATTCTTCAGATTTGGGGGCTTGTGAGTTGTCCGGCGGCATCTTCTTTACTGTGGAGTGGCAGCTCCGAGATTTTACGAACCAGTTTGACCCGATCTCAAGCAAACGTCAGTTTTCTTAACGTTGAAATGTCCGAGCTGTCACTCCGGAGAACTGGTGAGCTGGAACTGCGTGCTGGAATCACTTGCTCTATATGATCTGTATTATTTACCCATCTTGGTGCAACCTGTGGTGGTCCTCCTCACTGCCCTCCCCCACCCATCTGACTCCATCACACACATTTACTAACAATCATCTTCCTCACGTACATGTTAGCATCACTCACTGGACTCGGAATGATTCAGGACAGGAAGTGAAAGTGGAAGCAGCCGGATTGATCGTTGTATAAAAGAAAATACCGTTCAGTGTTTTGGTTTCTCTGTTAGCCCTGAGCTTCAAATGTTCTTCAGCTAACTGATAGAAAATACTTGAAGTACCTCAAAACTCATGTTTTTTTTTTTTTTATACTCCCACCTGAAACGATCTCAAAGATTTTTTCTTCATAATCATATTTTTGTTTTGTTGTATGTTTTTTTGCTAGCTTTTTTTTAACATGAATGGCATTTATCTATAAAGGCTGGTATTATTATTTTATTTTTTATTTATAAGTTTATTCTTTTTATTTAAACAAAACAATTCAATATATAATAAAAAATACAATCGCAAATAAAATGAAAGGCAGCAGAAAGAAGACAAAATCTTATATCTGCCCCTTTTTACCAAAAAATTAATTCTAACAACAATAATCTTCAAATAACAAAAACAAAATAAACAACTCCTTCTCGAGCATCAATTCATACAAATACACATTAAGCTATTTAAATGTTTGTTTTTTTAACAAACCAACTTTGATCATTCTCTTAAACATACACATTGATCTGGCATTTTTAACATCACTCTCCAGATTATTCCATAATCTAATTTCCTGGATTGAGGTAGACCGTTCCTTCAGACTAGTTCGAAATGTAGGTTTCACAAAGATTTCCATCCCCTTCAGATTATAACAGCTCTCTCTTTTAACAAAATTTAATTGGATATTTAAAGGTAATGCATTATTATGAGCCCTATACATAACTGATAAACTATTATAATCTACCAAATCATGGAACTTCAATAACTTCAGATGATAAAATAATATACTTGACGGGTGACTGAAATGTTTTCTAGTAATAATTCTTACAGCTCTTTTCTGTAATTCTGTATTAAGGGATAAAATGTAAATGCTGTTAGATACAGTACTTTCAAGCAGGGGTTCTCAAACTGTTTGGGTTCAGGGACCCCTTACAGGGGAGAAAAAGTTTCAGGGACCCCCTCATAACCCTCATGTTTATTAAATAATTTTCTTCAGTTTGTCGTTTTAATGCAATGGAAATATTTGTGTAACATAAAGGCTTAAGACTTGTTCTTTAATAGTGTTAGTACCATTTTTATACTTTTAAACATGGGGTATTTTCATTCAAGACACTTAATTAACAAAAAATTTTAATTTCAACTTCCAAAAATTACAGTTTTGAGAAAATTAACAGCATCAAAAACTACTTTAAAACTTTACCTATTAACATAATGAACATAAACGTGTTGTTAATTCTTCAAATTATTACAGAAAACTCTTTACATAAAACTGAACAGAATCATAAGAGCAGTAGTCAGACCAAGTAACAGGACTTCATTTTTACCGTATTTTTCGGACTATAAGGTGCACTTAAAATCTTTATTTTTTTTCAAAAATCAACAGTGAGCCTTATAATCCGGTGCACCGTATGTATTAATTCTGGTTGTGCTTACTGACCTCGAACCGACTTCATGTGGTAGACGACGCTCAAAAATCTGTCAAATTTTTTTAGTTTCGCTTAATGCATCTTAAAGTCCGGTGCACCTTATAGTCCAAAAAATACGGTAAACTGATTAATGTCAAAAGGCAAATAATGGGCGAGCAGGGGTGGGGGGGGGTTGCCTGCATCATCCCCAAAAAAATTTTAATAAAGTAGATGCGAGCTCCTGCATTTTGGTGTATTTTAATGGGTTGTTAAACATCTATGTGCTTGTAAAAAAGTAAAAAAATATTTATTTGCAGACCCCCAAGCAGCAGCTCACAGACTCCCGGGGCTCCGGGGTCCCCCAGTTTGAGAACCACCGCTTTAGAGTTTTTCAGAAGGTTGATAAAACATTCAGATGAATGCAAGTTAAGGAGCTAAAACGTTAATATTAAAAACGCTATATTCTTTAGGAAAATTTAGGAAATGTTTTAAAGTACAAACAAAACCCCAACATATAGTTTGGACTATTCTAAGTGGAGTTCCCTGGAAAGTTTGTGAAATATAATTTTATTACCGTAGTTTTTTAAATGATGTCAGTTTGGAGAAAACCGTCCAGGTTTGACTGGACAGACGAGCTAATGGCTAGTCCAAACACAGCCAAGGACAAAGTGGATTAACGCCTCCACAAAACAACTATAATATGGAAAATAAATGTGGCTACATTATAATAAATGCTAAACTTGAAATAAACAATAAAAATAACTGCTATGAGAACTTTGTGTTGTACAACCTCAGTGACCTTTTTTTGTTTGAAACACCTAAACAAGCTCTAAACTGAAAGGCACAGGGTTACGTTAGGGTTAGGGGGTTAGTATTGATTTTATATTATAAACAAAATTATAAATTAGTTTTATTGGTATTTTATGTTGTCAGAACAAACTTTCCTCAGTGTACAATGTTGCCGGCTGTCTGAATGACTGAAGAGCACAGCTGAAATATAGATATGAGCAATGTTAGACCAAGTATGAATCCACACCAATCGTTAATCAAAGTTAACAAAACCTCAAACTTAATAATTGCTTATAATTTATTGTTGGATAAGGAGGCCATAATCAGTGACTGTGACATGAAAAATGACAACGTTTGATTGGATGTTGAAGAACCAGAAGCAGGCATGAATCTTTCTAGACCGCAATGTAGCGCAAAATACTGACTGAGCGTGCACACGAGATACTGGCAGATGTTAGCAGGTGTTTAAAGCTAAGACGTCTGTTGACTATAGCAAAACACAAAACAACAACAACAAAAAAAAGTGTTAAAAAAACATGTATGGTTAACAAATTAACATATTTGTTTAAAAAAAATCTGCATTAGTTTGTTGCCTTTAAACTAATCTTTAATTTAAGGTGGATTCAAAATTATTTAGAAATCTTTGCAATGTGTTTTAATTTACTTTTTACAGACCTACCCAAATGTATCCTTAAAGTTGTTTAATTTTTGGCTACAGAAATTACCGGCTTTTATTTTTCCCTTTTGCTTTGCCATTTCTGCTCCTTCCTCCTTTTCTTTTAATCCTCACCCTCATTCCTTCTCCATTTTCTCCACTGCATTCGTCTCCCGTGCTAATTAGCTAACGATGTGTTGTATGTATTTCGGACTCCAGGGCGAGATGGGTTTTCCCGGACCCAGTGGTTCTCCAGGTGACGGGTCTCTAAGTGGCGAAAAACCTGTCACTATCTACAAAGGAGATAAGGTAACACTGTAAGGGAAGGGAAGAGAATGTAACACATAACACACACACACACAGATGTGGTGGGGTCTAAATATAAAGAAGTAGAAAAGTTAAGCTCATCATCACATCAAGGTGAGTATTCAGGTGGAGCTAAAGGAAGAGGAGCAGTGATTGCAGCAAACTTTACCACCATGTGGGAGAAAATGGGAGAAACAGGAGTAGTTGGAGGAGGTTTGGGGAGAAGTAAATGAGTGGTTGGTCCATCAAAAACAACCTGTTCAACTTTTTAAATCCTAATAATAATATTAAAGTTATTTAATAAACGTTAGCTTAACTGGGAACTCTTTGGACACGGTTACCATCTACTAACTAATCAGCACCGCAGTCCTTAAAGTCAATAGAGTTGTAGTTGGACAACCAAAACTTTTCCGTCAGCTAATAGATGTTTTAGTATGTTTGAGTTCATTGCTCAGATTAAATTTCTCATCATTATATGTATAATTATACACAAAATTTACAACCAAGTATTTTTATTGGCAATACTAGACTTACCTTTTGTCAAATCCACTGCCTGGCCAACAGACAGGTCAGCACCTGGATCTAACCAAGCAAATAGGTACGAGCTTCGTATTGAATAATCACTGCATGGGTGATTATGTTTCAGCTGGCAACAAGTTATTTACCCTAACTGATGCCGTGAGTAGCTTCTCGTTTTTTTAATAAAACTGTTGAAAGACACAACCTGAAAAAGCCTTTAATCTGTTTCAGAAGAGTCAAATTATTGACATGCGTCAAATAGAGAAAACATCTTAGGAGATGGTAGAACTACTAAGATCAGGTTAAGACCTGTCCAACGCATTGTTAAAATCTGGGAGGACAGTGGGGAATGTGCATCAGGGTAAGAAGAGAGACGGCTGAAGTGAGGCACCCATCATGCCTAGTGCCTACCGTACAGGTCTATGGGGGCAGTCTATGATCTGGGGTCGCTGCAGTTGGGCTGGTCTTGGTTCAGCAACATTACGTGCCTAAAGAATGAGGTCAGCTGAATACCTGAATAAACTGAATGACCAGGTTATTTCATCAATAGAGTTTTTCTTCCCTGATAGCACGACCATGTTCCAAGATAACAACACCAGGATTAATTGGCTCAAATTGTGAGAGTGGTTCAGGAAACATGAGACATTTTCACACATGAATTAGCCGCCACACAGTCCAGACCTGAACCCCATTGAGAATCTTTGGGATATGCTGGAGAAGACGCTTGAGATTGTAAAATGATGTTTAAAGCCAGTAACTCAATCATTAAACTGTATTTATTGTGAAGACCAACCCATTCCCATCTCCCCAGACTTTCCTCGCTCCTCTTCTGTCTGTTCCCATCAACTTCAACATGAAGTCCTTTCTCCAGCCCACAGTTCCTACTCGCTTATGTTAAGTATCTCAAAAGTAGAGGCCCTTTCCAATACCATTGCTTTTCTTGATCCGCCGCTATCGACTGATCAAAATGCTGGTATATGGTGGGTGTAAACAGCGTTTTGTTCCATGATTATGGTATCCAGGGTGATGTGGGCTTGCCCGGGAAGCCTGGCCAGCCAATGATAAATGGAACTGTGGAGTTTGTGGGTTTTCCCAAAGGAGACAAAGGAATGCAGGTTTGTTGAAAAGTGCAAGTTACTTAAACACAAGTTTCTTTTACACAAGTACCCACTTCATTCTGAAACTAAACACTGAAATATACACTCATTGACAAAATAGTTAAGCACACAGAAGAAATTATTCTATTTGAATGTAATTTGGTACACATGTAGACGAGCAACTGGTATGGAAATTATCTGATTTGCAAGGAGTTGTACTGTCTACTATACAGTGGAAGGCTTAAATGGTAACGACGCAAGAGGAGCAAGTTATAAGTCATATTCCAGAGCAACAGACAGTCAGTCAGAACTATGAGTTCACATCTTTTGGAAGACCTATTTGCTCAAGACAGATGGCACCAGGGGTTTTAGAACATCTTGACATCTGAGTCTGCTATCTGAACTCAAGTAGTAAACTCTTTCTAATACCTTGTCATCCAACACTGTCTCAAAGACAGGCATCAGCTAAACTATGAGTTTATTCTTCAATGTTTATGCTGCCATTAACACTAGAATAGAGACTGTTGTGCTTGGATGGGGTGTCATGTTCAGTGAAAAATCTAATTGGAGCTACCATAGACGGCCGTTGTCTGTGTTTGGTAGTGAGGTTGGAGTCGACCAATCCTACTAATGTTGTGGAGAGACTCTCCTGACCTTGTAGCTTTGTGAGTCATAGGCTATAAATTCAGGTCGCTTCTAGTAAAGATTTTTGGGACCCTGATGGTGCAGTGCTACATCATTGATGTTCTGCAACCACATGTCTCATCCTTCCTGAGACAACACATTGGTGCAGTGAGAAGAATGTTTGCCCACGAATGACGTGTTTATGAACTGCCTGCATCATGTTGATGTCCTCCAGTTGTTAGTCTGGTCCCCCAAACATGTCCTCAATTGAATTAATTATATCTATTCCATACTAAAGCTGATCTGTTAGTTCTCAAAGGACTTCTACATCTATGAAGATAAATCAGTCTCAAAAGTATTCACTCAAGCCTATGAAGATATTAGTATGCATTTGAGATTTGTAGGTTATGAGCTATTGTGCCAAGTTAGAAATTTGTCTTTTCCCAATAACTCAGGAAATCTGATAAGGCTCAGATGTCCCAGCTTTTTACCAACATTGAACACAGCGTACCTTTGTATATCTAGAGCAGCAAGAAAGTCTTAAAAGCCACATTCACAGACAAGCTGATCAGTTTGCTCTTGCTGACTGATTCGTCCACAGCAGGTGGTTTGTACTTGTGTATTTTGACAACTGGTATGCACAGAATATTTCTACTTGCCCAAATTGAAATGTGTACGTTTGATAAAATGTTAATGTCTTTGTTAATATTGTAATACGCAATTGTAAAACTTGTGGATCTCATTGTACTTGTACAAATCTCGTACTCACACAAATCTCACTGTACGCTTATGTGACTACTTTTGAGACTGATTTATCTTCATATACAACAGCTTTGGGGCCACTGGCCACAGGATGGGACACAACTGCTGAACAACGTCAGTCTGTACATGATCCTTACATGTATCCAAATCCGAGGGAGTGTCACACCTTAATGACATAAAACCAGCAGTGTGCCATGTCTACCATCTTCATTATCCCTTTATTCTAATATTATAATCAACTACAATACAGATGCTTATTTTTCAAGATGTACATTTTATTTTAATTACCACCACTGTCTGGATGCTTAAGCCACTACAGTGTAATACAAACAAATAATAAGGATTTTAAGAGCATTGCTGTTTGAAATTCTTTTGTACATTTGTAAATTGATTTTTACAAGTTTGTTTTCTGGAAAAAGTCACAGATGGTAAAGGCTATTATAAAATTAACTCTACAGTATTTGACAAAACTATCTTAAACAGTTGCATTAATAAAATAAAATATTTTAATGAGGTACGAGTCAAGAAGAAGCAAACGTGTGCGATGCCTTCTCACTGGAAGGGAGAAGGCATCTAGGTGTGATTTATGTAACTAACTTGGCATTTGTGATTGAAGTCATCTTGCTGCTCCTCCACCTCTGAGCTGGTAGTCACAGAACTGAAACAGGCATTAATTGTAAGAGTAAGCCAGAATTGCAGCTCAAGAGTGAGTTGTAGTGATGGTACTTAGAATGGTATAAGAAGTTGTCTGACGTGGGAATGGGTGGCACAGAGGTTAGATCGCCAGTTCGAATTCCCCTGCTGACCGTAACATCAAAATATGGATGGAGAAAGATGAAGCACCTACATCTGCCTCCACCCTCCTTTGCCTCACTCTTGGCCCTTGAGTAAGTCTCTTAACCCCCCATCTGCTCCCCTGAACAACCTAGATGTAGAGTTGCATTCGGGTCCAAAATATCCGACCAGGCCCCAGCCCATAGCCATCATTTCCGAACTCCACCCGATCTGATGAATTAACAGTAATTACAGGTCTGAACCCGTACCCCCTCCCCACCCCCCGACATTTTTTAATAAGCTTTGGCTGCTTAATGGTCAGCGGACGTGCGTGGCTGAATAAAAGAGGCAGAAGGTCGGAGCTGAGGGGGTGCTTGTACTTTCATGGCTGTCAAAGCGCATTAAATGCTTCCCCTGCTTCTGCCTGCATTGAACCCTGCTCTGACATGTCGGATATTTTGTGATCTCACCTGTTTGGGTCATCGGCCATGCACGTCCACTGAGTGCAGCGGCTGAATGAACGTCCATTTGGGCAGATGGATCACTGGCAGTAGTCCATCTGAAGCTTAACTGAACTTTTTACCTCTTTCAATGCCGGTCAGCGCACGGTCAAATGGCCGCGTGTGGCTCGTGAAAGTATGGCAAGCCATGTTGCCATATAATTGAATCGTCAGCCGCGCGCGTCCACTGACGCAATCAAAAGCCTGTCACTGTCCCAGCCCACACATTAAACACATTATTATGGACTGGCTCGGCCCTAATCCGGGTTGGGCGGGGCCGGGCTCCAGAGTCGGGTTAGAAATGACAGCTGTACCTAGATGGCAGTCTTCTGCTCCGTGGGTGGTCTGTGGTCGTGTAAGAATGGGTATCCGGGCTAAAATAATTGCCAAATCCTCATGTAAGTTTATTCACTGTGGAAACCACTGAAGAAGAGAGCAGCTATGCTTTATGTTAAAACAAAATCAAGCTTCTTCCAGCAGCAAATACTTGCAAACAGAGAGGGGACGTCTTACCTTCATTAGTCAAATCACAAAAAGTACAGTAAAAATTCTGAAAGAATAAACTAGACAAATAAGATTTTTTTAAATCTGTGTTTGTATGGCAATCAAAAGGTAAGTTCAATAAACGCTGAAATAAGTTCAATAAAAGAAGGCTAATTTTCTGATGAAGCCACTTCTATAGATGTTTTGTTTTTAAATAATCTTCATAATTTATTTTTGTTTGTTCTTGTAGCAAAAAATGCCATAAACAAGTTAACATTTTTCTGCCTCTCTCAAAGGGTGATCCCGGTCCAAAGGGAATCCAAGGTTACCCTGGAAATCCTGGACCACTTGTAAGTATTACTTTCTTGTTTTTTATGAACAATTATAAATGTTTATGACACTAAACATGTGAAATGACAATAAAATATTCTAAAAAAATTATTGATGCAACAAGACAATTTTGGTCTCAGAAAAGATTCAGTTTTGTTGTAATATTTACTTCTAGGGACCTTTTGGTTTTCCTGGTGAAGTTGGAGAGAAGGGCATTCTCGGATATCCCGGACCACGAGTAAGATCATTACAGCTGGTGTACTGTAGCTCAGACAGGACTGAAATGTTGCTTCCTGGTTCTTGTCTACTCAGAATTGTCCCTCATATTTTACTTAATAATCCTTCTGGGATGTTTGTTGTTTGGCATTTTATCAAACAGGGGTTTTCAGGTTTTACCGGACCTCCCGGTATTCCAGGAACACAGGTAAAGAAAATAAAATTTAAATATTAATTTTTAAAACTCTTTACATGTTAACCTCGTTTTATAAAATCAATTTTGTTATGACTGGCTTGTAGGCATTCATTAACACCATATAGGACGCAGAATGCATATGAAAATGCAAATCAAATATATTTCTGACAAAAAAAAAAATATATATATATATATATTTATATATAGTTCTTTTAAAGGCCTATAATTCATGTTGGGTTTTTTTTCAGAGCTAATATTAAACAAAAATATTTCAGCACATTTTTTTTTTCTATTTTTTTATGGGCACAAATTCCAGTCATTTATGTTTTGTCAAGGTCAAGGTTTCTTTAATGTCATTCACAACTCGTGGTACATGTGGTGGAATGAAATTGCGTACACAGGGTCCCAGTTACACCCAACAAAAGTATAAAATGTAAAAAAAAAACAGTAGTAAGATCTAAGATATGAACTAAGAAATATGCTAAACTAAGAATTCGCTAAACACTTAATAGTGCAAAACAATATGTCGGACAGCAGCCCGAACATGACTCTGTGTGAGCAGATGAGTATGAATGAACACAGCAGCATGAGATCAGCAGCATGGATAATCAGCAGCACATACTGTATCAACAATCAAGTGGCATGTGCTTGTAAAGTCAACTACAGAGCTGAAGGTCCTGGAAGGGTATTTATGATATAAATCAGATATGATTTATGAGTTGTACATTTTCTAGATGGAGGAAGGCCAGTGCTTCTGTGGCTCAGGTAGGCATTACTGGTGGAACAAAACCAAAATCATTGTCCAGATATATAGTATATTTTTGAAAATCGTGTTTGGTAGCACTGGCGGCGTCCTCCATCTTCAAAATGTACTACCCTTCCAGGACTTGCAGCTCAGTAAATCGCCACCTAAAGCCAAAGCCATCTGTTCTCTGATTAGATTGTGATTGACATGGCATTTAGGCCTGTCACAATAACAAATTTTGCTGGATGATTGTCTCAGAAATTATTGCGATAAACGATAATATTGTTTGAAATTTCACAATAATTATTAATTATTGTCAAATTTAAGAAGAAATGTTGGTAATTTGTTTTGTGTGTAGCACCTTTTTTTGACCACCGGATGGCAGTATAAGACTGTTTGAACCAAAGGATGGATAGTGAGGGAGCGAACAGCGTGTCTCTTTAAGAAAATGGGAGGGATGCCCCTTGATGTGACATGGGCCATTTCTCCTTCCTATTTTTCGCTTCTCAAAATGGCGGACGATCGGTGTGGTTTGAGCTCTTTAGCATAGCACTTGTCACACAAAGCTTTTAACAAAAAATAAATAAAAGTAAATCAGTGAACAAGTTCTCAGCTTCTTTTTGCAGAGAAAAACAACTTTTTACACAAAGGCACGGGTTTCAACCATGAATTTTGGGGCTTCGACAAGACGGAGTTTTTTTTCCTGAGATCAGCCTGTTAGTTTAGCTTCTCAGCTTAGCTGCTTGTAACAATCCAAAAATGTGATTTTAGACAGTTAAAACAGATTTTAAAGAGAAAGGGAGAGGTCAGTGAAGAGCACCAGAGTTGAGCTTTTTGTCATAGTAGAAAGAGAGAGACACGAAGAAACGATAAAGCCAATAAATGAAAATGAGGATGATCATTTTCATTTATCATGTGATTAATTGATTTATTGTTTATTGCAACAGGTCTAAGGACATTGTCCAATCAGCTGAGAGGAAGAAACATCGGTCATAATTCGTACTTGCAAGTTAAAACTCACGCAGTTAGGGAAGTTAAGCGCAGAGTTGTACACGTATTTTTTTCTTTGTATCTGTAAACAAACTTTATTTATTTTTTTAAACTATAACTTGTGTATTTTTTTTTTTTTTTTACAAAAACACATTCCTATCTACACATTCTCAAAGGAGAAATTATTTGTCGTTTTATTTTACAAAGTTACAAAACTTAAATCACAACCACACAGTCTGATTTAAAAGCACCAAATATTTATGACTGGAGTTTGTGCCCATAATTCTGTTTCATATTATCCAAAGTTATGATACTGTATATAGTATTTAGCCTGAAACCCTTTAAACCAAAGTATGATTAGGTTGTTAGTGTAATGTTGACAGGAAAAACAGAATAACACTTTTATTTATTTATTTATATATTTGGGATCGAAGCATGATAGAGCCAGTGCTGGTAAAAATTGTGATAATGTTTACTGAAGTTGTGTTTTGTCTTTAAATTTGCAACTGAAATCAAAACAGAACAAAATATTGTTTTCATTTCACAGGGAATGAGTGGTGACCCGGGTTATATTGGCCACCCAGGGTACATAGGACCTAAGGTGAAATTTGTGTGCATGAGAGTGTGTCTGACTGTGCGTGTGTGTGTTTATTACCAGATATTGTGGTTTCACATGTAGTGAAAGTAAAGCACCATGTAACTGTATCTGAGCTCCTTCACATGTAACTGTTTGCAGTTTGAAACAGCTGTTCAACTTTTTGGAAGTAGTGGATTGTGGAATGATTGAACCATAGGCGTCGCATCAGTTATATGTGATGAGGACGTGTCCTCGTCACACTTAAAAAATATTAATTTGAAAAAAAAAAAACACACCTTCACCCATATTTACCATGAGACATTAGTTCACCCAGTCAACTATTTCTTTGAGAACAAATCCATTCCACTCGATTATCAGGAGAATACTCAAATCTCCAAAAGTCCACTTCGGGTTTTCCTGATTACCTACAACATCTCCCCACATCACATGCAGTGTTTCCCCAAAGTCACTTTGCTTGGCAGGGTGCTCGTTTCTGAGTTTGTTTGTTTTGTCGATAAGGTGCGTGGAGGAGGGGGAGAATCTCTGTGTTGAACGCTTGCTTAGCGCTACGGCGGCTTTATGTCTAGCATCTTGGCTAACACATCTGTATTGTGCGCCACTAGCTTAGCACTACGTTAGTGCCAGCAGTTTTCGACCGGAGGGGGCTGGTGTTGCCAGGCACACCAGAATGCAGGAAATGGCATCCTCCTTATTCAAAATTTTATGAGGGAGGACCCCCGGACCCCGCGACCAGTGTGCCCCCCCCCTCCCCCCCTCCCCAATAATACATATGCTTTTGACGCTAATGGATTGAACCATTAATAACCTGTTGTAGATAGCAGTTTAAATAACCTCAGTTTGAAGAAATAAAGTTTTATTTTGACTGGACTGAGGAGTTAATGCCTAGTCAAGATCAAAGTATTACTGCTGTATTAAAACAACTACAGTCTCAACAATTTCATAGGGATACACGTCTTTTTTTTTTTTTTTACTTTGATGTTGCTTATTTTGCAATAAATGCCTATTGGCATATGTTTATAGTTTGCTAGGTTACTATGACTGATTATATTAGCAGCAGCTAGCTTTCACTTTCTGGAATTCTAATGGCATAAATATCCAAATATTTCTGCTCAAATAAACAACTTATTTGAAAATGACAGCATTATAAAGGTTCAATAACAAGTTATTTTGTGCCATCTAGTACAACCTTCAGAGTACTGCACTGCAGTAGATTATGATGCGCTGGTTGTAGTTGTGTTTGGTCAGTGCAGTTTTTAAGCGCTTCATTTTTCAGGACAGGACTAATTCACCAAGGCAGTTTGAGATTTGTCAACAGTTGCTAGCATGTACAGTTTGGCTAAGTGTCCTTTTGTTGTGTAGCCAAGGTTGAGTTTCCGTTGCAATAACCTTGATTGACCAGTAGATGACAACGTTTTCAAAATATTTTTAACCAATTTCTAAAAAGCTAGTTAAATCAAATGCAATACTTTTATAACTATTATGCTATATGTACAGGCTCTAATGTTCACTCAATACTATACCGGTACCAGACTAAAACTAGAAAAAACCTACAAAAACACCTATTACAAAAGAAAAGGGTGAAAACAGGACAATCGGTCCCACCAGGCCAAAGTTACAAAAAATATACAAAAAGTTAACAAAAATTACTTGTGGTGGCTGAGGCCACCGACAGCAGGCCACAGCTCCAGGACAAAGGAAAAACAAGTAAAACCAGGGTTGACAAAAAAAAAAAGGTCCAAACAAAAGAGGCCCAAAAGGGAGAGAGGGCTTCTGAGAGGCCAAAAATGTGGGAGCATGAGCAAGTTCACAGAGTGAGCCTGAGAGGGCGAGCTCCCTGAAACTAGCCTATTTATGGGCGGCGGAAAAGGCCACAGCCCAAAACAATTAAAGGCTGATTAGCTAACCCAAAATCTGTCCAGAAGGACAAAGCAATAAGGCCAATGTGCCCAGGCACATAACACGTCAACAATTTTGCTTAGCTAAATTAGTATTAGCTTGGTCCATCCATGTTAGTTTGGTATTTAGCTTACATTGGCAGAGAGTTTCTTAGTTAACTCATGAAAATACACTGTTGGCAACAAAAGGACAATAAATAGTTATTCTGATTTTATTAACTTGTCATTATAAATACAACATTGTGTCTGTGATTTATTGTAGCCCTTTTCAGAAGTTTTGTTCATCAGTTAGATTAGCCTAAATCGTAGCTAGTCAATGTGAACAAAACTGTTTTCTTTACTTTTGCTTTATTACTTTGTGAACTTCCCACAGGGAGAGCAAGGTGACTTTGGACCCCCAGGACCTCCAGCTTATGTCAGTGGCATTGGCACTTCTGTCCAAGGTAACATTGACTTTATTCTTGACTTAATATAACTGAACTATGAACTAGAAGATCATGTTTTCTATCACTGGTTGCAGGACATCCAGGGGATGCGGGTTATAGTGGTCTGCCGGGTAACCCTGGTGACAGAGGATTTCCAGGAGAACCTGGACGTCTAGGCCCACCGGGTCGTTTTGTTATAGGTAATAAACGTACAACATGATTGTAGATTTTGTGATAGGGACTATTGCTGTCCCTTGTTGCAGAAGGAATAGAGGAATTGAAAATACCTTCCATCTGTCCAGCTGTCTGTCTGTCCAACTTGTGAGCTGGATAACTTGGAAAATAAGCAAGGTTCCATTTTGCTGTGTGGCTGCATCTAGGTGCAAGAAAGGTCCCAGTCAAAAATTGGGTTCATCCACCATACATCTTCTACCACTTATAAGTAGTCGGTCACGGAGGCAACAGGTCCAGGAGAGAAACCCAGACATATCTCTCCCCAATGACACTTTCCAGCTCATCCTGGATGACCCTGAGGTTTTCCCAGGCCACAGAAGATATACAATCCCTCCACCAACTTCTGAGTCTAGCCTGGTGCGTCCTACCAGTGAGACGTGCCCTGAAAACCTCTAGAGGTAGGCGTCCAGGAGGCATCCTAATCAATGGACCACCTCAACTGATTCCTTTCAATGCGGAGGAGCAGCAGTGAATTGGCTGGCCGAAGATTAATCCATAGTGGCTAAGACCGCCATTAGTCACCCTCTGACTCTGCCATTGCATCTGGTGGTGGATAAAATTGCTCCCTCCACTCGCCAGAATATGTCACCTTGTGTTGCCTTGGACAAAAAAAAACAAACAAAAAAAAACTATCTCAGTTCTTCTACACAGTGTAGCGCCTACCCACTTGAATATCTTGCATTAAAAACATGAAAGTTTACTTGCATTCCCTATTAATTTCTGGTCCAGACAAACACTTATCTCAAAAACTGCAAACATTTTCTACTCAAATCCCTCTGCTACGGTGGCCATCAATGAAGCGCTGGTTAAGAATTTACATGATCTCACTCCAGATAAATAAAATGTGTTTTGTGCACACAGGTTCTCCAGGATCCCCTGGTTTTCCAGGTGGCAGAGGCCAAAAAGGTGAGAAGGGTAGCCCGGGCATACAGAGCTATGGCCCTGAAGGATTCCCTGGCCCCCCTGGATCCACTGGGCCTCCTGGACTTCCTGGACCTCCCGGCTCTTCTGGTATGCCAACACTAAACTGAGTGCTAAAACTCTCTCGTCCTTTCTTTTTCAGGTTCTGAGGATTTATGCATCTTGACATGTCATAGTCAGGTCATTAATATATTTAATATCTTGTGTTGTAGATGTTTTTATTTTCATTTATTATTATTTTTATCATGTTACTAAAACTAAATAATGCATTAATTACCTTTTATCTGGAGATTCACCATCATTCTATACCTCAACTGCAATGGGTCTGCAATCACTTGCAGTACGAGTTTGAAGTAGTTTTGTGGAATAGGAAATCAGATTGTTGGTAAGACATTGTTGGTAAACATCAGTCTGAATCGTCAATCATGTCTGAATCTGCTGTCCTCAAAAGGCGGTCATCCCTGCATCATCTATCCTGTCGGGCCCTCAGGTTAGTTCTACAGGTATCTTCCATGCAGCCATAATCCTGCAAGCGCCATGGCAGCATTCAGCCTCTTAATGCAAAATCCCATACCTTTTTCATCTTGCAATACTTCAATGCCTAAACGCTGATTTATTCATATGTTTTATTGTTTTTGCGCTGTACTTTTTGCAGGGAATTGTATTAAATGGAGACTGCGAGCTTCTACAAGCTTCAGACTTGGATAGGAGTGTCTACTCCAAGTTGCTTTTCTTATCTTTGCCCACAAGGTGTCCCCTGCTGTCACTGATTTTACATGAACGTTCAGGGCTCGGGAGCTGCTTTAGTAACTGGGGTTGGGATTAACGAACATATAAAACTGAAAGTGGATCATTATTAAAGGAAAACAAATCATAACCTGTTTTGATACATGTTCATTTGAAAGTTTGGAACAGACTTAATAAATGTGTATTTGTTTCCTCCGTTCAAGTAAGTGTCAAATCATGAAACGCTTTGCATGTTGCTTACTCTCAGCTATTACAGTCGATGTAAAATCAGTCAATTCCTTCTTGCCAAATACATTTCTGTTTCATATTATTCATATATATATGAGCTTATAAATTAACAAATGTCATTTCTTTCTAAGAGAAGTCTTTCATTGTGTGACAGCAGCACAGAATGTACTCAAATCTTATGTCAAAACTGACAAAAAAAATTATGCAAACTAAAAGATTTGACACTTCGAAACTCAGCTGCACTTGCATGGTGCTAATTTATATGATATATGTTTACAGATACCCTCTTGTAATTCTTTCTATATTGTTGTCTTACAGTCTAGAGTTTACATGAATTATCAATTTAAATATAAGCAACAATTAACCTAAACCAAATGGTTCAAATTATTTAAGTTAAATAGTGGATAAAACTAAACTTGGTTGCGGTGTCTGCATATTCATTCATCCCTTTTGCTGTGAAACCCCAACCGATACTTTCAGAAGTCACATATTTAGTTAAATAAAATCTGGCTGTGAGTGATTCAATGCCAAAAGATCCCTGTATATGCAGCTGTTCTGAATCAACCCTATTGAAACACCTCCAAGTAGTAAGGGGCAGCATGAAGACCAAGGAACTCTCCATACAGGTCAGAGACAAAGTTGGGGAGAAGTGCAGACCATTACAAAATGTCCAAAACTCTGAACATCATACATTAAACTCGTCGTTAGAAAATGAAAAGACTATGGCATCACAGCAAACTTACCAAAAAATGGTTGTCCACCAAAACAGACTGGGCAGGAAGGGCTTTAACCAGAGAAGCTATCAAGAGGCCAACCTTGATGGAGCTCTTCTGCAGCGATGGCAGCGTATGTCCATAGGATCCCTATAAGCAGCATAATGGCTAGGAAAAGACTAATTTAACTAAAAAATAAAGCAATATTCCAAAAGGCATATTGAAGACTTCCAAAATGAACATAAGAACGTGTCGTGGTCAGATGAGACTGAAGTAGAATCATTTGGCATAAGCTCACTATGTCTCATCGTGAAGCATGGTGGTGGCAAAGTTGCACAAATCACTGCAATTTTGTGCACGTCACAACAACAGCCTGCTGTGGGGAGTGTTGTTAGAGACGGTGAAACTAGAGTTTAGAGTAATTGTAAAATGTTTAAGGTTAACTTGTTGAAAAGGGTTTGAGACTGGGACAGAAGTTCAAGCACTGCGGTTTGTAGGGGAGTGGAATATTTTTTGCAGTCCACAGTATATGATACAAAGACTTGACTAAAGATTTTGAAACAAAACAAAAGATCTATAAATCAAAAGTGTATTTATATCCATTTATGGTGTCTGATGTCTTATATCAGTCATTGTAAGTCAGCTGAAGTTTAAACATTGTGTGACACTTTATTTTAAAGTTATACTTTTTAACATCCAATGTGTTTTTTGCATGTTTGTATTTTTGCAGATTTTTCTAATGAACTTCAAGGTCCTTCTGGACAACCTGGACTGCCTGGTCCCCGAGGAGAGCCAGGTTTCATAGGGCACAAAGGCTATAAAGGTACAGGAGATTTGATTTATCACAAACATTAGCTTTTATTTGCATCTCAAACTGATGTAAAGACATTTTTGCGGAATCTTTTTAACTTATTCATGGCAGGCTACAATTAATTCCAAGGGGTTCTTTTTTTGTCCATATATGTTCAGAAGTTTTAGTTTTAATCCTTAAAGAAAGCACAACTCTGCCACTTACTGACATAAAATGGTATCTGCAGTTTTCTTAATATGCCAATTATTGACATAGTAATGACTTTATTTAATGATAATTAGCGAATGCTTATTGCTGAAGAACTTGCTGAAAATTAACTGAAATTAGCTAAAAACATGCTAAGATGTAGCTGAAATGGAAGAACAACCCTAAGTTAGCAGAAGAAAGCAGAATGAACACATATTTGCTGAATTAGGTTTAAATGAGCAGAAATGAGCACAAAAATTAGGAAATTAGCTAAAAAAAAAAAAGAAGAAGCTAAAATTAGCACCAACAAAAGGGCTGAAAAGTAGCTGAAAAGGCAGAAAGAAGCTTAAATTACCAGAAGAAAGTGAAAGGAGCTGGATTTAGCTTAAAAATGTGAAATTAGCTGTAAAAGCTAAAATTAGCATAAAACAGCTAAATAATAGCTAAAATGACTGAAACTAGCAGAAATAAGCAGAAAGGAGCATAACAAGCTGAAATTAGCAGAAATATGTTAATTAAGCAGAAAATATTAGATATTAGCACAAAAAAGGCATTTATCTAAAAACAGCTAAAATGTGCTAAAACAGTAGCTGAAAAGGTAGAACAAGCTTAAATTATAAGAAAGTAGAAAGAAAACGTTTGTCCAATTAGGCTGAAAAAAGCAAAAATGAACACAAAAAGTGCAACTTATCTGATAAAAGCTGAAATTAGCAAAAACTGCTGGGAAGTAACTAAAAATCAAAAAGAAGCTGAAATTACAAGAAAGAAGAGGGAGCGCACATTTTTGCTGAATTAGGCTGAAAAAGTTGAAATGATTGCCAAAAATGTGGAATTAACTTAAATTAGCATAAAATGGCTATAGTAGCTGAAATAGTAGAAAAAGCTGAAAGTTGCAGAAAGAAGCTGAAAGAAGCATAACAAGCTGAAATTAACAGAAAAAGTTAGAAGAAGCACAAAAATGTTGTAGTTGGCAGAATGAATCTAAAAGGAGCACAAAACAGCTGAACAAATAGCTGAGAGTAGCTGAATAATATGGAAATTTGCACGAGGAAGCTGAAGAAGTTGAAGCAGAACAAAATGTGAATGCAGCAATAAAAGGTTGTAAACGGATCTAAATATTTGAAGGATGTAAAATGAGCTCAGTTCATTTTCTATGAGGAAAAAATGGCAGAAAATGATAAATATTTCAAAAAGCGAAAGTTGCACCAATACCACAAGTCATAGCAGGATTGTCCTGAAAGAGCTGAACGTTTTGATTTATGATTTGTTGAAATAGCTCAAAAATTGTTGAATGAAAAATATGCTGAAAAATGTACAGAAGAAAAATGGATCACAATAGTGTGAATGCTTCATAAACATTCACACAATAAAAGCAATGTCTTTGATATCTGTTGCTTTTAAGAAACATTGTTTCTTCTTTTTTGACATATATATTCAAATGTACAAGTAAAGTAGTACAAAAACTATGGTAAGAAACCCAGATCATGACGTGTAGTCAGGTTCACCCTGCACCTTAATGTTTCCACTGTTAGTGGTCTCTAATACATTTACTCTTATCTTTTCTTTTTCTTTCCTGCTCTTTCATCATCACAAACCTCATTTTTATTGAACTCGTCTTCCCTTTTTCTTGTGTTCCACTCTTTTTCATTATTTCTCCTTCACCCTGTCATTCTGTTTCTGAACCCCTCCATCTTGCAGGTGACTCTGGAGATTGTGATTGTGTAGGAGGAGGAAGCTCTGTGGCATTGCCTGGACCACCTGGACCTCCAGGAGCCAATGGCAGCCCAGGCCTCACCGGACGGACGGGTGAGCTTGGTTATCCTGGTTCTCCTGGTTTTAATGGTGCTCCGGGCCCTCGTGTAAGTAAAATATACAGTCTGTTGTTGAAATGTACATATTGCCCTGCTTTAGTTTAGTAAATAAAATAAAAACAGCTCAAACTCTTTGAATCCAGGTCTCAGATGTTTTACATGTTCTCTGCAGGGTCGTCCTGGTGAGAGAGGCTTCTTCGGTCTGAAGGGAGAGAAGGGGGAACCGTACTATCCCAGTGCAGGTTTTGGGGTGAAAGGAGAGCAAGGGGCCCCTGGACCCAGAGGACCCACAGGGGAAACAGGAAAACAGGGCAGAGATGGTCGACCTGGCTTTCCTGGAGTCCAAGGGCTCCCGGTGAGAACTTAGACTGGCAGTATTTGTTCTAATCCAATAAAGGTTTTTACAAGTTCTTAAAGGTATACTAAAAGGAAATTTAAAACAATATTCTCAGTTTTTCGTGGCGTCTACTTCTTTTCTTTCATTTTTCTCCTTGCATTTTACTTATCTACTTTTTCCCCAACCCTCCAGGGTGATGGCGGTGTTGGCTCGATTGGTGAGAAGGGTTTCCCAGGATTCCCAGGAGTCAAAGGTCGACCCGGAGGCCCTGGTGAGCCCGGCGTTGGCTTCGCTGGTGCACCTGGACTTCGTGGAGAACCCGGAGATCCTGGTATCCATGGAATCCCAGGGGAACCAGGTCTACCTGGACCGAAGGGTAAATGTTGAAGAGGAGGAATGTTGTATGTTGGGTGCGTTCAGGGTGAGAGAGAAACTGTGATCATCGGAATTTCATGCCGTATTTTTCCTACAGAACAAACTTCCAACCATAAATCCATTCCATCGCTGTCCATCTTGTATGTTAGTTTCCACAGTAGTTTAACATTCATTACATACCAAAGGTCACTTCTGGAGGACGAACAACGTTTCAGTTGGGTTTCCTTTACCAAATAGCTTCTTGTATCAGCTGCAAACTGGCGATGCTTTGCTCACTGGTCTCCATTCATGTGCTTGTACTCTATCGCAACAATCTATAAAAACTGCTTCTGCAGTCAAAAGACTGATGTACAATGAAGACAGTTTCAATACGAGCAACTACTGCTGTGCTTCTTTAGACTCAAAGCAGATAGAAGATCAAAGTAGTTCAAACTATGAGTCAGAAAGCAGTACATTTAAGGAGTTCCAGTACTTTTTGCTTGTTTTATTGCTTGTTGCTTTCCACACACAGTCCATTCTTTGGTCTTTTGTTCTTTTTGAGTAAAAAACTGCTTCCATAAACTATAATAAGCCAGTGAATAATGCGTGATCAAGCTGTTTGCCTGATGAAGATCTAGTGACTGAAACATCGCAACTGTAAATCTTTGCAAGTTTGGACAATGTGCAGGAGCGTCTTTTTGATTTTTTTGGATTTAACAGACTGTATTCTAAAATCTGTTGGGGTTGTAGTTGAGAGTCATCCCCAACCTGTAAATGTTGAACCCCATCAGATTGCACAACATCTCTGCTTAAATAGGAAAGTCATAGGACATACCGTATATTTTAAACAGAATCTGAACCTTTGAATGAGCAGTGCTTTGTGGATTTTCAGATCTTCTCTGAGACTAAAAGACAAGTCCTCAGCAGCCGCTGGGCTTCATTTTCAGTATGAATGTACGCTTTTTGTACTAGAATGCTGAATGACTGATTTTGCTTTTATCTTTAAGGTTGTCACTTTCAAGATTTGAGAGAAAACAGAGAAATAAATGGCCTACACAGAGATTTTACATCTCTGTCTTGGCCCCAAATCTCCTTTTCTCTCCGTTCCTAATCATGATGGCCTGCTTTAAGCTTTGTGACACTGAACATCGTTATGCTTCTGCTTTAACTGAATGAGCTTTGAATTAATTTACTGGAACTGATTGCTTTGCTTCATTGGTGCATGCAATGTGATCTTGATGTCTTTGTGTTCTGCCATCTTGTTCACCTGTCTCTACAAAAACCTTTCTATCCCTGCTTCTCTCCATCTCCCATCCCTCCATTTCTTTTACCATCTTTGTGCATGTGTCCAGGTGAAAACAGCTGTGGAGGGGTTAATGGCACCGGAGAGGGAACGGGTGGGTAACTAACTTTCTCAACCAATGGTCAGAGTAGTAATCCAGGGTCAGAGTGTGCAGCGTTGGTTCAAAAAATGGTGGATTCAGGAAGACTAACTCGTATTCACGTCTAGCCTAAGCTGTAGTTGGTATCTCTCACACTACTGGCAACTAGTTGGCAAACTGCATTTGCAAGGGAGTCTCTGAACTCTCTCCACTGAAACGTTCATGGTAGCTTTTAATTTCCTCTCATAAGCCACGCAGGCTTGTTGCTTCAATTTTTTACGGATCTTAATCCGTCTCGTTTCTCTAAATTTGATAAAACTAGAGTTATATTTTGACATCTGCACAGGAGCTCTCCTTTTGACCGACAACATCTGAGACTACCGTACAACTCCAAGACGTCAGTAATAGTGATAATAAGTACATAATTATAAGCAATAATGATTAAAAGTTGGTCCAGGTTTGTCTACTTTTATTTCAAACGTGTAGTCCGGTTGATTAAATCAGGGGACAGCAGCCAAAGTTAGTGCAAAACGGGCTGAGGTGGAAACGATCTAGGCGAAGATATGCAACAAAATAATGTGCACGACCAAGAATACAGTTTTACAAGCCATGCACACAAAAATAGCCATGAAAAAATTGATCATGCACAACGTGACTGCAACTCACATTCCCCTTGCAATTTTGAGTCTTCAACCTTTCTCCAGCAGTTGTAGCGCTGTAATATACTTTTTTAATCTGTTCAAATGATCAAATACACGGAGTGCAAACAGTATAAAATGTTGTTGTTCACGATGAAAATAGGGAGATTCAGGGCGCAGGAGAAGCACAGGAGTTGAAGTTGAAACATGCAGGAACAAGGTTTTAGCTTTTACAAAACTCAAGGAATATAAATGTGGCCAGGAACACAACTTCCGGTAGGCAGATAATGCACCAGCGTCAGAGGGAAGTCATCATCTGCCATTTATACTCCTACATCTCAATAGGATAATGGTTCGCAGGTGTGAGCTTGTTGGCGCCATCTGGAGTTGAAGAGCTGTAAGAAAAAAACTGGAACACACAATAACAGTGTTTGTCTGATTGGTGTTGATGTCTGAAGTCTGCTATGGAACTAGACTATCTGTTAGCTCAACTTCTTAAAGAGAACTTCTGGCTGATATTTCAAACTGACAATAATCCAAATAATATCTACTGCAGGTGCAACAATAGTGATTTATAAAAGGTCAATACCCACTGCTTTAAAAAAAATCTAAAGATTTTCCTTAAGCTCAACATGAAGCCTTTTTTACAAGAAATGTGTCCAATCTAGCAGCCTAGAATTTCTGCTCAGTTCTGGCCGAGTGTGTCGATGATTGACAGGCGGGTGCAGCTTTAAATCCTGAAATCGTTGCATCTTTCCCTCTTCTTTCTGCAACAATGGAAGCTGCTCAAACTTGGTGCATGTGCCTCTGCTAAATGCTATTAACCAATGACGGTTGGGAAAGGGCGGCAATGGAAACATCGCTGATCTCAAGGGATAAAATCCCGTTACGTCTTCCCATCAGCTTCTACTTTTCATCTGCATTTTAATACAGTCAGCTTGCAGTTAACATTTAACCTCCAGTGCAAACCATAAAACTCAGATTAACCAGCCTAAAGTCTGTTAATGTGAATGGAAGCAACTGAATCAAAACTGCAAAAACATTCAGAGAATATATACTGTACATCTGAGAAAGTAACAAAATCATCAGTGTTCATTATGTGCTTGTAATCTCCATTACATTTTAGAAACATTGCTTATCTTTTACTCTACAAATAAAACAATGTGTTGGTTACTGCAAGGATAATAACAGATGTACAGGTATGGCATTTTGAACTATTTCTTTCTGTTATGTACAAACCAAAGTAAGTATTTGTGCTGCTTTGTTTATAAGTGTTTGCTGTAAGTGTACGTTAAAATGTACCAAGAGAAAGTTCTAACCTGTATCTGGCCACTACTAGGTGACAGGCTGCCATGTACCATACCTGGTGAAATTGGAGAGTATGGACTTCCTGGTTCTCCTGGACAACCAGGTAACAGATGTTTTGCAGTGATTTATTATCTGTTGTTATTTGCGTTCATATACCCTTTTTGATTAATGTGCTTTTAAGGCACGTCAGTTTGCATGAGATGTTTCTGTTCAAGGTTAATTCTGCACTGAAACATGTTTCGAGACTTTAAAGGAATAATTTGTTCACTTTTGATGTTCTGTCAGATTATTCATTAGTTGCTTTTCAGCCATCACACCTGTCATGGAAAATAAAGTTTTGAGAAAAAGGCAAAAATCATCTTCCTGGCTAGGCTACTAATGGCTAGCCAGACGAGGGCCCTTTTTAAATCCGTTTTTTACAGGGTTAAAAGCTAAGTCTGAAAATGAACACATTGGTGTGAAATAATATTACATGAGCTGAGATTAAATCTCTGTTTTGTATGACACCGTTTAATTTCTTGCCATTTTCCTCTTTTGGCGAGCTGTTAGTCTAACCAGGTTGAAGACGTGCTCTTTTTCTCTGTACTCTATAAAAAGGCATTATATATTTAAAACTACTTGACAGAACCATCCATCCATCCATCCATCCATTTTCTTTACCCGCTTATTCCATTTTGGGTCACGGGGGTCGCTGGTGCCCATGTCCAGCAATCACTGTGCGAGGGGCGGGGTACACCCTGGACGGGTCGCAAGTCCATCACAGGGCCACACAGAGACAAACGAGACAAACAACCATTCACTCTCTCACTCACACCTAGGGACAATTTAGAGTTACCAATCAGCCTAACATGCATGTTTTTGGTCTGTGGGAGGAAACCGGAGTACCCGGAGAAAACCCACGCATGCACGGAGAGAACATGCAAACTCCACCCAGAAAGGCCCCTGGACCGGGGTTTGAACCAAGGACCTGCTCGCTGAGAGGCAGCAGCTCTACCAGTTGCGCCACCGTGCTGCCCACTTGACAGAACATTATTTTATAAATTAATTATCTTTTTTTCTAATGATTGTTACATTTTTATAAAATGATGCATCATGTGTTGGTCTTTCTTCTCTTCTAAACAAATTGTAATGAAGTAGGTAATTGTTGGAAAGATCCCTAGCATTTGGAAAAGTAAAATCCAAAATTTGCTTTACTAGAGTAAAGCAAAGTCCAAAGGTGTGTGTGGATTGTGTGGAAATCCTGTGTGGCTGACTAATAATGCTCAAACTTAGTGCTTTATTATATTTTCCCTCAGGCTCTAAAGGTGAAAAAGGTTTCCCAGGAAGTCCTGGACGTCCAGGTTTTGACGGCACCAAAGGAGAGAGGGGAGAATCTGGCTTTGGAGGCCAACCTGGATCACAAGGTAACCTTTGTTCTAAGCTCTGCACTGTCTGGACTTTGAGTTATGCTATGAGCTGTAATTTACTGTAGACCAGTGCATGCTGTAATTATGTGTTCAAGGTGGTTTAAGTAGAAACTGTATGGGACAAGCACTTAAACATTGCACTTGATTAGATTGACATTGTTACGTTTTTGGAGTTTGGTAGAACCCATGTGCAGGCAGGACTAGGATTACTCAGGATTTAGAATATAATTGATTTTAATAAAGAAGTGACATGCAGCAAACTTACAAAACCTGAGGGATGACATGGACGAAGATAGGACCATAACGCCATACAAGACAATACCCAGACAATTCTTCTTCTTCTTCGTGTGGTGTTTATTGGCGGTTGGCAAACAACTTAATGGTGCATTACCGCCACCAACTGGTAAGGAGTGTGGATCAGGATTCTAATATGTAATACTATCCAGACAATGAGGAACACAGAGACTTGTATACAGACACTATCGAACAAACAATGACAAACACCTGTGGAAGAACAACAGGTGGTGGAGGCAGGTGATTACAAGAGGGAGAAACACTGAGGCGAGCAGGACAGAAGACACAAGAATTAGACAAACACACACAGGTCCTCTCAGACAAGTGTAGCATGGTAGTGTTATAGCAGCATGTGGTGCCAGTAGAATTAAAACTACAGTTATAAAGATGACAGTCATATTAACTTGTCTATTTTATATATTTCAATGACCAATCAAATATCTCTGTCCATCCCTATGTTTACTGGACTAAAAAGATTGTGACTTTGTACTCCATACATGGCTAAACCAAGAGAAGCATGGGGCTAAAATAATATTTCCTATCTTATTTATGTTCAAGCAGCTTTTTTTGTTTGCAGGTGTTCTTTAGACCAATAATAAATATTTTCTTAACAAGTATACAAAAGCGCAATAAACGTGTATTTCCTCACAAGCCTAAGCTTACTCGCTGGTATAATAAATTCTTATGTTACTACGATATTGTTGCAGGAATGTTGTTTTCCATTATGACAAAGTTTTCACTCCTTTGGCAGTTTATGTAGACATTATCCATGCACTCTTCCTGCAGGTTTTCCTGGACCCAGAGGGGACCCTGGAATTCCAGGTGTTCCAGGACAGAGTTTGGATGGACCTAGGGGGAAGGATGGTTTTCCAGGACTTCCTGGACCCAAAGGGCAACCTGGAGAGGTTCTTGGAGCCACTCCGGGAACTCCAGGACTGGATGGCCGACCTGGAATGGATGGAAACAAGGGCCAGCCAGGGACACCAGGATCACCTGGAGCTCCTGGTGGGTCTAAGAAATAGACTGGCATGTGTTCTTGGTGTGGAAGTACTTGCAATAGTAATAAGTATGCAGGCAGCAGTACAACTAGTAGTACTTTAATACTTTGTCATTCAATCAGTTGTAGCTGTAGTAACACTGATAACAGTGCTTTACAGTGGTAGTGTAGACATACACCAGGAAGAACAGCTACACATCAGACACTGAGCCATTAGTCATCCATTTGACTCTCATGGGCTTCATGGGCTAACACAATCTCTTTTTAATGGGTACTGGACTTTTTGACACTAGTGTGTCTAAACCCACGGCATCTCATCTTCCCTATCACCCTAAACAATGACCCCCCCCCCCCCCCATGGGTGTGTCATGAGCCCCCTGCTGTTGACACTACTTGCATTTGATTACCCAGTCAAACCTCCCTAGCAACAATATGTATTATGAAGTTTACAGATGACATAGTAGTGGGACTATTTCACAATGATGAGTCGTTGTCCTATATGAAGTGGAAGATCTGGCGGTCTGGTGTGAGGAGAATAACTTCTGTAGTCATGCGGACAAGACAAAGGAGCTGGTGGTGGGTTTCAGGAAGTGAAGCCATGTCTTCTTTCTCCTGTTCATTGCTGGAGCAAATGTGGAAATGGCCTACAAATTCCAAATATCTTGGGAGTCCACATTTCCAGAGACTTAATGTGGTTCTTAAATACCTCCAAAATCACAAAAAAAAGCTTATCATTGCTTAGGCTGAAGCAGACCTCCATATTCCAATGTTAGCAGATGTTTACAGATGTGGTGGATAGTATCTCCACCTTCATAAACACCACCTGGTATAGGACTGCTCTGAAGCTGGTAGGAAGTGACTGCTGGGGTGGGAACAACTAGTTGGATGAACAGACAGTAGCATGTAGCAGTAGTTCATGCTCAATAATCCAAGTAGAAAATCCAATAAAGTTCAGTCAGATCATCTGGATGGTTTCTTTTTTTGTTGAGACATTTCATCCTTCATCCAAAGGACTTCATCCTTGATGTTTTGAACCACTTTAGCTATGGATGCCTCAGAAGAGTTGACGGAGGAGAGGGTGGGCCCCAGAAACCATGTCATCACCAACAAACTGGTTGGTCCACTATGTGGGGTTTGCTGCTTGTGGGTCTCGGTTTGTTGTGGCTCCTTGGACTGATGAAGTCCTTTGAATGAAGGATGAAACGTCTCAACAAATAAGAAAGCATCCAGATGACCTGACTGAACTTTGTTGAACAGACAGTAGCATAACTTAAAATGAACACATAAACACAAACTGTTGCTAATTAGTCAACTGTAGTGGGAAAAATACTATAAAAAGAAGCAGTTAAAAACAAAAAAATATTTTTTATTCCTCTGTCAGGTTTCAATGGACCCTTCGGTTCTCCTGGTTTGAAGGGAGAGCGTGGCGTTGATGGTTTACCAGGTATTCCTGGTCTTCCTGGACTTCCAGGTGAGGCTATCGGTGCCATTCCCGGTCCGCCTGGACCTTCCGGAAGCAAAGGATTGATTGGACCTCCAGGTGAGATAAAATTTTCTGCTAACTTGATGAATTATGCATTCTTGATTATTAGTTTGGGGTTTCAGATTGAGACAAATCATATTGACTTGATTTTGGCTAATATTTTTAACCTCTCATCCCTCTAGTTTTCCAGTGTCTGTTTGTCCGTGTCATTACCTGTCATTATCCTTTCACACCCTCCATCAGATGGCATGTTATGTTCCTGTGCATTCAAGTTCGTCATCACCCAAAAATTGTCTTCTTTTGTTTTGTGTTTTCTCTTTGTACCACTTTTTCCCTCCCTTAATTCTTCTTTCTTTCCTCCATACTCCATCACCATCACCTCCATGCATCCTCTCATACTTCCATCTTTTTCCTTCTTGGTTTTTGGTGATTCGATATAGGCTGCCCAGGTGAGACACTATCTCCATCCATTGTCCATATCTTTGCCTATCTGCTGGAATTTTTTTCTTCAATCCCTGCATGCTTCTGCAACTCATGCATTTAATCTTTAACTGCTATACCACCCTAATATTGTCAGAATATGCTTTATCATCATACTTCAAACAAATGTCCATCTATAGAAGTAAGGATGACTAACAATTAAGACTTTATAGGTATTATTTGCACATTTTATGTTTCTTTGGTATTGAATTTTCAATATTGTGTCATTTAGTGCCAAAATAAGTTGGATGAATTTGATGTCTCTACTCTCTTGAATGAACCATTACAGCTTACAGGATATGCCATTTTCATGCTTTTAGTTGGATTTTGTTTAGCAAGTTTTTTGCTAAAGACAATTGTAAAATTGTAATACTTTATCAAAATCTGTGTACAAATTAATAATATAAACAATACTACACTTTCTGATGAAAAGTTAAGCACCCATGCATAGTGGTAGAAAGAAAATAAAACCTCCCATGTTGAAAGTCGTGAGCATAATGCAATGAATACAACATCACATCCAATGGATAGCAGAACTGGCAGGACAGGCACACTGCTGGTCCCATGTCTGTTGGTTGTGGTACCCGTTCAAGCCAGGAGGCAAACTGATTTAATGCAGAAAAGAGTCACACAGTTGTATTCTCTCCTTTGTCATCCAGTAGCTGCTGTATCTGGTCCTCGATATCTTACGTATCAGACTAGGTCAACCAAATTGGCACTACACATTTTATTCGGGACAAGGTTAAGGGAGAATGTTCTCGATATGACGGTAGTCCTTGTAGGCATTCATGCCATGTGGTTGTGTATGGATTTTTTCAAAATGAATGTACCATGTACCTAGGGGGTAAGACATGAGAAAGCAGGATATCCCCTGAATTGTTACCAGACATAATCTGAAGCCATATGCTATGTTTCCCAACACCATGATGGAAGAAGTAATGCTGGTGTGTCTTCCCAACAACTTTTTAGAATTGTCCTGTCCCATCAGTGCTGCCATACAAGCACACAACGATCACCTGTGGTAACATAGAACCAAGATTCATTGCTGAACATGATGGCACTCATCAGTTTATGCCACTGCTCCAAACACAGCTGTTTCTACTCTGTCAATTGTGGAAGTCTATGCATGGAATCAAGAAGCCTTGTATGACTTTTAGTCAGTGAGACAAGGTGCGTGATAACTTGACAACTTGTAAAGAGTCCAATGCCTACGTCTTGATGTATAATGTTTGGTGCACAATACAACAATGCTCCCCTTAGTGTAGTGTGCATTGGGAGACCAGAACCTTCACAACAAGGGTATGTACCCTCACATACCCACTGGTTCTACCACGGTCTACTGTGAAATCTGTATGCTTTACAACTTGCACAGTATGACCACCTGACCTCCAGTGTGACCCCTATCAAATTTTGCTAAGTGTTAGTAATGCTGTGTATGTCATGTGTTTATGAGGCATTTCACTCACAGTTTTAACTGACTGTTGGATGTTCCAGCAACTGCCTAATAACATTAGTTTCTACCCAGTATGCTAGTACTTGTGCCCTTTGAAGCCTTAGTTTCTTGAAAATCAAATCCTTTACAAAAGCATCACTAGTATTCAAGCTAGACAATTACATTTGAGTGCTTAACTGCATTTTGGTCACTAAGTGTGTATTGAACTTTTAGTACCAGAAGAAAATAAGATCATCACACCCATGTGTTGACTTAAGATGAATGTTTCATTCATAAGAGCAAACGATAAAACAATAAGCCTGCTTTTTTGTTATTTTTGCAGCAATATCTAACCCCCATGTTTCAATTTTACATCTAATCCATAACAGATGTATTTATTGAATTAACAGCATTAGGTTTGTTAACCAAAACAAAACGCTATTTAACTCTGTGACTGCTGCGCTGAGTGCAAAGGCTTTTTCTACACTCTTAAAAGGACTTTTGATTTTCATCACATCATTGTGCCTAAATTGGTGATAGATTATTTAAAGCTGGCATTTATTAACATTGCAGCACAGATGTGTTTGGAAATGGGTTCTGTTTTTAAGAATGTCAACTGTAGCTGTTAGCCTGCTGTTCTGTAGGACAACCCTCAGGTGGCGGAGCCTCACTAAATCGGACTGGAATTGCACTCAAACTCAGTATATTTGGATTTTTATGGATTGGTTCCGGTAAATGTTTTAACAGTTAAAACCCTTGGATACTGTTTGTATCTAAATTAAGCACATGTGGCTTGTGTCTTACCAATGACAAGTGCAATTGCAGCATTAAAACAATGTAAGTGAACATCTGTGTTTACATTGTTGGCTTCAGTTTCTCACATTTCATATCAGTGTGTTTATTTATTAAGAATAGAAATAAGCATTGAGTTGATTTTGTCAAACTTATGAATATAAAAATTCTGCTGGAGGTAAGTTAATTATTTATAGAAAAGGTAAGTATTTGAGCTAGTTTCTTATGATGTATTGTTTCAACTATTAGTTAAAAAAATGAAAATTACAATACATTGTATTATTATTTTGTTGTTGTTTCCAGATAAATACAAAATAGACCTTTATCACAATTTGATTTAACACTTTGTGAGTTTTTACAAACCTAATCTTTCCTCATCTGAACTCTCTGGTCTATCTTGGTCAGGATACCCTGGTGTGAAAGGAGGAAGAGGGGACCCAGGTTTCCCAGGACCTGCTGGAATGAAAGGAACCCCAGGACTTACTGGCTTCACTGGAACACCAGGACTAGTGGGACCTCCTGGTCTTCCAGGACCAGGAACTAGAGAGGGCAACCCAGGATTACCGGGAGTAAAGGGTATGGTTCGCTTCACTCAGGGTTATGACCTACAAGAATGTAGCATGATCACAATAAATTAGGAAATCTTCTTTCAGGATGAAAACAATCATGGTGCTTCTACACTCATAGGAATTGCCAAATAGGTTTTTCCTGCTGTTTTGCTCATTCCCAGGATGCTTTCCTACATCCTCACTAAGTTATGTATGCCTGAATGGGAATAATTTTCTTGGACTGCATCAAGATGCAGCTCGTACACAGTATCATGCTACCAAGTGTCACATCTGACCTAGATGTTTCTATGACCTTGTCACTATCATGGTTGAACAATAGGCATAAGGCCAGCATGGCCAGACCCAGTCTTCTTTCAGATTCTTTAGGATTAAGCCACGCTGGTGTGTGTGGTAAACATTGTCACCATAATCATAAACCACCATCATTGTTCAAGTTTTCATTAGGAGTCCACTTTGTTCCTAATTCACTACTAAAGTCCTCGCTAAATCTCAACAAAGACCTTCAGACTATATTATTATTTTTGAAAGGGGGGAATTGGGAATACTCTTCTGTCACATGCTGGTGAAGATTCTCAGTCATCCAGGACATGATGAATTGAACGTTTTTTGAACTCTTCTGTCACATTCTTGTGGCAGAGAAAAGGGCCCTCAGTAAGCTACTATCCACCATGGACAATGCTGATCATCCTCTGCACGGCACCATCATGAAGCAGAGGAGCTCCTTCAGTGGTAGACTGCTGTCCCAGCCCTGCTCAATGGACAGATTCAGGAAGTCCTTTGTCCCTCAAGCCATCAGACTGTTCAGCTCCTTCCCGTACAGTAAAAGTAGAGCCGTGTAAATATGCAGTACACAGGCACTGATGTATGTGTGTGTATGTATAGTTACATGTACATATGCATATGCCTCCGATGTGTGTCCCATCGGTGTATGAATGTGATAAAGCACTGATTATTCTTTATACTGTATATAGTAGAGTGCTGTATGAATGGGTAAATGAGGGCACAGATTGTAGTGTAAAGTGCTTTACGTGTCAATAACGTAGAAAGGCGCTATACAAGTACAGTCCAGTCCATGTATATACATGTATATTGGGGGGAGTGGTGGCGCAGAGGTTAGAAGATGGGTCTGTGATCAGAAAGTCGCAGGTTCAGCTCCCGGTACCATCAACATCAAAATGTGGGTGGAAAAGGTGGAACACCCACACCTGCCTCCACCCTCATTCGCCCCACTCTGGGCCCTTGAGCAAAGCCCTTAACCCCCACCATCTGCTCCCTAAACAGGTCTCTCTTGAAAATGAGTTCTCGTGGCTCAATGAGACTACCTGGATAAATAAAGGCTAAATGAAAAAAAAAAAAGTATATGCGTATGTATGCTTAGATGTGTATGTATGTATACATGTATATAGGTTAATCATGAATGTAGTACTCTCTACCACCTTGTGCATGTGCATATTGTATTTTTCCAAATTTGTGTATTCTGCTTCTTTTTTGATTATTTCACGTGTCTTTTTTCTGTATAATTAGAACATGCTACTGGATGCCTCAAATTTCCCCCTGGGATTAATAAAGTGTTTCTGTCTGTATGTCTGTCTGTCTGGCTGGCTGGCTGTCTGGCTGTCTGGCTGGCTGGCTGGCTGTCTGTCTGGCTGGCTGGCTGGCTGGCATTTAGGATCAACTGAAGACATTTCAAAGAAGTTTTTGGACACCCAGATAATAAACAATTTCAATAGTCCAGTCTAGATGTGATAAATGCATGAACCAGTTCTTCTGCATCATTTTTGGTCAAAATGTTTCTAATCTTAGTGATATTACACAGGTGGAAGAAGGTGATCCTTGTAACTTTTTTAATGTGGGTGATAAAAGGCATATCCTGATTAAAAATAACACCAAGGTTTTTAATTTTAGAACTGGAGGCCAAATTAATGCATTATCTACATTCGCCTTAGAATCTAGCTGTTTTTTGTTACTTTTCTTTTTTTAGCCATCCTATTTGTTAAAAAAATTAATTAATTTTAAAAAATTTGTATGACTTTTTAGAACTGTCTATTGTTGTCGCTGTTGTCCATTGTTGTCATTATTCTTTGTTGAAATCAGGTCTCTCTTGTAAATGAGTCCTCGGGGCTCAATGGGATTTACCTGTCTAAATAAAGGTTGAATGAATGAATGAAAAATGCCACCCAACAAAAGTGAAAGACTGCAAAATTTATTCCTAAGATGCTCAGGTCCAAAAACTAATACCTCTGTCTTGTCTGAGTTTAAAAGCGGAAAATTAAGGGTCATCCAGGTTTTTATGTCTTATGTTAGCAGACTATCTCTCCAAGTTAAATAAAATTCTTCAATGTTAGTGGAGCGCCACTTTCTTTCCAGCTTTCTAAATGCCCGTTTTAAAGTACAGTATGTAACAGAATTGAACCTAGGAGCATCTTCCTTTGATTGATTACTTTATTTTTCAACGGAGCAATTTTAGTGTGAAGGGGTCATAAGCGAAACAGGATCCGCTGTCATCTCATTCCACTGATTGTTCTGATCTGCTGGTCATTCCCACAGGTCAACGAGGTTTGCCAGGACTGATGGGCTTCCCTGGTCTACCTGGTCGCGCAGGACTTCCAGGATTTTCTGGAGTGAAAGGACAGCCTGGCGTGCCTGGTAGAAATGGATCACCCGGGAGGTCTACAATCTTCGGACCGAAAGGTAAAATTCTGAACACAATGAAGGTTGTGAGCCCCTCGAATTATGATCAGTGCTCAGAGCTGCAGTTTTGAAAGACGCACACTGAAGGAGAGTTACACAAACATGGTCATGTTTTTACTTTCATAGGGGACAGAGGATCTCCAGGTCCACCTGGCATTCCTTCTCCATCAGGGATCTTGCAGAAAGGTGATGGAGGAGAACCTGGTTTCGTAGGCCTTCAGGGCTTCACGGGACCCAGAGGTAGTAAAAATAACTCATTATTTTCAAATGGTTTGTTATTAACTGAAATGAAAACTATTCTTACCACATATCCTGATGCATGCTCAATAATCCAGGTAGAAAAATCTAAAAAAAGTTAAATCTGGTTCTCTGGACATTCAAAAAACAAAACAAAACAAATAAAATTGTAGAAACATTCGGATGAAAGACGAAACACTTCTACAATTTTTTTGTTTTGTTTTGTTTTTTGAATGTCCAGAGAGCCAGATTTAACTTTTTTAGATATTCTTACCACAAAACAATCTTTTCCATGTTGCCTTTTAATTTCTGAATTTAGAAATGCAAATGTTTACTTGGTCCTACATATTAGGAGTCAACAAAGGTAAAATAAAATAAAATTAACATTTATTATTATTATTATTATTATTATTATTATTATTATTATTATTATTATCATCATCAAAGTCAAGTCAAAGTCAACTTTATTGTCAAAACTGCACTATGTACAGGACATACACAGGATTGAAATTCCGTTACTCTCAGACCCCTGGTGCAACAATAAACATTAAAACATTTAATAAATATTAGCATAAAATGAAATAATAAAAGTATGATACTGTCCTAAATTGTAAGTACAGCAGTATAAAAATATTTAAAAAGTCTATCTATAAAATGAAGGTCCTGACATTGACATTTGTAGTAAAGTGACATAGCAGCATATGAAGTTATTATTATTATTATTATTATTATTATTACACATGTGAAGCCTCTCAACTTTCAAGCCAGATGTCAAGAGGTTAGTGTTTAAGAAAGAATGTAATTTGGGAGTAGTATTTATATTTAATAGCATGAGGCATTTTATTTTAGATGTTAATAAGTTGTAACCTGTTTTGTTCTACTGACTTCTGAAAGCAAAAAAAAAAAAGTTGCTTTTTATTATATGTTCTGTCAGTTTTATTTCTTTATATCCAATATTTGTGACACATATCATTTACCTTGTTCTTTTATTATTGTGTAACTAAATTATTTTAAATGAAAATTTTGGTCATTTTTCCCGAGCCCCTGTACAAGGATGGTAGATGAGGAAAAATGACTTCATAGGACAAATCAAATGTTAAGTAGTTTTACAAATATAAAATAAGATCATTCCAAATAAATAAGAAGTTGGGGGATGTGTAATTACAAAGTAACGTAATTTACGGACTATTGAGCGCACCTGATTATAAGCCGTGCCCACTAAATTTTAAAATAAATATGCATTTGTACATATACAGGCCACACTTGTGCATAAGCCGCAGGTGTCCACGTTGTAACATGAGATATTTACACAGAAATATTTTTTTAACTTTACTGATACGTACCGGTAACATACACAAATATGTACAGTAACTTTTTTTTTTCTGAATTGTGTCTGTAACATGGCTGGTTAAAAAAAATACAGTAGCCTGTAAGGAAAATTCATTGATCGCAATCTTCATATTCCTCATGTGCACTAAAATCCCTAAAGTCGTCTTCTTCAATGTTGAATTGAACAGCCTCAGAAAGCTTCATCACACACGTCCTCGGTCTCTTTTGTTGTCGCTCTTAACATCACTTTCATCTTGAGGCAAATTCAAGATTTGATTTGATGTACGATTCACACTTTAAATGGCTGCAAATACTTTGTTGTGTACAACGAGGGGGGAAACTCCCACGGAGAAACTCCCACAGGGAGGAGGAGGGGAGGAGAGAATGGGGATGGAAGAAACAAAGTTCCCCCGCCCCCTCCCCAGTGGACCAATGAAAGGTTTCAACTGTAACCTGTTGGGTAATTTCATTGGACAGTCCTTTTTTTTTACCTTTATATATACAGGCAGGCTCATTAGTTATGTTTACATGGACATAAGCAATTGGGTTAAACGACCATTCAGAATAAAAATGCGTCATGTAAACGCCCCATTCGGATTATTTTTTTGTTTATTCAACGTGATCCGAAATAATTTGTGATCAGAACAAAACGGGTGGTTTACGCCGATTCATAATCCAAAAGGTGCGCATGTAAATGCTTAATCTGTTCATTTTTTTTCCGATCGCAAAAAACTGACCTGACTGCGCATGTGCGACCTATGTCATTTCCGCCTGGCTAATGCTAATAATATTAGCATGTCGTGGGAGCAAAACTGGTCGGTGAGTGACACATTTCTACTAGAAATTTTGAAAGAGCTCAAAATTATCTTTATTACCTGTAGCTCAGTCAGGGAGTGCAGTAACATCTCCATCGTCATTAAAACCTGTCGCGGGTCCATTTTGGGCGCTCAGCTTTGTTTACGTTCATCCCGGAAGTAGAACTTCTTCTTCTGTGTTTTTTTTAAGGACAGTTTACCACTCTGCACATGTCAGTACTTCTGTTCAGAACAAAGCCCGCTGCATGTAAACGTCCATCATGAACAGATTGTGCCCATGTAAACGATACATTCGAATTATTTAATCTGAAAACATTTCAATCCGGTCAAAGAATTTTGCGCATGTAAACATAGCTACTGAGTCACGAAGATGTGTATTGGGCAGCTATGTGAGCACCCGGGTGTGACAAGGATAAATGTTTTGGCATTGTGAAGCTCGTTAGCCCGTCCAAAAAATAAAAATGAAAAAAATCCATAAATTAGCCGCAGCATTGTATAAGCTATGATGTTCAAAATGTGTGGAAAAAGTAGCGGCTTATAGTCCAGAAATTACGGTAGTGTACAGTTTTACACTTTTAAATAAGCTGTCCACTGACTAAGTCTCAAAAAGATTTAATTTTAAAAACATTACCAAACTGATTGATATCCTAGCACATAAGCCCCGATGCATTGTAGGTGGGTACCTCAACCCCTCCCAACCCCTCCCTCCACTTCACTTTTATTGACTTGCTGGGCTACCATGTGTCAATCATTGCTATAATTACTGTATAAAGTGGGATTTGCTGTATATAGGACACTTTCTACCTTCTGGTTGAAACAGTAATGCAGTCTTTTATCAAAGCAACTCAGCAGTAAACTCCTAAACATGTAATTTTTGAACAGTTGTGATCAAATTCCTCTCTATGTATGGAATTCATGGTTATACATTTATCTTTGTTATGTCACTTGACTGTTTTTACTGTGTTGATTATAACAAGTGTTGATGTATTTTGTTATATGTATGAATTTTCTTTATCTTGTACAGGTGACAAAGGTCTGCCGGGTCAGCCTGGTCGAGAAGGTCGGCCTGGTCTTCCTGGTTTTCCAGATCAGAGTAAAGGACAGCCTGGAGTGCCAGGGTTCTCTGGGTTGCCTGGACTTCCAGGCTTCTCTGGACCAAAGGGAGACTTTGGAATCATGGGATTTCCTGGCATGCCAGGACCAACTGTGAGAAAATCCACACACATAAACACGCAGCATGTTAAAGTGGCAGGACTGATGTTCTGATGGGTTTTTCAGGGGGATGACGGTGCACCAGGGTTCCCTGGCAACCCTGGAGAACCTGGGCGACATGGTCTCAAAGGTGAGCAAGACAGATGAAATCAAGACATTTTCCATGTCAGATCTACAGCTCAACCCTACATCTGTTGGTGAGTAATCGGGGACTTGTTTTGTTGCATAGGTCCACCTGGAGAAGCTTTTGGTTTTCCTGGAACACCAGGACTTCAAGGCCAGCCTGGAGATCCAGGTTTACCAGGTAAGATGACTTGTTTTGATAGAACCATTTTTGAAGCGACATTCCTTTCAGAATAGCAAACGCTTGCTCCTAGTGACAACTTCTGAATTAATACAAGCCTGACCAAAGCAATATCACTCAGTGCCCAGCATGGCAAAACTTCAAACACACATCTGGGGTTTTCTCAGTGCTGCTTGGATATGTGAGACAAATTTAGGCAAACTATGTGTAAAACTGACAGAATTTTAACTATTATTGTTTTTACTAAGCTCAGTTAGCTGTGACACCTTCCGTGAATGGGGATGAGAATTATTTAAAAAAAGGGAAACAATAGCAGTAAGGTAGCAGACTGAAACTTTGATCTTCCATCCATCCATTATCTTTACCACTTCTTCCTTTTTGGGTCGTGGGGGTCACTGGTGCCCATATTCAGCTGTCACTGTGCAAGAGGCTGGGGACACCCTGGACGGGTCCGGGGTCTCCAGTCCATCACAAGGACACATATGGCCCTTTTCCATTAGTAAAGGTACAGCACGGTTTGACTCAACTCGGCATGGTTCCAAGGCTTATCCACTAGCAACGGTTCGTGGAACCAGTCCCTTTTTCAGTACCCATTTCTCTGGGGTTCCAACCATGCCGAACTGGCCCTAAAATGTGACATCAGAACACTGTGGGTCACTGGCTGTTTGAGAATTCATAACAACCCGATCCATCATTTCCAATACTCAACTCGAGGAGCAACTGGACCTATTTTAAAGATTTTAAAAACAATAATGACAACACCGTGATCTAATACTGAAGTGCAGGCGTAATTTTGTGTTTGGTGGCCGACAACAAAATTCAGAACGAGCTAGATGGCGCTCCGCCTGTCTCCCCGGTCCTCTCCACCAGAACCTCGGAACACCTCAGACCAGGCAGGGCATCATCTCCCCAGCTCCAAGCTCTGCCAGTCATGGCGGAAGATCCCCTGTGAAGCACCCCAGCAAGCACGTGCAAGACCAGGGCTCAGGCAGGCTCCGCTGGTCACTGCTGGTCTGCTGGTGAAAGTATAATGGAAACACAACTCATACCGAGCCAAGTCGAACCGTGTTGTACCGGTACTAATGGTGCTAATCGAAATGAGGCAATAGAGACAAACAACCATTCACTCTCACTCACACCTAGAGACAATTTAGTTGCCAATCAGCCTAACATGCATGTTTGTCTGTGGGAGGAAACTGGAGTACTTGGAAAAAACCCATGCATGCACGGAGAGAACATGCAAACACCACCCAGAAAAACCCTGAAAAGCTTGTTGAGAGACAGCAGCGCTACCAACTGCACCACCGTGCTGTCCCAGTCACAACAATCTGGCCTTTTATTACATCACTACAACATTGTTTCCAGCCTTTTTAATAATATTTATCTCGGTTAATTTGTATGTTGATTGTGTATTCTGGTAGGATCTAGTTGGGTCATGTTGCTTCGCTGGACAACATAAAACCACATTTTCATTTTGGTAAAAAATGTATTGCAAAAATGTTAAACCTATGTGGTGAAATTTGGTTGTCTTTTTGTAGGTGCTCCAGGCAACGAGGGCAGGCCTGGGGACAGCGGCGTTCCAGGAAGTCAGGGTTACTTTGGAGCAAAAGGTGCTCCTGGCCAAATCGGACGGACTGGACTAATTGGTGAGAGACCAACAAAGGCCAAGTGATGAAGCTGATTTTGAGCTGTTTCCCTTTAAGCAGCACAATCATGCGTGATACCTTATCTTCCATAGGCTCGCCTGGGTTCCCTGGGCAACGTGGTCAGCCAGGATTCCCAGGGAGAAGAGGATCAGATGGGTTTCCCGGTCCAACTGGGACCCCTGGGGTTCCAGGGATCAAAGGTAAGATAAACCATAAAAAATTTTCATATTTGAGCCCACGGAAGATGTTTTGAAACAACAGGTCCACAGATGTTCTCACAATGTTGTTTGTCCAGGTCTTCCTGGAGCTTCTGGTTTGGATGGACTTAATGGCCTTGCTGGTCCCATAGGGCTTCCAGGAACCAAAGGCAAGGATCATGTTGGATAAGTCATCTGTTGCTTCTGAATTATCCAACCTTAGTGTATTTTTTAGTATTCTTGTCTCTTGTTTATGTCAGTCTAACTACAATAAACATATTTGGGATGTGTAATTTCAGTAATCTGTTGCAGTACAATTTTAAAATGAAGGTAGGCACAGTTGGACGAGTTTTTTTTAATACCATATTTTTTGGAGTATAAGGCGCATTAAGCAAAACAAAACAGTCAGATAAGTCAAACTTTATTCAACTCATTCACAATAACTCTCAACATTGTTCAGTTTTACCACATAAAATCGGTTCGAGGTCAGTAAGCACAACCAGAATTAATACATAAGGCGCACCGGATTATAAGGCTCACTGTCAATTTTTGAGAAAATTAAAGGATTTTAAGTGCGCCTTATAACTGAACAATACGGTAATTATTGTCTATCTTTGGCAGAATTTTTTTTGACCTGGACATTTGGGGCTTTAGCATCAAATGTTTTCAGTTGCAGATGTCCAAATGCAACAGAGATAGTAGAGGCACTATAAAGATGAACCTTTTCAAATGTTTGTCATGTTTGTATTCAGGTGCAGTTATAGGTGGTCGCCCTGGGGTTCCTGGTAGTCCTGGGTTGAAGGGAGAAAGAGGTGTGACCTACCCTGGAGTACCAGGGTTCCCTGGCTCAAAGGGACAGAAAGGAGAACCAGGTGGGTTGGATTTCTAAAAAGAAATTATCATTAAAATGAATTTATGGTTACATAAATATTTGGTTCTTTTGTGTATAAGGTGTTCCTGGTCTAGCTGGGTTCTCTGGACTGCCTGGACCCCCTGGTAAACCAGCAGAGTCGTTCTTTCCTGGGCCTGCGGGAGACCCCGGCCTTCCTGGATTGGATGGAAATCCTGGTAAAAACATTTCTATGGTCTGGTTCTCTATTGTCAGTCCTCCACTTTCACATTGTCACACTCTCCTCTCTGCTGCAGGTTTTCAGGGTCCTCCAGGTCCTCCTGGACCACCTGGTCCAGGCACGCAACAGGGGGACACAGGTGATCCAGGACTCCCAGGCTTCCCAGGAACCCCTGGTATGAAGGGAGAGGCAGGATTCCGTGGAAACCCTGGAATCCCTGGAAACTCTGGTTTCAAAGGTGAAGCGAGTTTAGAAAATCTTTATTAAAAAAATAAAAATAAAATACGGCAACAAACATAAATAAAAATGTTAATTTTTCTTTTCAGGACCTCTTGGTGAGAGTGGTTTCGATGGACGTCCTGGCATCAAGGGTCAGCCTGGAGAACCAGGCATCTCTGGATTTAAAGGACGCCCAGGACAACATGGTAGGAGGTCTCTCTGTGGATTAAAATTAATGTGTTAAATGCCCCCCCCCC